>NC_137795.1:78361760-78961760 GCF_963383645.1 Muscardinus avellanarius
GCCTATTAAGGTCTAGTATATATTCATTAAAATGACTCTTAAAATACCTGAAGTGAAATCTACTGACACCAGATCATTAGATACAAAAAATTCTTCAATGGTAAGATGGCTGTGCACTAATATATCTTTGGCTACAGGTTTCTACACACATTTTCCACAAACATTAAGGATATAATGAGTAAAGAATAAAGAGGGGCAGATGTGGGATCTGGACCACATGCATATCCAGGAGGAAGGAAGGAAAGAAGGCCAGAGTGGCAAAGTGTGGCCTAGGAAAAGGACAGCTTCTAGATAAAACAAAACTTCCCTCTGCAGGGAATCAAGAAACAGGTTTATTCTGTTGTATCAGAACCAGCTACATCCAAACAATTACAGGGTAGAAGGCTACAACCACTGCTGATTAGGACACACAGCAGTCAGTCCTCACCATCGCCATTTACACTTTACAGTGGGTAAAATGAAAATCAAAGAGAACCACTCTCGATCTGATTAGCATGTTCTGCTCTTGTTCTATAGAAAAGCTGGTGCTGTCAAGTTGGAAGATAATGCAAATTGTATTGCCTGTGATGAATATTATGGTAAAGAGTCATGTGCATGATAATTGTAAAAACACAATACTGGCACCGTAATAAATTCTCACTTCTTTTAAGATTATTTTTAAGTCTGTAAATGGAATGTAGCAGGAAGCTAATGAGGCCACTCCCCCCAAACACCAGAAAATTCAACACAAATCTTGGTACATTATAAAATAAGAAGAGCTAGTTGACAAAGAGAACAAATTAAAATAATCTTCATGACTGCTGAACACCCTTGACAATCTGCAGGGGTAGTGCCAAGGCCCAGATGGAGGAAGAGAGACACACAGTATGTCCTTTCTTATCTTTTTCGTGGTCTGTATAATGAGGGCAAGGAGAAATGACACAAGAAATGAAGCACCCACAAAAGCTAAAACAGCAGTCAGATGTTGGAGCTGAAACAGACTTAGATACCTGATGAGAACATGGGGAATCACTTGAGCTTAGTATGGGCCACAGAAGGTCAAGGCTGGGAGGGAAAATGACTTGTGGAGAGTATCATTCATCAAATGCCCCTGATAGCCAAGCACAGATTTCTCCAATGCTAAGAAATACCAGATCCTCTGAATAGGAAAGTTAAGGGTTGCTAATCCTGCTGGGGCTAAAACTCTAAAGTTTTCTGTATTAAACATATCAGGTTAGTATTAATGTTGCCAAGTATATTAAACTCAAAAAATTATTTGTATAGAAAGGCATTGTACTACAATAAGTTATTATTTAGCCTTAAAGAAAATTATTCTTAGATTAGAGCAATTCATTCATTTAGTGCTAAGCATCTACCAGAAGCTCAAAGAATACTTTAATTATTCTGGATTAAAACGTAGGGGGCAAGAAGAAAAGAAAAACAGGTAGGGAGATGGATCTTTAAAATGTGTAGGACTGTAATACATAGGGACAGACAGTAGGGAAGTATACAGTATGGTGTGGAAATAGTACATAACATGTAAAAAGTGACCATAGAGAGCTGAGTGATGGTATGCTGATCCCTAAAGACACATTCAGAAAGAAAGAAATGGGTGGGCAATAAAGAGGATGATAGATCAGAGCTATGTTCCAGAGTAGAGGCTCTCAGTCCCGGCTCACCAGGCAACTTTACAAAACCCATTGTCCAGGCAGCATTTCAGATCAGCCTCCCAGAACTAGAGATACATATTTATAAACATATGTACGTATATGCATACATACAAGTGGATTTGATTACAATACCAAAGATGAAAACTTTTGCTCCAAAGAGATTAGTTTACATTTACATAAGGGGAAAACATGGGTAAGTAATTGTTCTTTGTATTGGTGATTTATGTATTTGCTGTTTTACTTAAGAAGCCTGACTAGCGTGCCTGTTGGTCGATTAACAAACACAATTACTGTGAGAGCAGGGAGGGGCTGTTTCATGGCATGTGATGGCAGGGAGGGTCATCTACTCAGTTTTGTTTTCTAGTGGATTGTGGTGGCTGAAAGGCCTCTGTTGTGGAGGCCGAGCTAACTTTCTGGCCATGGAGGAAAACATGATCTCAACTAACACAAAGTGCTCTTCCCTCAAAGGGAGTTACTTCCTGATAAGAAAAGAAACTGGGCATGGAACCAAGAAATGCAAGTTGAGCTATCAGAGGGATCCACACCAAAGCAGCCTGCCAGCTTGCAGAAGGGGGCCAAACGAGAGTTCTTTTGCCCTCTGCTGGCAGGTTCTGAGATAAACACCCACTAGCGACTGGAGAAGAGAGTCCCTCTGAGTATCATTAGTGAGCAAAGAAAGAACAGGAAGAGGCAGCTGTCCTAAAACAGGCATTACACTGCGCATTTAAACAATGATATCATTCTCTTTGGCGTGAAGAGATCCATTTTAAAGCTCTCTTTTAAAACAAAGCTGTCCTGAGATTATACTACTTTCAGTACTATTTTTAATGGACAGTACCTTATAGCAACCCAATATGGTCATGCCATAGAGAAAGAGGAGTATAAAAATATTTCTTCTTTCAACATTTAAACATTGGCAGCCAGTCTCTGCCAGACAAGCTATGTTTATACAGGTATGTGACTTAGCCCCAGAAAGAAGGTGGCTTTATTATTTCACTTCCCAAGAACCACATGGCTCCTGCCTCTGACTGCATTCCACAAGGAGCTCTAAAGGATGGTGTCAGAAGAGCAAGAAATGTGCTCTTGTCTCTAGTGAACCACAGCTCAGTGCAGGCTGTCACACATGCACAATAAATTGAGGCTCTAAAGATGGTAACGGGATGCCTTTGTATACAGTATGTTTCACCAAGATGCTCAGGAGTGGTCCAGGTCACTTCCTGGGATCATCTTCCCTTATATAGTCTTTACAATGTGCTTCTGAACTGGAGGACAAGGGGAGCAGGTATGATGACAGAGTGAGCATGGGAGCCATCCTCTTCTCATGGGTCATCATGTTATTAGAGACCCCAGGCCTGGAAATTCCCACCTTTTTCCTTCAATACATACACCTCACATAGCTCTGTGTATAACTAGCCACACAGAACTCTAACAAAGCTGGGGATATGGAGCCAGAACTTCCAGAGGACCAGACAAGAATTAGTGATTGAAGAGAGGCTCACTTTATAATCCTGGTCTTGGTACCCCTCCTGCACACACACACACACACACACACACACACACACACACACACACACACAGGTCTTTGTGAGCTGCCATGGAGCAGATGAGAACAAGAGATGAATGACAATCAACTTGGCTTGGTGAACAAATCACAGGTTACTAAATTCCTCTGAAATCTGCATCCTCAGGAAAAAAAAAACTGTATAAGAAGTTGTTTATATTTATTTGGGAATACATGCTGTGCTGTCTCTTGCCACTTATTAACCAATCAATAATGGTCCAGTGCCAACGTCATGAAAGCGATTTCAAGAGGTTAATGAAATCTTTGGAGTCTTGGCTCTATTTGCCATTCCTACTTTTTTTTTTTAGAGGAAAATCTCTCATGGAAGCACAATGCATGTTATGGCAGGTCAGGAAATGAAAACGAAAATGAGATTTACAAAATATGGATAAGATCTCTGTGTGTTATCAGTCAGACCTTTGCAATAATTAACCTGGAAATGCAAGAAATCTTAAAATTCCTCAAATGAAAAATAATACATTTCAAGATGGAATAACCAAGATGACAGAAGTGCCATTAGCTTTCATTTGGCATGCAAGAATGAAAGCAAAGGGAGATCTCAAAAGCACCCCACAATTTGGAATACAAGTACCAAAGAGAAGGGAAAAAAAGAGCAATGCTTTCTGTGTCATCATTGCAAATTACTTTCCAATAACAGTCTTTCTTATCTTGACTGATTAATGAGGACTCCCACCTCTCTCCTACTTCTCATTCCCTAGGTATGATTTAAAAACAACTTAGTGATCGGCACTGGAAATATTATGAGGTCCATCCCATAACAATCCTTCTTTGTCCCATTTTAAGGAGAAAAGGACACTTACCTTTTGTGACACTGGCATTCTTGTATTATTAACAGTTGCTGAAAATGCAGGGCTGTTTCCTGAACTACCAAATCTTCTTAGATCATCCCTGGAATCAGCAATCTGGAAGATATACCACTTATCAAGTCATGTCCTCACAGATGCACTGTGACATACTCAACGCACAGCTTAATGTCACCATGCAATACCCACAGAGGTATTATCCTATTCCCCCAAGGAGCTCTTCAGAACGTATCCCAAATTTTGTATTTTTCTCATGAAACACTTGAAGCTTCATGTGAAACTAATAGCAAATGCATGAGAAACATCCTCTAAGGGAAAGGAGCCTATTAAAAAGGCCAAGGAAGAAGAGCAAAAGAACTCTAAAAAAAGGAAAAGCCACTTGTCAAATAAAGAAAGAATAAAATTTGCAAGATTTTAGTCATTACCTTATTTTCCCAGTGGGTAAGAATCTCATTTCATTTCTAGCAAGGTTAAATAAGATAGTCAATTCTACTTGGTCCTAGAGATTATGGCTGTTCAGGTCTAATAGTTGGGATTTAGTGGCACCTGTGCACGTTTTAACTATCTTTGTGAGCTCCCTTCTAAGTAACAGGCATTTGACCAAGGAAGCTTGGTCAAACTTGCTGCCGATATCAGAGTTCCAAAACAGGTTGAACTTGATGCTATTAATCTCTTCTTTGAGATTTCGGGTCACTGGTTTCCATATTTGGATCTCCAATTTCACAGCTTAAAGACCATGACGATATGTACTCTACAGGCTATTTCTTTTTCTTATTTGTAAAGAAAGTTACTATTGTTCTATTATCTAAGTCTGCTGTGAGGCTTGTCATAATTCTCTTCCTGATAGGTGTATTTTATGCCAAAGTTAGAAATAGGAAAGAAAAAAAAAGCGATTGAAGAAACTAAAATTTAGGCTTATAACAGGGTGTCCAAATATGTTGGTGTGGTTTGTGCTAAGGCAATTAACACACAATTTGAACCTCAAGTCTTTTAGAGAGGAATTATTATATACATAATAGGTTGGGAAAATGGCTTTTTTTTTTTTTTTGGGTGGTACTGGGGATCGAACCCTTCTACCTCTGGGCTACACTCCCGGACCTATTTTATATTTTTATTTGGAAACAGAATCTCTTAAACCAGCTAGGCTGGCATCAAACCTGCACGATCCTCCTGTCTCTGCCTCCCAAGCGCAGGGATTACAAGTGTGCGCCACCACGCCTGGCAGAAAATGGCTTTTTTAAGCAAAGAGAGGGATGGTTTGATTAGGAGCATCACCATGCTCTTCACTAGGAAATTTCATTTGGGGAATGAACACCATGCTATGGCTCTTGACTTACTGGGACCACCTACCTTGCTTATGTCAGATTCCGATTTGCTGGAGCACATACTCTGAAGTTCCTTAACAAGATCGGCTTCATCATCTGAACCCAGAGAGAGTCTTTGATCCAAAGTCAACATCAACGAAAGATCATTCTCTAAGGATCTACTGTGAAGTTCAGAGAAGAGTTTTTCAAAGTGAGAGCAGCAGCCCAGTCCCCAGTAAGGCGATCTAGACAACGTACCTTTTGGGAAGATGTGGTATTGGGTAGGGAAAGCATTTTTCATTTCCTTTCAGCTATTACATAAATTTAATTTAATTTTTGACAATGTACTCCTGTACCTGGAGAGATCTGATTTTGCCAACTCCCACTTAAGATTTATTTTCAGTAGTATAAAATAGGCTAACCACCAGGTCCTTTCTCTTCCTTTCTCTTCTTTGTCTCTCTCGAACCAGATAAAATGGACATTAAACATTGTGGTTCCAAGGCAGTGTGAGGTAACAAGACAAATAACAAATCCCAAATTTGGCCCTGTCACTCACTAGCAATATGGCTTTGAGTCAGGTGTTACTGTTTCACCTTAGCACCTGTTTCTGGGTTCCCTTTCCTGTCACGATCCTTATACCTACTTCACAGGTGTTATCGGGAAAACTATATAGGCTGTGGTGTAAGAAAAGAAAAAAAAGTAGAAAGTAGCCAGTAGGAAAAAGTTTCTCTTATCCCTCTTCTCTCTCTTCACCTCCTCACCTTTGCAATGGTGCAAACCAGAAGATGGGGTCCTAAATGTGACTTGCCAAGTGACAGTGTATATGATTCATTGGGCTATGATGGGGTCAGTTTGCAAACTGCCAAAACATTTCTATTCTATAATTAACCAAGTTATTCTTCACAGCTCAAAATTTGTTAAGCCAAAGTAATAATTTCCTAGGGACAACATAGGGAAATTGAAATGATCACTATAAACATAACAGTTTAAAGGCAAATAAGTCATGCTATGTGCTGTAAATCTAGTAGCAAAAATAATCTAAAGACTGTCTACATGTTTTTAACGTAGGACATTAGTATTATATATGCTGCATTTGTAATTATCAAGTCTGATTAGCAACTAAGCCTAGAATATTTCTAGCATTATTTAACTAAAAGCAAATATTAATATATCATATTAAAATATAATACTATATATTATATATTATATATTTTATATGATATATTATATATAATATAATACCATATATAATATAATATAATATAATATAATATAATTTTTGGTGGTACTGGGGTTCCTGGAAGCCCTTCTACCTCTGGGCTACACTCCCAGACCTATTTTATACTTTAATTTTTTAATTTTTGAAAACAGGGTTTCTTAAGCCAGCAAGGCTGGCTTCGAACCAGCGCAATCCTCTTGTCTCCACCTCCCAAGTGCAGGAATTACAAGTGTGCGCCACCACACCTGGCAGTATGGTATATTTTAGATTTTAATCATTCATTAGATTTCAGTTTAATATCAATATTTTAATATCATGTCATATTAAAAGCATAATAATTGCACAAACTATTATGAAAATGTGGAACAGTTGAAATAATGATTGAAGTTACTTAGTTTGCTTAAAGTTAAATCTATAAGAACTTACTTTTGCTTTGACAGAGAAGTATTCCTGTTACAATTCAGCTGGGACATAGTCTTATTTCTTATACCTGTTAAGAAAATTATAATCATCTTTACTAGGATGCATCATTGTTCCTGTGCACCTTGAACTCTGTATTTAAAAGAAAAAAGTTGTGGATTATGCAGTACTTTTAGGCTGTTCTTGGATTAACAACCAGCTCGTGAGATTTTACCCAGCATAGACATTGTTGGAAGGTCTAGGAATAACCAGCTTCATTAAGCACAGTTGTGACTAAACTCAGTAAAAACACCATCTTAAACTCAATTCCAGAATCCTGAACTTTACTTTTATTAGTGGCTCTTCTTTTCACTAGTCCCTGTTTCCTTAGGTCTTTATTCCCAAAAGTACCAGAAGAGGAGGTTAATACCTGTCTTTGGTCAGTTTCATGCCTGCCTTCTAACATCACTAGCTCTGTAAGCAGGTGTCTGTCTGGATGTGTGTGAGCCTGTTCATGTGCTCCAGTATATGTGACATTAGCAATGTACTTGAAGAAATTTAACTTTTCTTTTTATGGTACTGGGGATTGAACACCCCTAGCCTTATTTTATTTTTTATTTTGAAACAGGGTCTTTATAAATTGCTGAGGCTTGCCTCAAACCTGCAGACCTCCTATTTTAGCCTTCCAGGTATTGGGATTGGTGTGTGCTATCCTGTCTGGCTGAAATTTAACTTTCAGTAAGTATTCATTCTTCAGAAAATATGAACATTATACAAAAAAATTGGAAATCATACCAATTTTTTAAAACTGCAAATTATGATCCATTTAAAAAATAACAGAAAATAGCCTGTATTGCTTGCATTAGTCTATTGATTTCTCTCATTTATATAATACTGAAGCAAACATATAGGTTTGTATATACAGGAAAGATGCAAGATATTTCTGAGTTATGATCAAAAAAAGTTTGAGAAACCCTGTTAACTGTCGGGGCCCACTCGGCAGGACCGAGGTGGCACCCAGGCTTGTTGCCAGCGTGGACTCAAGATGGCGCCTGGGCTTGCAGCCAAGTCACGAGGCTCACGAGGCTGGCGGTGCCCTGAGCCTGCGCAGTGAGCCCTATCAGGCGCCTTACAGATAATTAGTGACGCAACGCCTCGTGCTACCACCTGCCCGCCCAGGAGAAGGTTAAAAAGCGCGCATGCCCTAGCGGGGAAGAAGGAGAAGGAGAAGAGGGTTGGTGGACAGGAAGAGCAGTTTCTTGGCGGACTGCTCTGGGCTCCGAGCTGCGACGGACATGATCACAAAGCCACCACTGTGACCGGTGTGTGCTGCAGCAGAGACATAGAGTGCCAGAAGGAGGGTTGGTGGAGTGATGAGGGAGAGGATAGAAGACTGATGTTGTTTTTACCTGAGAGGGCGTTGAGAGAGCATTGAAACTGGGGTAATAAAACTGCTTGAGGAAGATCGTGTAAGAGTCGTCACTGCGCGCGACAAATGGTGGCCCGTACGGGGAACTTCGCTTTGATCAGAACCTCGGCAGTCCCGGGCAGCCGGCTGGTAAGTACTCCTTTGACTCCGAAAAGGGAGGAGGAGGCTCCATTAAGGAGGATATTTTCCCCGATCAAAGGGGGCTCCATTAAGGAGGATATTTAGTAAATAAGGCTCGCGGATAAGCGAGGCTCGCGGAAAAGCGAGGGACAGCGCTGTATTTTCCCCGATCAAAGGGGGCTCCATTAAGGAGGATATTTTTTAGTGTAAGCAAGTTAGAGAATCGGGCTGGTCCTGATTCGACTCCCTCTCCTAATCCGCCACCATAGATGGAAGACACCTGAGGTTAGTTGGAAAAGGCGCCTAATGTGTAAAGGATAGGTCAGAAGATTAGTTCCTAACGTAAGAGTTGTAAGCTGCTGCTTGGTACCGTAGAGATGAGTTGTTTTCTTTAAGATCTTTGGGGAATTATTTCTACTTTCCCTCTTCCTTTACCTTGGTTAATGATAGTTTAGGTTGTTTTATTGATACCTGTTTTCTGACTTTCTGCTATGCTTCTATGCATCCTTGGAGACTTTGGAATTTCTGCTCTTATTGCTGTAATTGTGGCCTCTGTGGCCGTGGCAGTTATTGCAACCACTATGAATGCTCTATCCTCACATGTGGCTGCTGGCATGGCTCAGCAAGCTCAATTATCTGGACTATATGTATAACGTATGTGCAGTATCAGAATTTCTCCCATGCAGGCAATTTGTTTCGTCAATTAAGCAAGATGCTTCTAGGAACTTGGAGCCGTGAATTTGAACACACCATGATTGAGCTATGAGCATCCATCGCTGCAATTAATTCTACCCGCGTGGAAGTCGCCGCAGTACAACAATGAATGGACTTAATACACGGAACATTGGGTTTTTTAAAAAGACTGGGGTGGCATGGCGTTCTGGGCATTCTTGCTGGTGGTAGCATGATGTTTCATGGTTGGATATATCAGGCGAACTCGACAACGCACACTGCAACAACAGCGCATATTGGTGCAAGCTCTGGCAGCCCTAGAAGCTGGCTTATCTCCCCATGTATGGCTCAGTATGCTGGATCGGTAGTCAGTGACGGGTAAGATCGTCCCCGGGACCTTTCAACCTAAGACAGGGAAACAATCATGCTATTGTTCTCCCAATGACGGGTAAGAATGGTCCTTGAGGGTCGGCAACCTAAGACAGGCACGATCCCGAGCCTTATTTTAATAAAACAAAAAGGGAGATATGTCGGGGCCCACTCGGCAGGACCGAGGTGGCACCCAGGCTTGTTGCCAGCGTGGACTCAAGATGGCGCCTGGGCTTGCAGCCAAGTCACGAGGCTCACGAGGCTGGCGGTGCCCTGAGCCTGCGCAGTGAGCCCTATCAGGCGCCTTACAGATAATTAGTGACGCAACGCCTCGTGCTACCACCTGCCCGCCCAGGAGAAGGTTAAAAAGCGCGCATGCCCTAGCGGGGAAGAAGGAGAAGGAGAAGAGGGTTGGTGGACAGGAAGAGCAGTTTCTTGGCGGACTGCTCTGGGCTCCGAGCTGCGACGGACATGATCACAAAGCCACCACTGTGACCGGTGTGTGCTGCAGCAGAGACATAGAGTGCCAGAAGGAGGGTTGGTGGAGTGATGAGGGAGAGGATAGAAGACTGATGTTGTTTTTACCTGAGAGGGCGTTGAGAGAGCATTGAAACTGGGGTAATAAAACTGCTTGAGGAAGATCGTGTAAGAGTCGTCACTGCGCGCGACAGTTAACCATTTCAAATTCCAATAAAGTATCTATACGTGCTCCAAATCTTATAAACACACTAAGATAGTTAGTTGCTTCTGGGTGGATCTCTTAAATATTTTTGAAGCAATGTATGCTAGCACATGCCTATAATCCCAGTACTTGGAAGACTGAGACAGAAGATCTCAGATATAAGGCCAATGTGCAGCTAACTTAGCAAGATCCTGTTTCAAAATGAAAATGGTTAGGGACATAGCTTAGTGGTTGAATGCCCCTGGGTTTAATCCTCAGTACCATAAAAATACATACTTTTAAAGTAAATTGAATTTAATATATTCTCACTAAAAGCACTGACTAATGAAATGCATTGATTGATTGATTGATTGATTGAGACATGGTTGCCTGTATTGCCTAGGCTCGTTTCACACTCTGGGTTCTCCTGCCTCAGCTTCTGTATAGCTGGGACTACAAGCAGGCATGTACCACTGTGCTCAGACACTGATAATTACTACATACGTGTGCAGGTTTGGGCCCTGTCTTCAGGAAGCCTGTGATCCAACAGGCCATCATTTGCCTGTTTTAGGTTTTTTTTTCTTTTTTTAAATCAAATTTAATGAGAGTTCATGGTGATTCACATGCGCAGAGATTCTTTTTTTTTTTTTAGAGATGGACACTGAACCAAGGGCCTTAAATTTGGTAGGCAAGCACTTTACTACTGAACCACATTCTTTGCTCACATACATTCATGTCAAAAGTCAATTCAAACATCAATGTAATAATCCTATTTCCAATACAATTATTGGGAAAGAACTATCACTGCAAAATAATAAAAATAACCAAATTACCAGCCTATGCATTATATAGTCTATATAATTAGTTTTTAGATTTATAAATGTTTATGTTGAAATCAATATAAACTACCATAGTACAATTTATTAATCTTTCAAATAAATGTTCATGTTTCAAAGAATATTATAGTTGGTATTATATCAGCTGGGTATGGTAATGCACACTTATAATTTTAGCTACTTGGAAGGCTGAGGCAGGAGGAATGTAAGCTCAAGGCCAGCCTGGACAACTTGGTGAGACCCTGTCTCAAAATAAAAGATAAAAGGCTGAGGATATAACTCAGTGATGGAGTATACCTGTATTCTGTCCAAAAAGGTGATATCAAATATTTCTATAAAATAATTATTAAAAACAAATTAAGATAATTTATGACTTCTTTTTAAACAGTTGAGTTTTCTGAGTTAGACTTATATTGATAGTATTACCTTAAATTTATATTATTTTTATTGTCTGTCAACTCTAAAGCATATAGCAATGCTTACAGTCTACATGATTACTGGACTAAGAAGGAGGCTAATCAATTAGAATGTAAACTCCATGAAGGCAGAAATTTTTCTCCTGTGCTTTTTATAGCTCCATTTCCAATGCCTGGAATAGGACGTGACACCTGGTATGTGCCAAATACCAAGGAGGTGTATGTAGACCTGACTCACTCATGGAGGCCTTAAATTGGTATGAAATTGTCCTCTACATATATTTTTTTAAAGTAAGGTTGGCTTATGAATAATAAATAAAAGGAGTGAAATATGCTAAAGCATAATTTTTTCCTCACAAATTGTGGATATCATAAAAATTAATTTTAACAATGAGGATTAACAAGGTAAAGAAAAATTGGGGACTAGTATAAAAGCAATACTTTTCAGGTAGAGTATTCCCGAATATTTTAAAGTGGACTACCTATTACATAATTTGTTTTGTTCATGGCAATATGCATTGAAGCAGTCAGATATTTATTTTGCAGAATGCACAGTGATAGAAATTAAAACCCATCTCATCAAGAAGCTGGATCACCAGTGCCCCTCTTCCTAGGATGCATGCCATCACCCCTTGCCTTCATGGCTCAGGTCCGGCTCATTCCAGGTTGGTGAAGAGAAACGGCCAGGCTTCTTTCGAGGACTGGTGTTCACTTTCCTCCAGGCCCCACTCTCTCCTTTCTTCTTGCTGTAACTTGAAACGATTGACAAAGGGAAGCTTCCTCCTTTGAAGTCAGCTGTATGCTGGTCTAGCTCTGAAATGACACAAATCACATTTTGCCAAAAAAAGAAGAAGACAAAACAAGGACGAAGACGAGATGAAGAAGAAAAAGGAGAAGAGAAAATGCAGGTTCATTGAACTGAGACTCTTCAAAAATCACAGGACTGCTTAATACCCAAGCTTGGGTTCTGTGAACAGACACAGACAATTTACTTGGGATGGAACTCAATTATGAACCATCAATACCCAAACTGTTTTTAATATAACAGAGTTCTGGAGTGGTGTTGGGAAATGGCCATTAATTTCTCTAGTTTCAACTACATGCGACCTCCCTGTAAAGAAACCCAAGAAGCATTATAGAAGATTGTGAATCCTTTCCTTCGGCTGCAGGAGCCCACGTACCTGCCCTCGGGAGGGGACAGCCATGCAAAACAGCTTTATTAAGCAAGATGCTGAGGGCTGCTTTGACCACAGCCTGCTGTCCTTGACTAGGGTGTTTCTTAGCAGCTGTCTGCCCAAGGCCAGGTTGTCTTTTCACAGAGGCTCTTGATAATATTGCTTCTTGAACTCTGGGAGCAATGACTGCATTCCACAGCTTAGACATCCACCTTGCAAGACAGAGGAGATTCACCAGTTAGGAGCAAGATTCTCACAAATGACACACAACAAAAAAACAACGAGTATTTTTATACATATGCTGCCTTTGCAGGGTAGTTTTGAAATAAGTGAGATTACTCAATACTGAAACAGTTTGAAATTCAATCTATCTAAAGGAAATTAACTTTTTATATTTCTCAGTCCTGGAATTAATGCCTGTGTTTGCTAAATGAATATATGAATAAATAAATTCATGGAAAGAACTGTGTGTGTGTGTGTGTGTGTGTGTGTGTGTGTGTGTGTGGTACTAGGGGTTGAACCCAGGGACCTTGTATCTCTGAGCTACACCCCAGCCTTATTTATTTATTTATTTTTAAATAAGGTCCCACCGAATTGCTGAGGGCTTTACTAAGTTGCTGAAGCTGGCCTCAAGCCTGTGATCCTCCTGTCTTAAGCCTCCCAAGTACTGGGATTATAGGTCTGCGCCACCACGCCTGGCTTACATAGAAAGAATATAAATATTGAGTGAGTCTGGGGAGAAAAATCAGATTTCCTGAAAGTTTATGTCCAAATAGCTTACACTTATTTGTTTCATTTTACTAATAAGACATACATGTATTGTATTTTAATATTTCTGAATAACATCTTATAGTCTGCCTCTGAGGCAAGGGCTCACTGTTGCTCTTGGTTGGGTTCAGCCCCCCACACACAGAGGTTGGATGGGGTCAACCTGTCAGGGCCTCAGGTGGCTCTTCCCATCATAGTTGTAAGTCATGGGAGCTCAGCCCAAATTTGGAGCAGTCAATGCCAGATAAAATTCCTCCAAAAAATACTGTACTTTGTCATAGCACTAAAAAACAGTTGAATAAAGACTGCAGAAACAAAACCACATCTTCCAGGATAGGAAAATTTTCAAAGTTATTTGATATTGTTATGAAACTTTATAAAGTATTTAAAAAAATGATTAACCAGGTATTAAGCACTGATCTATTGTCAGCCTTTCTGTTGATATCTAGTAATATGTAATGCAAGGGAAAAAAAAACAACAATAAGGAATAGAGACAAAATTCTGGTACTCTAAAAGAGGAATCAAAATTAGACAGGTATTCCTAAAAGAGATACAGGTATAAAGATGACAGGATTTTTTTTTTCAGTTCTGGGGATGAAACCCAGGAGCATTCTACCTCTGAGCTACACCCCCAGCCATATTTCATTTTTGTGTGTGTATGGCACTGTGAATGGAACCCGGGGGCATTCTACCTCCAAGTGACAGCCCAGCCCTATTTTTATTATTTATTTTTATTTTTTATTTTTTTATTTTTATGTGTATCATAGTGAAAGTGGCATACATTCAGACTGTGCTTGGTGCGCTCTCCCCCCTCCACTTCCCTTTCCTTCCCTCCCAACAATGAGTGTCCAGGTTGACCATGCTACATTCATACTTTTACACATATTTGAATGTACCTCCTCCATTAATCAATTTCAACTTTCTTCCTCTCATAGCCTTCTATTAGAGCTTTGCTGAGGTTTCCCCTCCATTATCTGGAGTCCCACAGGTATCCCTAATACTCCCTAGTTTGGGCATATTAAAGAAAACATATGTCCCTTCTCTTTCTGTGCTTGGCTGATCTCACTTAACATAATGTTCTCCAGGTCTTTCCATCTTCTTGCGAATGACATGATTTTGTTCTTCTTTATAGCTGAGTGGAATTTCATTGTGTGTATTTCCCATAATTTTGCAATCTATTCATCTATTGATGGAGACCTAGGTTGGTTCCATATTTTGGCTATTACGAATTGTGCTGCTATGAACATGGGTATGCATTCATTATTAAATATATTGTTATTTATTTTTGAAACAGGGTCTCACTGAGTTGTGAAAGGCCTCACTAAGTAGCTGAGGCTGTTCTTGAACTGCGATCCTCCCGTCTCAGCCTCTCAAATGTTGGGATTATAAGCGTGCTCCACCACACCCAGCTCCCCAGCCATATTTCTTATTCTTTATTTTGAAACAGGGTCTCACTGAGTTGCAAAGGGCCTCATTAAGTAGCTGAGGCTGTCTGAGAACCCGGATCCTCCTGTTTCAGCCTCCCAAATGCTAGGATTAGAAGCATGTGCCACCATGCCCAGCCAGATGACAAGCTTTTTTATAAGGGGTAAAATAAGTATCTCCTTAATATGGGTGTGGGGAGATGCTTCTTCTGGGTGTTTCAGCACAAGCTGGATTAGCTATTTCCAGCATTCCTCTTTAGAAGACCAGGTGGGTGTTCTACAGCTGTGATGCAAATCCAGCATTATTTGGGCCACAGAGAATAATTCAGAAAGACTTGCATGCTAAGAGGAGCCTATGTAAACTTAAAGCTCAGGCTGCATGCTGGGCTGAGTGAGGAAGGCCTCATATCTGACCCAGCATCTGATCCATAATAGGTGAACAAGTCTGCTGGCAAATAAGGTAAAAAACACCAAAGCCTCTCACAGTGCATGCTCAAAACTATACACACTCCATATGGGAAATAAAAAAATTGTTTCCTGAGAATCTTGAAATTCTGGGAGAAAAAAAGGGAATAGATTTAATTGTGATCCTGAGAAAAGTAATTAAATTATATCAATGGTGTATGTTTAGTAAGAAAATGCTGTCTAATGTATTTCTTCCTCCCCCCACTAATTAGCGGTTACTAAGATGGTAGTTTATCTTATAAGAGGAAAGATATATTATTTGCCTGCTTTCCAAGACAGATTTCTGCCCAGGATGTCTAAAAAATGCAGAACCAAACCTGCTAGCTAATTTCAGGATCCTCCCTAAACTGGATGGTGACAAATGCTTTCCTCCTTTCCATTTCCTCCTGAGTTTCTAATTCATTAACCTATGTCACTCTCCTAAATTGCTTCAAAGGAAAACATAGTAAGTATGTAAGTATCAATAAAGGAGGAAGTTTTTCATCAATGGTATACTAATTTTTAGGGGGTGCATAAATACTTGCAGTTTCTAAAATGGGAAACCCTTGCCCAGGGTCTGTGCAGTAAGCTGAATAGTACTCTGATGAGAGTTTTGTAATAGAGGAAAATCTGCCACCCAGGTTTAGCAAAAAGATGGACCTGGAGAACACTAGAGTTGAATGAGAATGGCTAGTAATAGAAAGTGAAGGGGGCGTATGGTTTCTCTCGTATGCAGAAGTTAGACAATAATGAGGACACAAGAGGGACTTTAGAGAAAGGAGGAGAAACCCAGTGAGGTGATGGATGGGGTCTAGAGGAGGGGGAAGAAAGGGGGGAGAATTAATGAAGGAAACACTTCCATTGATGTTATGTACATATATGAAATTATTGTCAAGTCCAATACCATGTATGGAAAAGGGGAGGGTGTACTGCGGGAGCTGTGGGGAAGCCCAATGCTGTGTGCATGTATGCCAGTATTACTCTGAACTAAATTATGATGTGAGACTACAATGCACCAGTGAAAGTATATTAAAATATAAAAAGTAAAGAAAAACCCTTAAAAAAATAAAAGAACTACCTAACAGGAGAGTCAGGGGCTCCCTGTGAGAGAACCAGCATTCTGTGCTGATGACAGGAAGTCTGGTCAACTTTTTCACTCCCCAACACCCTAAGTGTGCCAGGGTCCTGTTGTATAAAGAGGCAAATAAGGAGAAACAGCACTTACTTCACTGTTGCCTGAGCGTGTCCTGGGACTACCGGACAAGACAGGAAATACTTTGGCCCAAGAAGTGCTTCCGGTGTGCCCAAGCGAGCCAGGCAGGAGTTGAGCTGACGCCAGACAGACAGGGCCCAGTCGAGGGTCTTGCACACAGGGTCGCAGGGGGAGGGCACCTGACCTCTGAACTGGAGAGATGGACATGGGGGCTGAGCTTAGAAGGGTGTTTCTATGTTCCTTTTTCTCTTAAAAGCTCAAAGTTAAAAGTATCAAAATTTGAACCTATACAATGAAAAATCTACCTGAACTTGACCCGTGCATGGAGTGGCTAAAGGAGAGAGAGCTAATTATATACTGTTAGATGTGTCTATGTGTTTGTGTGATAAAAGCTTTTTCCCAACTTATTTCTCACCACATACCCGATGTAGGCACTTTAACTCCACATATCAGGAGAATGAAGTATGCTGAAGTAATAACCTGCCCAAGATCACAAAGGTAGTAATAATTGAAAAGGCAAGGGCTAGAGCTTATCTATATATTTATATTTAGGTATAACTGATAAATAAAAATTATATATTTACATTGTATAGTTTGATTTTTGTATTGGAGACTTAACCCAGGTGCATTCTACTTCTGAGATATATCCTCAGCCCTTTTCCCTTTTTATTTTAAAGCAGGGTCTTGCTAAGTTCCTGGGGGTCTCACAAAGTTGCTAAAGCTGTCTAAGAACCTGCAATCCTCCTGTCTCAGCCTTCCAATCACCGGGATTATAGGTGTGCGCCACCTAGCTTATGTATATAATGTTTACATATATACATATATTTATATATTCACTACACACACATATGGTGAAATGATTAAATCAAGCTACTTATATCCTACATCTCACATACATACTATTTTTTATAACAGGAGGAGCACTGAAGATCTCCTTGCCTAGTAATTTTCATATATGCATATGAACTTCATAGCTTCTTCTTAACAGAAAAGTATTAGGATACAGCATTTAGCTGACATTAACAAAGGAGTCATTATCACAATGAAAATAAAGTCGCTAATAATTATTTAGCTGAAGAACGTCCTTTTCTTCCCCAGGCTTGACATTTCTGATCTCTGTTCAAGCTTTCCTCCCTGTACTCATCCAGGGCTGAAGTGAAGCAGGAACAGACTGAGCTGTGTGGGCAGAGGCAGAGGGAGAGAGTCTCCAGCTGCTTCAATCAAGAGCACATGTTTGGAAAGGGAGTGGGAGGGCAGAGCCCGAGGTGCAACAGAGCCCTTAGGGAATCATTATTTATTCTAGGAATATGGAATTATTTTTTTTAATGCTCATCTGGTGAGCTGCTTCCAAAGATCTGACTGTTAGATATTCTGATTAAGAAAGCCATTTCATAATTCCTAGAGGCAGGATGGAATCTGCGCATCCCAAGGCCCTGAGGAAATAGGTGGGCACTCCTACCCTCCAAAGTATAGGTGTTGCTTATATGAAATTTTTCATTTTCCAAGTTGGCGGTTTGGTGCTAACAGTGGATATTATTTGACAGTACATTTAAAAACTGTTGTTTCCTTAAAGGGTCTATCCAGTAGGTAGAACTTTCAGTTACTATAAGTTTTTATTTTCTTAAGTTTTATTCACTTAGCATAAACACAATTTTGTAGAGATGCTTGAAGGCCTTTATTTGAGAATGGTTTGACTGTGTGTCTACTATGTATATGCCCTAATTATTCTGTTAAGAGGAAGAGTTGGGCATGGTGGCGTATGCTTGTAATCCCAGCATTCAGGAGGCTGAGACCTGAGGATCACGGTTTGTGGACAGCCTCAGCTACTTAGTGAGGCCCTCCGCAACTTAGTGAGACCCTGTTTAAAAATAAAGAATTAAAAAAATAGGACTGGGTGTAGCATGGAGGTCGAATGCCCCTGGGTTCCATCCCCAGTACCACAATAAAGAAAGAAAGAAAGAAAGAAAGAAAGAAAGAAAGAAAGAAAGAAAGAAAGAAAGAAAGGAAGGAAGGAAGGAAGAAAGAAAGAAAGAAAGAAAGAAAGAAAGAAAGAAAGAAAGAAAGAAAGTCAGGGTGTTTTTTTGTTCTTGATTTTTTAAACCGGTACTGAGGATTGAACCCAGGACCTCATGGACCTAAGGTGCACTCTACCACTGAGCTACATTCCCAGTACAATTTTTGTTCTCATGAACTAGAGAGAACAAAAGGGCTAATGGAGAGTCAGTGAGCAGTTGGAGCAGAAGGCAAGGTCTGAAGGAGGAGAGTGAGCCACCCACTGGGTACCTGGAGTGTGGCCTTTTTGTGGTTTATTACCATCTGTAAAACGAAGAAGTAGAGCCAAGCTTGTTAGCCTCAAGATCCCTTCCAGATGGGAATCTTTAAGTACAGATACAAGTTTTTCCATTAATTCAAAAGAAGTGACTTCATGCTGCATGGTCTAAGAGACTAAGAGAAGCAGTGGGAGGTGAAAAGATCATCCCAGATATGGAATGGAGAAAAAACTGGTGGACGGAGGTGAAAACGGATGCTCCTGTTTGCAAATAACAAAGGAAGTAAAAAAAAAAAAAAAAAGTTTCTGCAAAGAAGCAACCTCCAGAACTGCTACTAATTCAGGCCACTGGCTCTGATCCATTTGTCTGATATGCCCCCAAAGAAAAGACTCCACTTCCAATGGTCCTCCAGTTCCCTGCACACCACGCCCTTCTTCAAGATTTGTTTCAGTCGCTGCTGCTTCTGCCTGGATCCTCTGTCTCCCTCTTCTTAACTGACTCTTCCCTCTTTAGATCACAAGTCAATGTAATTAAAAGGCCGTATATATGACCATAGCTAGAGAGGCTGCTCTGCCCTTCAGTCCTCAAATAAAGACTCTTCCTTCAGGGTGCCTCCTTTCTGTAGTCAAACCTCATCCATTCCTTTCAATAGAGCTTGTTAGTCACCTGTTGACTGTAACTAGCATGGTGTTAGAACTGTGCCCGTGAAGCCACAAAGAACTTGAATTGAGAAGACATAGTCTAATCTGATGTCATTTATTAGACTCCTGGCTACACCTCTCAGGAAGAGACAGGCTTAATTAGTTGACTTCAGTCCAGCAATGACGTATCAAAGTATTGGTTATGTCCTCAAGTCTGTAAATTGAACCCACACCCCTGGCAGGCTTGAACTTGGACACTCTGCACATGTGACTCTTAAAGGGGTGCTCAGGTCACAAGTCCTCATCAAGCCTTTTGGCTGCCACAGAAGCTCAGCCAGCCATAGGGAAATGTTATTTTCAGGGAGAATTAACCCAAGTGTCTTGGGATGTCAACATTTTAATACACATGAATATTCAGAATTAAATGTTATCAAATATATATTATTACTGTTTTCTGGATTAGAGTGAGGGATAATCATATATTTGGCACTTTAAAAATTCTTTACTAATATTTCACATATTAAAATAGCCCTAGCCAGGTGTTGTGACACACATCTGTAATCCCAGTACTTGGAAGGCTGAGACAGGATGGTCACAGCTTCCAGGCAAGCCTCAGCAGATTAGTGAAACCCTGTTTCAAGATGAAAAAAATTAAAAGGATCTGGGGATATTGCTTAGAGGGATAATGTCTCTGGATTCAATTCTCAGTACTCCTACCCACTACACACACAAAGTTATAACTGATTGACTTAATGGATAAACTGAAAAGTTATAAATATAGAGAAGTAATAAAAAAAAGAAAGAAAAAAGAAAACTAGGAGGGGAAGCTGTAAGTTAGGTTTGGGGCAGAAAGTGTCCCATTCAGTTATATGTGCAGTCTGAGGTGGATTAGAGTAAACCTGTATGTACCTGGTTACATGAAATAAAGAAGAAGAGAGCAGTACATACACTAAAAGTAAATTATTCACCATCAATTCTGGAAGAAATCATCTTCACATGTATACAGAGTACCTCGCAGGGCCTTGCAAAAAGTAAGCAAGGCTTTACAATAGTAAATAAATAGGATGTTAAATATTTCATATTTGAGGAAAGTGATGATAGTATATCTAGATCTGTGCCATATTCACCTTATATTATGCTTTTTAAAATTATTTTATTTTTATTGGTGCATCATAATTACATATAATAGTAGGATTTGTTGTTACATATTTGTATATACATGTAATATAATTTAGTCAATTTCATCCCCCAGTAAAAAAAAAAAATAAATTTCCCGACAAGAAAGATCTCAGCTAAAATGCTAATTTTACCAATGTACAGAGCTCTTTCAGCACAAAGAAAATTGTTTTCAAATTTTAAAATGTGAAAAATTTAAATAATATTGAGTAACACATATGACCTAATGGGAGCCATTATTATTAAAATTATATCTGATAAAATCCAGTCCATTTTTGGTGACACAGAGGATACCCCAAAAGGCAAAGATTTATTTACTATTAAAAAAAACCCAAACTCCTCAGTCTCTTAGAAATCATATACAAAATATTTACCAAGTAAATTATGAGACTGGATATAAATGTGGACATTGGTATATTGCCACAAAAGAAAGAATTTGGCCAGAAAAAACAAAAAAGTGGAGTCCCATGACAGTAGCAGCTTCATTCAGTTGGCATCACTGTTCTACACAAGGTGTTGGACTGTATTCCAATAACCTCCCTTCTCTTTAAAAGAGAAATGATCATTATACATTCCTCACTTTCTCTTCCAGCAAGAATTCTGAGATCAGTATCATAATTAAAAATAGTTAAATATCAATTTCCTACTAAAAAGGTATAATTTTTCTTATTAACTACTAGTAGGAAACATATTATTATGCTAAAAGATCTCATATCCCTGAAAGAATTGGAAGAAGACATTGTGATGGGGTGCCAGTGTGCTTCTAAGTGATTATGAGACTCAGATTCTCCGATGCTATGAGCTTCCTCATATTTGGCCCAGTGTTTCATTCCCACTGTACCCAAGGGGCTTTCTTTTATTAACACTGAAGTGGTTCTTGGTGAATGAAAGGCACTACTTCCCCTTTATTCTTTGTAGCACATCCCACTCTCAAACATAGTGAAAAAGAGTTGAGCTCCTTTTCCAACTATGCTTCTCAGAAAGCTAAGAGGAAGTGTTCAATCCTGCACAATAATGCTGGCATCTTTTGCAATTATTTATGTGGATTAACTTTGGCGATGCAACTTAAACATTAACAATGATATGGTTAGTGGACGTATCAGTGATTTGGAAAGCTGTGCACTTACAGTGGTCTTTACCCTGAGGTCAGGCAATAGCTGTGCTTTGGCTGAGAGAATATATTCATGACCAGGCAACTAACTTTAATGTGACTTGAACTAGACTCCTCTGATTGAATTAGGAAATTCAGACATGAATTCAAGTCATCGGTGGCAGACACTGTTCAGAGAATTACCAAAAGCCATTTTCTCTCCATACTGCTCCCCTGCCTGTCTCCTCTGCCCTAGTGCACCCACCTAGCAGACACAGGCATTTGTTCAAGTACTTGAAGGAGAGTTTCAGTCTTGGGAAGGTAGCTCTGGCTATTGTCTAGGACTAAGGGCTGGGTATGAATTCAGTTCGGGTCAATGAAACAACATAGAGAAATGTTGGGCTTCTGGGAATTTCTAGAAAAGATGCTTTTCTCTGTGATCAGAAGGAAATGGAGGAAGCTCTCTATGCGTTATTGAGGTGAGAAAGCCCCACAGACAGGTTGCAGTCTTGAAAAGAAGGTTGAGAAACTCACCCTGGCCAGGACCTTGACCTTGCAGAGGTGATGGACACCTAACACCAGAAACCTGGTTTGTATCAGGGAAACGGCTCATTTTGTGAAGCAGCTAACAGAGGGGTGTTATATTTGCAGCTTAAAATATCATACTGATAAAATGATGGTACTCTCCTCCAAATGTGGCCCATTATATAGCAGTAAATAAGAAAATCTTACTGGTAAATAAGAAAGTCTTACTAGTAAATAAGAAAAGCTTGCTAAATTGAGCTCTGTTATTTCAAATATACCCTGGCATTCAGCTATTGGTTCAGTTTAAGACTATCACATAAAATAATAATGTGTTAGATCTAGTCAACACATTATTATTACTTGGGAGACTATACCATATAGATTGTATGATTCTGTGGGAAAAATACTAAAAGTTATTATTACTCTTGAAAATGCATCAAAACATACAGAATTCTAACTTTTCATGTGAATTTTTAAAATCTACCATAGCATGGTAAAATCCTGTGTGCATGGATAATGTTCTGAAAACTCTAAGGAAGCAGTAAGTTTTCTTTTAAAAAAATGATTAACTTTTGAATCTAGCTTACAGCAGTGTCCAGAACTTGGTAAGATTCCTTGAGAACAGTTAATGACAGTAATAAAACCTATTAACTTTTTCTTATATTTAATAGAGTCCAAAACAGTTATAAGGTTTATATGCATTATCCAATAATAACAACAGTAAAATCTAGCTGCATTTTCTTATTCTTAATGTAATCCAGGAATGGTTATGAGTTCCATGTTCATTATCTTATTTAACCTCTGAGTAGCCACACACTCACTATTCAGGCCCGAGGCCACACATTAAGTAGAACTCAAAGCCAAATCTCCTGGTACCGGGCCCCCAGCCCTACACACACACATTGCAATAGTTTGCAGCTGCTGTTTGTTACCTTAGTCACAACTGTCTTCCTGAGGAACCTCTGCAGCAGTCCATGCATGGGCTCGCAGTCCCACCGTAGCTGAACCCAGCGGAAATGCTGTTGCACCAGCAGGTCGGAGCCCTGGAGGCAGGCCTTGGAGATGGTGCCCAGCAGAAAGCAGTTCTCATGAAAGTAATACGATTCAGACATTCCATTTCCTAAAATAAGCCAAAAGCCAGGGTCCAATCTCAGCAAGTTGCAATACGAGATAAACTTAAAATAAGATATAGAAGTTTAACTCAGACTCTGGGGAAACTGCAAGATGATAGGAACATGTGTCACAGAGCTGTCTTCCTAGCCTGGCTTCTCCACTATCTTTACCTTTTTGGAAAGTATATGGGCTTTCAGTGCTGCGATTTTCAAGAGGTGCCAAAAAGTCCCCCAATAATTCTGACAATGAAGATTTTTCCAAATTCTCTAAGATGATGATGATTTTCTTCTTCATGGGAGAAGATTGCTTTACTGGAATCAGGCAAGCTGTGGTCAAAAAGGAAATTAAGGATGAAAGCGTTTATAAAACCATACACACACACACACACACACACACACACACACACACACACACACATATACACACACATACACACACACACACACACACACACACACATAGGTAAAAAATAAAACGTACAAAGTTACAAAGTTTGGCAAAGATGTGGTCTGATGGGCATGCTCTGAACTTGCTGAGGGAGCGTAACAACTCCAGAAGACCATCTGGCATGACTTAACATAGCTGAAGATGCACACGGTGATCCAACTCTCTCACTGCCTTAACAGATCCCAAATGGAAATAGTCAATATCCACCAATGATAGAATGGATAAATAATAGGAGTCCACTCCTATGATGGACATAGACTTGAATGTGACTTATAACTCAAACAGCAGAGAAGACCATCACCAACAACATAGTAAAAAGCAAAAGGCCAAATAGTATCATTTCAAAGTCAATCTTGTACAAAAATGGAATGGAAGAGTGTCACTAGAGACTGGGAAGAGCGTTTCAAAATAAAAAATAAAATATGGCTGGGGTAGGTATAGCTCAGAGGTAGAATTCCCCTGGGTTTAATTCCCAGCACCAAAAAATAGTTATTAATATTTTTGCTAATATGTAAATGTAACTTAATAAAATTAATAAAATATGAAAATCACTCTAATTTTTAGAAGGTTCTAAATGTCCCAGGCTTAGCCAGATTAACCTTGAAAGAACAAAGACCAATTTGAAGTACTTGAATGCAGTACCATGGAGCACTCCACTTTGCACGGGACACTCAAGAACCTATCCTCTATTCCTTCTTGTTACTATAGACATTTCACTTTCAAAAGGATCCTTGAGCACTGTAAATGAATCTCTTCTCAGACTGAAGTAGCCTTTCTGGATGCTTAGAAGCTTTAAAAACCAGAAGTCTGCAAACAATGACAGCCACCTCTCACTTCAGCTGTATTGTGAGAGGCATGCCCTGCGACTGGTGTGTGCTGGGTCCTCTGCCTCACAGCCACCTGTAAGAATGCTAAAGCCCTAGGCTTCCCAGAGTTCACATGTTATTTCAGAAATACATGCATTGGGGAAGTAGAATAAATCCATAATTTGACCAGTCAACAGTCAAAAATGAAAAGTCAGTTTCTATTCAGTGGTTAAAAATAAAAAATAAGCCAGGCGTGGTGGTACATGCTTGTAATCCCAGAATATGGGAGGCTGAGACAGTAGGATCGCAGTTTGAAGACAGCCTCAGCTACTTAGTGAGGCCCTTTGCAACTCAGTGAGACCCTGTTTCAAAATAAAAGAATAAAAAATTGGACTGGGGGTGTTGCTTGAAGGTAGAATGCCCCTGGGTTCCATCCCCAGCATCGCAAAATAAATAAAATAAAAATAGCAGGTTGACAGTTTGTGCATGTTTTTCTGTAACTTGAAACTCAAGGTTTAAATCTTTCCCTGGTTTGTGCTCAGTGCACGGCTCATTCATGTGGCTCTGAAACTGCTATCACCAGCCAGAATGCACTGGAAGCAATATTTTATTTTCTTTCTGTGGTACTGGAGTTGGAATCCAGGTGCATTCTATCTCTAAGCTACACTCCCAGCCCTATTTCTTATTCTTTAATTTGAAACAGGGTCTCACTGAGTTGCAAAGGGCCTCCTCACTAAGTAGCTGAGGTTGTCTGGGAACCAGGATCTTCCTTTGCATTTCAAAAGATGTTTCTCAACCAGGCACAGTGGCTCAGGATCTTAATCCCAGCATTCAGGAGGCTGAGACAGGAGGATCACAGGTTTGCGGACAGCCTTAGCTACTTAGTGAGGCCCTTTGCAACTCAGTGAGACCCTGTTTCAAAGTAAAGAATAAAAAGCAGGGCTGCGGTATAGTTCAGAAGTAAAATGCCCCTGGGTTCCATCCCTGGTACCACAAAAGAAAAAAAAAAAGATGTTTCTCTGATGCATCCTTGCTACATGCACACTGTGTACTGTCACAGCTAGCTAGAGGTGACTGGTTCTAACCAGGGGAGGAGAGGGCATCTTAAACTGGGTCATTTATGAGGACTAACATCCTAATAGCTGAACAGGAAGGACTTCCAGGTTTAAGACAGAACCGGGTATGGGAATGCATACTTGTAAGCCTAGTACTTGGGAGGCTGAGATAGGAGAAAAGCAGAAAAATAGTAGAATAGATAGAAGGGACAAAAGCACCAATTCAAGGGCAGAATACTTGCTAGAGTGGCATGACTGTGGGTGCAGAGCTGACACACACTGCAAGCCAGGACCTTGGGTGCTGCCACATGGATGGAATGGGATCAAGTCTTCACAGTGTGGGCAGCGGTACAGTAGCAGGCTGCCTCTCTGCGCGGAATTGTACATTAGAATCACCTGGGACACATCCCTGTGATTCTTAGAGATTCTGATGAATTGGCATGTGTTGGTCCTAAAGCGCTGACATTTTTTACAATTGCTCATGGCCAGAAGATGCAGCTAAGGCTGAGACCTGCTGTTCAGAAGTCACTGAACCCTTCCAGAAATGAAAAGTGGAAGACCTAGAATGTGGTTCTGGTAGAGCAACTTCCAGCTCTGGGAATTGGTGGAAGTATTAAGGAGGCAGGAATTGACTCCTGCTCTGAGATCCTCACTGTGGTGTGAAGAAATGGATGGGAAAGGAAAGAAATAGTACACACCTGCTAGACTCCCACTGCTTTGTGGAGAGAATGGAAAGGCATTGTGAGGTAGACTTAGTGAAGCTAGTGTTTGACATCTGAGAGAAGGATGGAGGGAATAGCAAAGGCGTGGAAGTTCCCACCTGAGGAAAGATTATGGAGTTAGCAGAGGCAGAGAGTACAGGGCCAAGTGTGCTTGGGAAATGGATGCTGATGGTGGGCTGTGTTCCAGGAGGCCTGATGTGTACGATAGGTAAAGCATCCCTTTTGGGATGCACTGCAGAGGTGGGACACGAGGATGGGAGCAACAAGGGAAGAGGAGATGAAATAAATGAGTTCACAGAGTGCAGGAGGTCTCATGGAAAAAGATACGTTCCTTCTGCAGGTCCATATGCAGGAAGTGTATTGCCAATGACTTAATCCTATATTTCCCATAGACTTTCAGAGTTTAAGCTGTAGACAAAAAAATGGGTGTGTTGCCTTTCATAACCATTGGGATGTGTTTATCTTGGTCTGTAAGGTGCTAATCAAGGGTCAAATAGTGTGGACTTTGGTGAAAAGCTTTGTCCTCAATACTGCCGGCCTTGTTTCCTCTGTTTCTTTAGCACCTACTGGTCAATATCCTTAGATAACTTGGTACACAGGTCAATTTTATTTTAGCTGAGAAATAGAATGTGGCTAATTCAGGTAAATTAGGATAGTTTCCGATCTAAAATATTAACCAGAGACAAAATTAAGTGCTTACTAGATTCAAATTTCAAGTTTTAACTAGACTCTGATTAGCATTTATAGGGATATAAACAACGGCTGTTGGCCCCACTTTATATCTGCAGATTTCTTCTGATCTGTGGCCCAAACGTCAGCCATTTGGATGTTTTTCACTTTATGTGACTTCAAAGATGTATTTCTGAAAGGAGCCTATTCTTTTTGTCCTTTTTTTTCTTCCAACTTTAGAGGCTCTGCCAGCCCCGTTCCTCTTCTGTAGGTTGGTAATCTTAAGTTAGACACTATCTTTGTGACATTCAGGGGTAAATCTCAGTTTCATACACCCTTCTACTAAAAGTCTTGGATAGTTAGTTCTAGAACAGCAATACATTGCTGGTTTAAGCATAGTTTATATACCACATTTATAGTTAAACCCCAATTCCTATATGTCTAAGGTGACCTCAAGTCTACAATCTCTTCTTTTGGGATTGAAAATAGCTCCTTGTGCATAATGCTCACTTAAATAAATCCTGGGTCTCAGGATGATGTTTTGAAAGTCTAAGTGAGAAGAAGCATAGTACAAATATCCAAAGCTCTCCTGTAATTCAGGGTCCAAGGAGATAAGCTCATTCACAAAGACTCCAGTTTTCTTATTCTCCTAATATTATAGTAATTTCACTCCTTAAATCTTTTTAAAATAAAGTTCTCTCGGGAATCCAAAATGCTATTTTTAAATGCCAATCTAGTGTTTAATTATTTTTTACTACTTGATTTCATATGTAGTTTTAACAAGTATCTGTTAACCAGGCATGGTGACATACACCTATAATCTCTGTACTTGGGAGGCTGAGACAGGAGGTAGCAGGTTTGAGACCAGCCTCTTCAACATAGTGATATTCTCAGCAATCAAGCAAGACCCTATTTCAAAATGAAAAGGAAAAAAGGCTGGGGGTATAGCTTAGAGGTAGCTGCTGGGTTCGATCCTCCATACCACACAAAATAAATCAACAAATAAAATTAAAGTACCTGTCATACTAAGCAAAACCCTATACCTTACACTAAGAAGAAATCTGAGCCAATTCTAATATTTCCTCACACCCTCCTATCCAAATGACAGACTCTCACAAAAGGCAAGATGAGAAGGAAATTCTTATTTTGAAGTGAGTAAACACGGACATCTCCACTAGTGTAAGTGCTGTGTTCTTTTTTGAGGTGCTCTTTGGGTCTACATTCTTTTCTTCACTGGTGCTATTTTGATCACCATGCAAGTTTTAGATCTTAAGAAGCTAAGTTTCAACTATGTTCACTGCACTTCCTTCTTATGCTTTTTGCACATATACTTCTTTTGTTCATTTTCTGTGATTCTCTTTTTGCTATTTCATTAGTACACTGGAATTATACATCAAGCCTGTGACTCTTTTCACTCACTTTTTCCTACAAAGTCACAGAGAAGGACATATGAGGTGATACATGTGCTGTTCTTGATGGAAGATAAAAATGTTAACATTTCAACACCAGCCCAATCCAAGAGCTACATGTTTCTTTCTTTAGATAAAATAAGGTTAAAATCCCATAGTACCTAGATACCTTATAAATCAGTGCATTCCTCATTTGTAGTAAGGCTATTTAATCACTTTAATTTCTTGATAAAAAGACAAATAGAGTAGTTAATATATATTTCTACATGCTTATTATTCAAAAAGATTGAATGAAACAGCCCAAGAAATCCTGTCTCCTCAACTGGAGCTCTGCCTTCTCTACCCTGTCCTTTTGGAGCACCTCTTGACCAGGGATCAGTCTCTACTATATGCTTTCTGCATGTGGGAAGAGCTGACACCACACACACAGGTGTCTCCTTCTCCCTCACATGTCTCAGAAGCTCTGCTGTCCCCTCCAACTCAATGGGGCACACACTCTCCATTCTCTCTGCACAGGTCACCAGGAAACAGTAGTAGGTCCTAAAGAGAAGAAGATGGTGATGAAAAGATCTATAGGAGACTGAGGTCAACAGCAGTAGGGGAATGGCGAGAGGCTGGACCACAATGTTCTTGACATGACATTTGGAGAGCTTGAGCTTTTATCTGGGAACCACTGCAATACAAGAACAGGCAATGCTCATGAGTGGTTTGGAACCAAGAGAGAGCCTCCTGCATGCCCTGTAGAGGCTTCTGGGAGGCCTCTACAGGAGAGGAGAGAAGAAGGGTACCTCAGACCTCCTTAGTCCCATGAGCAAGAACTGATGGGTGGTCTGGGGCAAGGAGAGCAGCAGGAGGAGATGAAGGCAAACAGAAGGATGTATGAGGTGCAGGCTGCTGACACAGCCACCTGTAGTCAAGCTCTGAGTAGATAAACCCTCTGTGGATGTTTTAGTTTTGTTATTAAAAGTGAAGGAATATATTGGTATTTGTGAACTTCTAAGCCAAATATGAAATAAAAAAATCCTTCGGTATCCAGAGATGATACAACACTTTCTGCTCTTCCTTTTTAAAGGTTTTCTTTTCTTTGTGTTTGGCCTTAGTCTATTGTTCAAAAACTTTATTTCCAAATCCAAAGTACTTCATCACTATGTCTTGCTATCCACGACACAGTATGACCTCCCATCCTCTCTGCTCTCACTTCTTTCTACCTCCACTCTAAGCAAGTTCCACTGGCTGACACCTGATTAAGACAAATAATTTGCCTTTTCTTTGCTTACATTGTTTCCTACATCAGAAAGCTCACTCATTCACTAATGAACAGTCATGGGCACTTCGCACACAAAGCTAAATAGAATAGTAAGCTTCAGCACCAGCCTTTAAGGAGCTCATAACAGACACATGGGGGCGGGGAGGAACCAAAACCCAGTCTTCACCTGGGGTCAGGCGGGCACAGCATTGTAAATGAAGCCTAATGATATTACTAAAGGGAGAAGGGAGACATCCAGAGGGACCAGAAAGGTGTTCTTAATGAATTTCAACTGAGGCTTTTCCTAGTTTCCAGAAGGGTACAGACAATGTTTACTTGGTCACTAGCATACAAAATACTCCATACTCTGTGAATTACCTATAACGAGGTAGTCGTGTGTGTGTGTGTGTGTGTGTGTGTGTGTGTGTGTGTGTGTGTGATATATTTACTCTGTAATGCTACTTGTAGCTGCAGTCTGAACAAAGACATGAAGAGTGGAAAGGAAAAGAACTCTCTTTACCTAGAGAAGAGACACTACACCCTGCTGGAGCACAAGAGAGCTGTTTAAAGCAAATCAGGTGGCTCAGTGGCCCAGAATCGAAGGTCATGAATAGCACGGACTTAGTTCCAGGGGCAGTAGAGGGATGAGGGTGGCACAAACTATTTTTAGTCAGGTCTCTCAGGTGCTCAAGGAGTTCTCCTGCAGCAGGGAAGAAGCCATTTACAGGAAAGTGAATACTTAACAGGGATGGTTTGTATCAAATAGGATGCTGTTGATGGGAATGGGTAAAAAAAGGTAGACTGAGCCTGGCTTGGCAGGATGAGATCATGGACTGGCTGGGGACAAGGGTGAAGGGTCCATAAATGAATGGACCTCGAGGTCATATGTGTTTCTCATGTTGATTTAAAAAATTAAAGTAGCTGAGGGCTGGGGGAGCAGCTCAGTGGTAGAGTGCTCGCCTAGCATATGTGAAACCCTAGGTTTTATCCTTAACACCACCAAAAGAAGAGAAAAAAGAGGACCAAATGAAAGAATATAAATTCAAAGTTTTCACATATAAACTTGGATTTATAGTTTCTTTCTAAAAGTCATAAGATCTTACAACATTGGGTCTACACTTTGGCCAGGTCTTCCAACACTGGGTCTACACTTCGGCCAGGTAAAAGCTGGGAGCTGCTGCTCCTCAGGGAGGTGGAGACGTGATTCCCTGTTTCCTGCAGCCCCATTCAGCTGGCTTGACCCTTTAATGTGGGCATTTAGGTCTGTAAGCCTAATTTTCAAGTTTAGGAACTGAGAGACTTGGGTCACTCTCCAACCTGGGAAATTAATAAGAGCTCCTTTTAAGAAGATGCTCAGCACAGACTCTGAAATGCTGACATATTTCTTTGCATCTGTCATGACCTAGTTCAGTGCCCTGCAATTTTCTTAGCTGTCTAAGTTTAGAGCAGAGTTCAGTCTACAGTTGCCATCTGTTCTGATAGGGAGAAAAAAATATTTCAGCTTCAACTTTGAGATAAAACAAGACTGAAAATCAAAAACTGTAGGGGACTTTTGTTGGATAAAGTGGGGATGACTTTTTTTTTTTTTTTGGTACTAGGGATGCAACCCAGGGGCATTCTACCTCTGAGATATACCCTAAGCCCTATACTTTATTCTTTATTTTGGAACAGGGTCTCAGTGTGTTGCAAAGGGCCTCACTAAGTAGCTGAGGCTGTTCGCAAACTGCGATCCTCCTATCTCAGCCTCCCAAATGCTGGGACCACAGCATGTGCCACCACACCCAGCCTGGGATGATATTTGAGCATAGAAGAGTCTTTAAGAAGCAGTGGCTAGGAGTGATTAAGAACAAGCTCTATTGGGTGTGGTGGTGCAGGGCTGTCATCCCAGTACCTGGGAGGCTAAGACAAGAGGATCACAGGTTCAAAGCTAGCCTCAGAAACTTAGCAAGACACTCAGAAACTTAGGAATACCCTGTTTCTAAATAAAAAAAATAATGGGGCTGGGGTGTAGCTCAGAGGTAGAATGCCTCTGGGTTCAATCTATAATACCACAAGGAGAGGAGAGGAGAGGAGAGAGGAGAGAGGAGAGGGAGCTCCAGAGTCAAACTGCTTGGGTTTGAGTCTTGTTCTCTGTCCTCACTGTGGCCTTTGGGCAGGGTATAGATCCTCTTGTCACAAGTGTTTTACTGTTTATGAATCAGGAACAGTCACTCCACCTGCCTCTGAGAGTTGTCAGTTAATAAGTACAGTTTTTAGAATAAGTCCCATCAGAAGAGGAACTTACAGTAAATGTTATCTATGATTCATAATATTATCAGAGAAAACTGCTTTCTGTAGCTACCTTTCACACACTTCTAGTCAAAGACTGTCTGTGCCATACAATGACATTCAGATTCTACTAAGGTTTTCCTGCCCACCAAATCTGCTTCTCAGTTTATGGAATCCTCAGTCCTTCCCCAAATCTTTTATTACTGATTTCTTGATTTAGGAATCCCAGGTTAATTTCTGTCCCCTAAGTTTGGTCTATGGTTGACATTTGTCCCAGCTCTGATGATGTAAAGCACCTCTCCCTGGTACTTAACAGAGATTTTAATGCCTCAACTCATACTTCTCTGATCATGCAACTGCCTCTCTCAGCCCCTCCCTAGCTGTCTCTGTGGCTTTGAGCCTCAGAGACTAAAGTCTGGTTCATTCAGTTTTGTGTCATGGTGGCTAGTTACACTGCTGTGCCGGGTTAAGCCAAGTCTACCTGTGGTGAAGCTCTGGGTATCAGGCTCTGGAGCCTAAGACAGATACCTCATGAATAACATATTAATAATTATGTTTGGTGCTGGTTCTGCTACTGTGGAGGCGTGACAAGTTACTAAAATTCTTTGTGCCCATGTCCCCACCTTTGAAATAGAAACAATGACACCTACTCATATAGGGCTATTGTAGAGACCAAATGAGCTAATCAGTGCCTGTAATGTATTTAGCAAACTGCCAATCAATAGCATACCAAGGCAAGGTAAAAAAAAAAAAAGCAGTTAGGGGTGCTTTGATAGTAGAGAATGTGTAAATAACAAAATTTACTAAAAACCAATCTGTCTTTTATTATCACCATGTACAAGCAATTCTAGACAGCATTAAAATTCAACACCCACTCCCACTAGGGTGAACTGCTTCCACCACCTCCTCTCTTGGCAATCACTGGTGCCAGTTACATAGCATGCATACACCAATTAGTGATTTATATGGAAGATGAAAAAAGAAAAGAAATTGTAAGATGAGAAGAAATGCAGTTATATACAAATGGAAATTATGTGTACACATGATAAGTCTTTTTTTTTGAGGGTCTGAGGATGGAACCCAGGGGCATTTGACCTCTGAGCTACACCCCCTGCCCTCTTTTTTATCCTTTATTTTGAAATAGGGTCTCACTAAGTTGCAGAGGGCCTCACTAAGTAGCAGAGGCTGTCCGCAATCTGCGATCCTCTTGTCTCAGCCTCCCAAATGCTGGGATTACAAGTGTGCCCAACCACGCCCAGCTGATAATAATGTCTTCATCTGGATTTCCAATGTTATCCCATGGCTACTGAATTACTGAGAAGGTGACTTAAAGCTCTCTGAAAGCAACAAAATTTATTTCCTTGTAAAGGCATTATAGAAGAGCATGCCTGTGAGGTATCACAATTCAATTTGCCAAAACAGTCTTACCGCTACTGATGAATAGGTCTACTAGTTGTTCCTTGGAGAAACCAGCATCCACTTCAGCCCTCACTATTTCACAAGAGAATCCTGCAGCCATTTGCCTATGCTGTGGTAAGAAAACAGAGTGATTAGTTTTACACACTTCTCAGTTTTCAGAGAAAAAGAGACGATATTAAAGTAATCAATACCTTCATGCACAGTGCAAGCTGCTGGGCTATGTAGTCTTGCAAGCTTCCTTCTGGGCCATGGAAAATGACATTATGATATTGCTCCACCTATTAGCAAATGAAAGAAGTCCTTACATGAAGATGCAATGTTGAATAGAGAAAAGAGTGGTACCCAAGAGTATAATCTCTTTCTAATTGTCCTCAGACTTCCAAAACATTAAAAATGTGTTAGAGATTAGCTTTCTTCACAGGGCATTTGAAATCTTTTATTTCATGTGGGACACAGGCAGAGTATTGAGCAATAGCTGACATTTTATGAAAACACATGCATTTATGTACTTCCCACAGGAGGTTCTGCACAGTAGGTGAGAAACACAGATTCTAGTGTATTTTGTCTCTGGCTCTCTTTTCCTTTCAATTTCCTATTGCATATTTTGCTTTTTAGTGGTTTTAGAATAGCAATGTAAGGAAATTTTGAAAAATATAAAGAATATAAGGAAGTAGAATTAAAAATGACTGATGATGTCAGCAACTAGAAGCAACCATTGTAAGTACCATTTCTTTCTGGTTTTTACTTTGCACAGTGTCTGTATATTTATGCTTTTGAATTGAAGAAAAACGAGCGAGATATTTTTGCTGCTATTGTGTATCAGAGCCTATCTTAGCAGTTAAGATTTTTATTGACGCTTACATTTATGAAACCAGAGAAGTAATTTTACAATTAAGCAGGATGTGTAGATTACTTGTGGTTTTACTCGCTATCTACTGATTCTCTGGCTAAATCCTCTCCTCCTCAGCTCCCTGAATGGATGGCAGGGTGATGTCTATAGCTGCAAAACTCCAGGATCCAAAAAACGCTGCAGTGGAATGAACTGTTGTCTAACATGGGCGACAAATACACGAGGATAAGCTATAGCCCAGGCTGTTCCTGTCTCTATCCCTCCAAAGAGTGCTGATGGATAATCGCCTCCAGGACTCAGTCTGGTCTCACCAATCCCCACCAACTTCTTGCTCTGGCATTTCTAAGAGCTGCATCCTCTGTATGCATGTGTAAGGACAGAGGCTGGAGGGATTTTCCCAGTGTTGCAAAAGCAGAGACGGTATACCTCAATTTTCTAACAATTATAATTCTTTCTCTTGGAATCTTCAGGACGATGGGAGAAGAAGGACAATAGTGTTTTCTACATAATTTCAGGGGGGTCTTTCTGATATAAGTGGACCTGATACTCCATTGCCCCTAAAGGTAAGAGAAATATTTTCCAGATTTTTTGAAAAAGGGGGACATCAGTTTTGTTTTCCTGTTATTGTAAGGTTTTATCACTTATCAAAAGTACTTTAGTGGGAAACTGTACATTAGGTACTGCTAGCCAGGTGCAATTTTAAACTAGAATTCTTGAGCTCTACAAATTAATCCCAAATGGCTATGAATTATTGGGTGGAAATTCTCTCACAAGGAATGAATTGTTTCACACCAGTGAAACAGGATACAGATTTTCAAGATTTACTGAATATTCTACTCCTGGGATTTTCAACTAGGATTGCAATTTAATCTTGTTTCACTTCTGAAAACAAGAGTACTCTATTCATTACAGTCCTCCTGTCAAACTGCCTACACTTCCTGAAGATTGATTCTGAAATCATATAACAGCAAGAGGCCCAGCTTCATAGATAAGCTCCCTTCAGTTTCACCACTTCATTTGTGCACAGACTGCAGGCTTCTAGGGAAAACAGGAAACATCCCATTTAAAATTTTGTTGAAAAGGCCATTCACTAGCAGTAAGCCCTTTGTATTTACATAATATCCTTTGTAGGCTATGGTAGAATATAAATAAGTGGGCTATAAAAATAAAGGGAAAATCAATTACAGACTTCCAGATCATTCATATATTCTAATGTACATATTCTACTAACAGTCTTTTTCCTATTTTAGGTGTTAGCAACTTTTTACTATTTCATTAAATGACATATAGTTATATTTGGTTCCCACTTAAAATCTAAACAAAAAAATTAACTATTGGGAATAAATTGATCTTATTCTATGGAAATTAGTGTAAACTTGGTCAAGAAAATCTATTTGTCCATTTTAGAGTTATATTACATTTCTCCTAACAGCAAAAATTTAGATATAATTAAAATATATGCTCATGCTTCCAGAAGAGGGCTCTAAAGTTAGAAGGATAGATGCAGGAATGATTAGATGAATGGGTAAATGGGCATTTTATTTTGCTTGTTTGTTTGTTTTTGTTTTCTGGCAAGGGGGTCCTGGTTAAAAATATTCCAATTGTGCTCAGATGGTATCTGTTCTTTGAAAAATCAAATCAAGGTGCTGTGGTGCACTCATATAATCCCAGTAGTTGGGAGGCTGAGACAGGAAGATCACAGATTTGAGGCTAGCCTCAGCAACTTAGTGAGACTCATTATTTCTATTGTGCTTCAGAATAAAAAATAAAAATAAATGGCTGGAGGTATAGTTCTCAGGTAGAATGTATCTGAATTCAATCCCCAGTGCCCTTTCCTTAAAAAAATAAAGAAACAAAAAACAAAAAAATCAAATGCAACTTCTAAAATTGTAGTCTGATTTGCAGTCATCAGAATTACCTCCTTTACACTATGACATTTCTGCTTATTAGTTAGGGACATTTGTCTCATAATTACAATTGGTACCAATCCCTTTTATTCTTGTGTATTTACAGCCTATTAAGGAAGCTCATCACATGCCAATTAGTGCTTTGTGAGGCAAAGGGATCCTGGAAACAAGTGACCGCAACAATGGACCATCCATCTTTTCTTTATTTTTCTCCACAATGTTTTTCTGCTGAATAGGGTTCACCAGAGGAGTTTTGGTCTCCACTGCTATCTATGGGGCAGTTACAATGTGTTTTCAGATTTGTGGCATTTTGAAGCAATAAACCTCATCCTTTGCTAGGTGTTTCATGGTAATACATAGTCTGAGGAAATTAGAGACAGTTTTAGGTCAGCTTGTGCTAAGATATTAAACTCAAAAAATAATGAGAAATGAAAAGGCTCTACTGAACCAATAGTAGGATAGCTATCGCTTCAAGTTTCCTGCTCTATACCTAGGATTTCCATTCCAACCTCTTTCAATGTTCAATTTTAAAGAACTGATTTATTTACAATTTTAAAGCCACAAATTCAATAATAGTATCTTTTAAACAGCCACAAAAGACAGTTACTGTCAATTCATTCACTTAAAGTTCCCCCCAAACAATATCTATCCTGTACACCAGTCTCCATGAAATAGGACTATTATACTTCCAGTATTTTTGTTGTGTTGTTCAGATTTTAAATGGTAACCAATACAACTATATAACACTTGATGAGAGAGAACAAAAGCTACTAACAAAATTTGGTAAGGTCTGAAATAAGACCTTTACTAGTAAAATTAGGACATTAGAATGTATGAATGATCTGAAAGTCTAGACATGTAGCATCTGAAATACAAAAAAAAGAGAAATCTTCTGTGTTCGAATTTTATGCATTTGCTGAAGACCCTCTTTATGGAATAGATATAAAGAAAGAATGGCAATTCAAGAGAAATTACCATTCACATATACAGAGACATATCGTATTATATATATATATATATTTTAAATTAGTTTATTGAAACTTTAAGAGTAAATTTTAGATTTGGAGCCGGGCATGGTGGCGCACACTTGTAATCCCCGCGCTTGGGAGGCAGAGACAGGAGGATCGCGCAGGTTCGAAGCTAGTCCCGCGCGCTGGCTTAGGAGACCCTGTTTCCAAATAAAAATGCAAAAATAGGTCTGGGAGTGTAGCCCAGAGGTAGAAGGGCTTCCAGGAACCCCAGTACCACCAAAAAAAAAAAAAATTTAGATTTGGTCACTACCTTCAAATAAAGACAAGTTCTTATTATTAGCACAGACAGAATAATGGGTACTAAAGCCATTTTTTTAAAACAGTAAAACCATTTGGTAATTCTTGACTATAGCTGCTACCTTGAAGCCCACCTCAAACACTAGAACGTTCTGTCCAGATGTCCTCTGGGTTGACTTCTGACCTGCTGCCCAAGTCATCTTCCATTTTTGCTACGGAAGCCGAAGGTGACTACAGGTCACCTTTCTTCCCTGTTCCAGGAAACTGCTTCCTGGGAGCTCCCACTAGGACCTTGCCCCACTCACTCTTCCACCTGAGAAAGATGAGGCCACAGCAGGCCATCTGCTAGTGGGGCTGGCGGAGCTTTCATGGGTTGTCTCAGACAGAAAGCCAGTACCCCAACATTAGTAAAATTACAAACTGACTAAGAGAAATATTTGAGTTAACTTAATTAAAAAGGTTTGACCACTGCAATAAATTGAAAAGGCTGTTCTAGTCATTCAAAACTCAATTAAGTTGAACATTTCTCTTATTAATTCAAGGGTTGCTATTTAATTTAGTTGTATCACTTCAAAAATTCAATCAATATATTTTAAAATAACATTACTTAGTGAGGATCTCTGCAACTTAGTGAGACCATGTTTTTAAAAATAGAAAACTAAAAAATAGGGCTGGGGTTGTAGCTTAGAGGTCAAATAACCCCTGGGTTCCATCCATAGTACCACAAAAAAATAGATGAAACATAAAGCCTGATTTAATGTCTCTATGTTGTTTTCTGCATAAAAATTTCACATATGAATTTTAAATAATACATCTGCACATAGAGCAAAAAGTGATTACTTTAATTGTCCTGATCAATAGAATAAACTGTGATGACAGGTATGAGTAAGCCTAGGTTCAATTTTATAGGTCCAGCACTCACGGAGAATGTAAGGTAAATTACTATGAATGCTGGTTTATTTACCTGTAAAATGTGAATAACTGATGTAAGTACCTATCCACTGGACTATTGAATGAGACAACACATATTCTTAGAACAGAGTTTCGTATATAATAGATGCTCAGTAAAACCAGCTACTATTGTGTTTGTACATCTACTGTACAAAGTTTCAGCAATTCAAATATACACCAAGGTGCCTACCCTTATTTGTGGCACTGGATGCTATTCTCTGGCCCAAATTTTTCTAGTGGCTTCTTATCCTACCTGAAATAAAATTCAGAGACCCTGGATTTGACTCTGCACGATCCAGTTTCTGCTCATTTCTCAGATGTCATTCCAGTGCACGCACCTTTGTATCTGCCACGACTTCTTCCAATGCCCTCAACAGGCCAACTCTCTCATTTCATTTGGTTTTCTGTTCAGTGTCCACTACAGAGAGGTCTCTCCTGACAACTCCATCTGAGGAGTTTTCTGCTTCCTTTGCTATGCTCTTTATGCTATCTCCTTGTCTGCTTTATTCTTCACTATACTCAAAATTCCTGAAGTCAAGGCATTAACTATGTATTTAGTCATTTAAAAAAAATCTGTCTTTTTACACTAGTAAGTCACCTCTCTGTGCCAGGAAATGTGTCTTATACGCATCTCTAACCTAATTCTTAGACCACTGCCTTCTTTTAAGAGCCTCTCAACAAACACTTGTCAAACAACTGAATTTATGACCAATAAGATAATAAAGGTCTATCTCTTTTAGGGGATAAATTTTATGGAAGAGGCAGCATTCCCATCTACTACAATACATAGTTGCCTTAGTCACTTAAATTTTGAAGTGATTGATAAGAAGTGACACATTTTTACTATAATCACTTGTGAAGTAATTGTTAAAGAAGCCCCTTATAAGAACTCACTAAATTAGTTTTAGAATTAAACTAAAAACAGTATTAATTTAGCCTGGTTTGTTGGTCACTGGTAGTCAAACTATGTCTTATCAATCAGGAGACACCCATAAGTATACTAGAATTATGTTATATATGATGTGACTAGAAGACATTTCATTTTACAGATTTGCGAGTTGATGATAATATATAGATTTAATTTGGTTACATGATCTTTTTACTTAGTTTGCTAAATAAGGATTACAAGAGACTATTGTTTTGAGCAAGATTTCTGTATTAGGCCCCAATGGACCTGACTAAAAAGTAAAATGGAGTCACCCTGGCTAAAAAGTTCCATATCACCAAACTGAAACTAAGTTATTATCTTTCAGAGAAACCCAGAGAGGAAATTACAGTCAAGTTTCCTAAGCAGGCCAGGTTTTGTTTTTTGTTGTTTGTCTGTTTATTTCTGGGGATGGAACTCAGGGGCATTCTACCTCTGATCTACACTCCCAGCCATATATATATATATATATATATATATATATATATATATATATATATAATTTTTTTTCTTTTTTTTTTGAAACAGGGTCTCACTGAGTTGCAAAGGGCCTCACTAAGTAGCTGAGGCTGTCCAAGAACCATGATCCTCCTATCTCAGCCTCCCAAATGCTAGAATTACAAGCGTGTACCACCATGCCTGGCTCAACAGGTCTGTTTTAAATGAGCATGATTATGAAGCTTTAATTATTTTTTGTGGTACTAGGGATTGAACCAGGGGCATTCTACCTCCAAGCTACACCTTCAGACCTATTTTTTTTATTCCTTATTTGAAACAAACATGGTGAGTCTCATTAAGTTAGGGAGGACCTCACTAAGTAGCTGAGGCTGGACAAGAACCTGTGATCCTCCTGTCTCAGCCTCCCAAGAGCTGGGATTACAAGCATGTGTCAACATACCCAGCTGAAGCTTTAGTTCTTTTTTTTAAAGTAACCTGAAGCAACCTGGTGTTAACCCATGATTTATTTTCAATTGTTCCATCTAGTTCTCTCTCTCTCTCTCTCTCTCTCTCTCTCTCTCTCTCTCTCTCTCTCTCTCTCTCTCTCTCCTACAAAAAAAAAACAACTTTGGAAATGACCAATTCACTTTCTGCTCCTTATTTCTGTTTTCTTCAGCCCTTCTCTGCTTATGAAACCAAATACTCTACTCAGCCCATTGGAACACGTACTTCTATTCAATGGAATGAAGTTGGAAAATAAAGTAAACCAAAATCTTTAAATTTGTTGTAATTTTGGTTTTTGAAAATTTCATCAACTACATAAGTGAATGGAAACCTCTGGGCCTGAACCTTTCCTGGTATGAAGATGTTGAGAGAAGAAAGTGGTTCTGTAGAGCAGGTTTCTGAAAATCAGTAGGTCTCGCCCTTCAACCTCCTCTTAAACAAAGTTAGGAGGTAACATCTTGCTCCAGCTAACTGATGCTCTGGGGGCAAGGGGAGCAAATAGCAAAGAAAACAAGAAGGGAAAGCATTAGATTCAGAAGACAACACCTCGGCCACACAGCTTGTACAAAGGCCAATTCCTACTTTGAGTCTAGCTAGATCAATGGAATGGTTCTGAATGCTTCTTTTCATCAAGAGCAGAAAACAAAGCCAACAATTCAAAGTTTATGGAAACAGCTTCGAAGTCCAACCCATCTTTTAAAAATGCTATTAAATAAAAGAAGCAAGCAAAATCATGGTTTATTAATGCTTGTACCATCAGCATTAGGATTAGATTTCCCACACAGACACACACACACAGAATTCCAGAGACTCATGTGATTATGGTTAATCACTGTCTACTTCAGTTTCCTCATCCAAAAACAAAAAGTAGAATTATTTATCATATAGAGAATTTTTTTTGCAGTACTGGGGATGGAACCCAGGGGCATTCTACCTCTGAGCTACACCCCCAGCCCCATTTTTATTTTGGAACAGGGTCTCACTGAGTTGCAAAGGGCTTTACTAAGTAGCTGAGGCTGGCTACTTTGAACCACAATTCTCCTGCCTCAACTTCCCAAATGCTAGGATTACAAGCATGTGCCACCACACCCAGCTCTCTAGGGATGTTGTGAAGAATAAATAAGACACATAAAAACACTTAGCATATTACCTTGCATGTCCTAAGAATCTAGGGAATACAGAGCATTACATTTTCCTTTTCCTCCCTCCCTCCCTCCCTCCCTCCCTCCTTTCTTTCTTTCTCTCTTTCTCTCTTTCTCTCTTTCTTTCTTTCGTACTGGGAGTGGAACCCAGGGGCTTTCTACCTCCAGGCTATACTCCCAGACCTTTATATTTTATTTGGAAACAGGGTCTCACTAAGTAGCTGAAGCTGCCTTCGAACCTTCGCGATCCTCCTGTCTCAGCCTCCCAAGTGCAGGGATTACAAGCGTGTGCCACCATGCCCGGCTTCTTTCCTTCCTTCCTTCCTTCCTTCCTTCCTTCCTTCCTTCCTTCCTTCCTTCCTTCCCACTGTTCCTGGAGGTACTGCAATACCAGGTTGATGCGTAGAGTGGATGGAGCAAGCTCCTATTCCAACTCCAGTCACAAAAATCCATTTAATATATTGTCCTTGGATAGAGGACGTATCAGATATTAAGTTGATAAGAACAGATACTACACTTGATCTTAGCCAAAAGGCCAAGAAGCGATCATTCTATATTTAGAAATTGCCACTTTCTTTTGATAATCATAGTCCCCTTCTTCCTCTTAGTAACAGATTGCCTTATTTAAGCTGGGCACTTGGTTGTCCCACAAAGAGCCATACTTTCCACCTAGGGGGCTTGAGCAAGGTTCTAAATTCTCTTCCATGGGCTGTAGCAGAAATGTTAAGCAGCTTTCCTGACAGGGAAGGGCCTGGACCTCTGGCTAGGATGTGGCTGTGGGAGTGTGGGCTACTTTGATCAAGTGACACAAACAGAACACCCTGGAGGTTGGGTTTTGGGGTGGGGGGAAGCAGAGGAGAAGGTATTGAGTCACACTTCTCGTACCCCAGAACAGCTCACTCACAGGGACTCAGATGCTTGGGAAAAATAAAGTTTGGTCTTGTTTAAGCTCTAATTATTTGGGCTCTGTTGAAGTGACATATTCAATATTTTAAATGTTAGCATATTTAATCAATTTTAATTTATAAAAAACTTATGATAAGGTAGCTTGATATGTGTGGCCTTTCCCTTCCATACTGCTGATGATCTATTTAATGTCAAGTCCTTGTTAAGGGAAGATAACCTCTTCTTGCTCAAGTCACAATGCTTTATGATTCAGAGCTATGTCTCAGGATACAGGGAAAGGATAGCTGAATGACAAGGACAGAAATCCAAACAATTTGAAGGGTAGCCTGCCACAGAGAGGGCTGCTAGAGAAGGTATTAGTGTCAGAAAACAGGGTGGGTAGGGCTGACACACTTAAAAACATATAAATAAAAACATATAAATGTCCCAACAAAGGGACAGAGATGGATACCTCCACTTGGTCCTGTCAACTTACCAGCCTGAGGTAGTTCTGTAGCATCTGAAGAGGGATCATGGATGCATAAGTCACACTACTGAGGCAGCCTTCTTGGGGACCTAGAAGGAATAAATACAAAGAAGGAAATTTGCTCTTCCTTCTTAAGTAAAGATGATTAAAACACAACCAAACCTATCATTAAAGAAAACAGCCGGGCATGGTGGCACACGCTTATAATCCCCGTGCTTGGGAGGCAGAGACGGGAGGATCGCGTGCCAGCCGCACGTGCTGGCTTAGGAGAGCCTGTTTCCAAATAAAAATGTAAAAATAGGTCTGGAGTGTAGCCCAGAGGTAGAAGGGCTTCCAGGAACCCCAGTACCACCAAAAAAAAAAAAAAAAAAAAAAAAAAAAGAAAAGAAAAGGAAACAGTATGTTTGTGGACTTCTGTAGGCAGAGCTAATGCTTGGCCAAGAAGCACCAGTGTGCCATTGCTAATGTGAAAGTGCCTTCACACTCTGTTCTGGCTGGTTAAACTGCACTGCCTTGGCCTTCCAACAGCTCCCAGCTGCCCCTTTCCTCCCCCCAAAGCAGCCGATCCACATCCCAGCAATCAGTCATGGCCAGAGCCTGGGAGACCAGCTGCAGCTGAGATCTGTTGATTGCTGGCTTTGATGTTTTATTGTTTGTAAGCAAATGCCATCATCAATAATCCCATTTCCAGAGTCCTCTAGCCTTGGCCAATAGCAATGTACAGGTGTGGAGGTCTCCCTTCTGGTCCTCCCACACCACCCCAAGTTATGCCACTCTCTTTTATTTTGTGGTACTGGGGGTTGAACTCAAGGGCATTCTACCTCTGAGCTACATCCCCAGCCTGAGTTTTTATTCTTTAATTTGAAACAGGGTCTCACTAATTACAGACGGCCTCACTAAGTAGCTGAGGCTGGCCATGAACCCGGATCCTCCTGTCTCAGCCTTCCAAGTACTGGGATTACAAGTGTGGACTTATATTCTCTTGATATATTGTTTGAGCCTAAAGGGTTGCCTGTCTGTCTGTCTGTCTGTCTGTCTGTCTGTCTGTCTGTTTCTCTCTCTCTCTAAATATATATATAATCTCCCTCCCTCTTTGAGTACAATTTAAACAAGAAATTAAGACTTTATTAGTTGAGGCAAATATTTCAGATTCAAACCCACTTACTGAAAATCCACAAGGAAATTAGAGCCTTTCAGACTCCAAGGCTGAGTATTCCTACTCTGTCTAGTGCAGCATAACATTAGGCATGCAAATCAATCTCTCTGAGCCTCAATTTTGTGTATAAAATGGGGTATACATAAATACTTATCTCATTGAGTTGTTATGAGGCTCACGCATAGTAGGTTCTTATTCAACACTGCTTTGTACCATAATAATAATCATATGAGGTATACTTTACACTTGACAGTAACAAAAGATATTTCTCTTATAATAGAGTCTGGTCACTCTGCTGCGACTGTCAATGTGGCCTCTACATTATTTCTCAGGAGGGATGCAATGAATGCAATGAGAATGGCAAGAGTCAATCGTCAGGGCAGACACCCCCTTAGGTGTCAGACATGGCTTTTAATTATTTCCCTTAATCAAATATTAAAAAAACAAATTACTGAACAGAGTCACACACGTGAATGGCTAGAGGTCTCAGGACAAACACATGTAGACTGAAGAACTTAGACAGTGAGCCAGTCAGGAAGCAAACGCTCTTGAAACACCTACCACCTCGGGATGGAAGATGTTACCTGACAAATGCACAGTGACCTGCTCAGTCTTGCTCTTCCTCAGCAAGTCCCACGGAGACTGGGAGAAGCTCTGACCTGCTGACCATGGCATAGTTCCTAATTCAAACAAATGAAATAAAAGGTCGAGTTCAGCTTAAAAGTAATGTTTTCCTAACAGTAATCATGTGCTGTCCTCTGTGAGAACTTTAGGAATCCAGAGCTTATGTTGTCAAAGGCACATTCAGAACACATAAAGGGTCACACATGGGGTTAACTCCCTGGGGGGAGTTAAACTTTTGGAGGTCAAAGGGAATACGTTCAGTATGCAGACTTCTTAAAAGCCGTCCTGAGGAGGGATTAGGAGAGCTATCTAGACAGCAAAAATAGACCCGACAGTTCTAGAGTTAAGTTGTCAAGCACAAAGCTACTCATAATCTAAAAATATTTCACAGTTCTTTCAATAGCTAGCACAAAATCTAAGCATTCTGGGGTGAGATATCAGATCTTTTATGATTTGTCCCTGCATCCCTTTCCAAATTTTAGATTCCAAAAATAAAAGGGGGGCAGAGGGAGAGAGAATTTCAGATACTCAGAATAAGGCAAGGTCTTTTTGCGGTCTTCGCTCATTCAAGCTCTGAAGGGGACCCTCTCAACATGTGTTTTTCAAGGAAGGGATTAGTAATAAATATTTGCTTTTTATCTATTCTCTCCACAGATCGATTCCTTCAAATATATCTTCTCAACATACTTATGCATACCCTTAAAAATAATTCTTTTTAACTGTTGGCATAAACTCCTTTAATCTAACATATGTATGAATCCTTCAAAATCACTCACATGCCTACAATGATGACAATATTATATTATAAATTATCAGCCAGGTATGGTGGTGCATGCTTGTAACCTCAGTACTTGGGAGGCTGAGAGGAGGATCATCACAGGTTAGTGGACAGCCTCAGCTAAGTGCCACACCTCTGTGACAAGCTGAATACTGGAGGACTTAGGCCTTAACATGCACTGCTCACAAGGTATCTGATGGCAGGGAACATCAATTTGCCTTCATAAATTTTCAGATTAGCTGGATGAGAAGTGACAGAGGACCATTTCCTTCAAAATACAATTGTGCTGACTTCATGTATCAGATTCCTAGGCAGAATCATCCTTTGAGAGTAATCTGTGGACAATATGTTTTCCTGAGAGTCCTCTATGACTCATTTTCTAAATGTAATTTTAATTATATAATAACAATTATATAATAACAACAGTTTAATGATCATGCCAAAGACCCATAAAATCAAGTTGTCATAAAAATGCTCTCTAAAACCTAGCAATAATATTTATTTTGAAGGCAATTTGGCATATATGAGTACAGAGAAAAATATACTATCTGCTACAATAAAAATAATATATTTTATGATGTAACATTAATAGAAATATAAAATCTGTCCTTCGCTCACCCTTGACCATTCTTTTCTAACATGGAAAACAATGACTATAATCTGAATGCTGATGGTTTTGCTAGTTAGCTATGTGACTTTAGGCAGATCCTTCTATACCCAGCTAGCTGTACAGCCAGGCTGTTGTCAAGCCCACTTAATAAAACACCTGAACAGTCCTTGCATTGGAGGTCTTAGTTTTCCTGGTCCAAGACAGCAAAAATTAACTCACTGGCAAGAAAAACCTAACTTCTAAGTTCTTTGGAACTGTTTTGGGGTATCTGTCAAATAGAAATAATCAGTTAAAACTGACTCATCCCATGGAGGAGTTCTGAATATATCTTCATGAAAGCACTTCCAACTCTGGACTTCATCAGGATACTGACCCTGGGCGAGGTATTAGTGCACTACAGTAGCCTTGGCACAGCCAGAGAACAACAGTGGGGCTGTGTTCAGAATATGTGCATTAGTAAGTAGCTGCAGTATAGTAGGTTTATTGCTTTTATCTAGAATTTTTTAATTTTATTTAGAGAAAATATTTAATGATTTGGATTGATGAGGAATAACCTGTTATTAAATACCTAAAAAGAAATATCCTATAAAATAAAAACTATTATACCCACTAAAGGACAGAGGTTTACAAATTATTGGAACTAGGAATGCTTGTAGGCTTATTTTGATTACTAGACAATCATGTTTTAATTAGCATATTCATAACTTTGCAAGTAAATTTTTGCTTCTAAATTGATAGGAACAGCATGCCTTCCTAATGAGTTGATATGTGAACCCATTTCTCTTATTTATATGTTTCATATATTTTTTCTTTCTTTTTTATGTCACTTCTCTACTTTATTTTTTAATTTTTTATTGATGCATTATATTCAAACATCATATTGGGGTAAAAAACTTGTGTGTACAAACATGTACACATCGCTGATTTATCTAGAATTTAAGTGCAATCACAAAGCCTCATGGTGTTCTTTGCTCTCAAGCACTATTTGAGGCATTATAAGCACGATTATATTAACAGGCTACATCATGAAATAACTAAATTGTGACTACTCAAGGTTTTCAGCACCAGCAGCTGCCACAAGCAAGCTTTGAATGTGCTTAATCAACAAATGGAGTATCAGGTTATGATGCCCAGAAACATAAATAAACCCAGATATTTAACTTTCTCTCTCTCGTGGGTCTGCGGATACCTAGCTTGATGGATCGTACGCTGCCTGCACCGAGGCCGATGTTGGAGTCAGCGGGGTTATTAAATGTCGTGTCTTCCAGACTGCACCATCCATCTGAAGAGATTGCTTGGAAATGACTTGTCAGAGCTTGACTCACTGCCTTTGAAAAATCGTCCCAGGATGTCTGTTTGCGGATATTTAAAGTACATATTGTGTTTTCACATTCAAACTCATCGGAACTATAGCTGCCTGGTTGAATCTCACCCAAGGAAATCCTTAAGGGTATTTTAAGAGCATCTGTTAAAAGAATAAAAGAATTAGAGGTTGAAAAAAATCTTGATGGAAATAAAACCAGCAGAGCTGTTATATAAAATAAGCAGATATGGACATTTTAAAAATAAATCATAGGATAGCTATGTTGTTTCTTCAAATAACATTAAATTGAATGTTCTTATACTGAAGTCAACTTTAGTTCTCCCAATCTCTTTTTAGTGTCTTTGGAAGCATACTGTATGAATTATTTAACTTCCTTTGTATCTTTACATTTCCATACTCCATAGACTCTTTTCAGAAAGATTCTCAAACTATTAAAAAAAATGTGGATGTGGAGAAAAATACACCAAGAGCTGTGCACAGGTATGTTTCTATCACATTAAACCTCACTGTGCTGTATAATTTCAGTGCACTAATAAAATAATTTTTTAAGAAATCTGAGAAGACAAGAGCCCTCGCTTGGCTCTGAATTTTCTATATTCTCCTTTTCTTTGTGGATACTGTCATGGAGAAGTCAAGTTATATTTGTGTAGTCAGTAAGCTCAGGAAGATGGCTTCAGAGTCATACAGACCTTGGTCTGAGCCTCAGGGTCAGCCTTTTGCTAGCTGTGTGTACTTAATAAATAGCCCTGCTCTCTCTCTATATACCTCAATTTCTTCTATAAAATGAAGAGAACATACACCAACTTGCTATGAAGGATAAATGAACTTATGTTTGTACTGGATTCAACACAGTTGTAAATACTAGTATTTGATAAATGGCAAGCGACGCAGTAGGAGTTTTTTAATGATCTTTTCAATCTCTCTGTGACATCAACTGAGGCTCCACTGCTGTGGGTGCCACCCCCACACACTTCTGTTCTCATGAGCTGAATTATATGTTTGCTAAGAGTCATTTGCATTTGTTCCCAAATTGTCTGTGTCTGTTAAACTCATTACTGAAATTGATGAATTTAATATTCCATAACTGATGAAATATGAGTTACTGTTATTATGAAAACTAAGTTCAATACTTTAGAGACACTTAATGGAGTTGCTAAATATTGTCATTTAATGAGGTATAAATGAGACAACTCTATAAAATTTGAAAAAAATAAGCTCTGGACAGAAACTGTCTTAGTTTACTTCACAAATGTGTTTAAAAACTCAAACACTGTAAACCATAAAAGATACATTAAAGGTATATTTTATTCAGACAAGAATATTTGAAACTTCAGTTAGAAGAATGACACTAAAGTGAGGACTATGTAACACACTTGGTGAAAAAATTACTTTGCATTAATATTAAAAATGTTTTAAAGTGTATATATTTTTATGATCCTTTTCTTAAATTGATGTTTTCTATGAACTGACCAGCTATTAGGTTATTTTATTTTTCAATTGTCAATATAATTGTGTGTGTGTGTGTGTGTGTGTGTGTGTGTGTGTGTTGTGTATGTTTATGGTACTGGGAACTGAACCCAGTGGCATTATATTTTTGAGGTAGACCACCAGTCCTATGTTTTATTTGGAAATAGGGTCTCATTAAGTTGCTGAGAGCCTCACTAAACTAAGTTGCTAACGTTGGCTTTGACCCTGTGATTCTTTTGTCTTGGCCTCTCAAGTACTGAGATTACAGGCATGTGCTACCATACCTGGCTCAATAACTTTTCTTATGAATAGGATTTGACATAAATGTCCTCTCTCTGCTCTGCGACAGACTCCTAATGTATTCTCTCCTTTGTCTTCAGTTGCCTTTGACTTGAATGGTCTTCCTTTGCTATTTTTTTTTTCAATTTTCCCAGGCTTCTTAATGACAGAGTTTTTCAGAAATCTTTTTATTTTTCCTATGTTCACTCCCTATTTTGACTTGGCTCTAGAGCATCCCCCACAAGCTCATGTGTTGAAGGCTTGTTTCCTTCTGAAGTTGTTTTCTCAGGTATTTTATCACAGCAATGAAAAGCTAACACATTCCCTCAGTAATTTCATCTAGTTTCGCGACTTAAAATATTGCTAGACTACAGACTCTCAAACACATGTAGCTAACCAACACTCATCTCTAGAACTCCTGCTGACTTGACACAGATGGCCTAAAAGAGCCATACAACTAAAACTAAGTGCTTGATCTTTATTAGCAAAACCTACTTTACTCCTGACTGCCTCCCCCTTGACAATGGATGGCAAGACTGTCCTGCCAACTGCTGAGGCTGAACACTTTGGGATGACCCACGAATTCCTTCTCTCTCACACTTCGCATGCCATCCCTTAGGATGTTCTGCCCACTTGATATGCCACATCTTCAGAACCCAAGTACTACTCATTGGTTCATCTGTTCCAGTCCTAAGCTGAGCCACTAGTACTGTCCCTCACCTGGAATACTACAGCCATCCCTGATTGTACCCACGATTTATATAGTCCATTCTCAACAAAGTAGCAGGTGATAAAATATACATTAAATCTGACATGCCTATGGCTACCATAAGTCCATATAAAGGTCTATAAATTCCAATAAGATTAGGCCTCTATTGTATCCTGCACCTACTCTGACTTGTTTTCTTACTTATCTTCCCCCATTACCTCTCACCCTTCTTGCAGTTCTTCTGACACACCTGGTGCTCCCGATCGTAGACCTCTGTCCCACAATATGTTCCTCCTAGAAAGCTCCACTTGAGATCTCCACATGGCCTCCCTCCTAATTGCCATCAAGTCTTTGCTTAAATAGCTTACCAAAAAGGATACCTTGATGACCTTTTTGAAAACTAAAACCCAGAGCAAGGCATGGTGATGTGGGCCTAAAATCCCAGTACTTAGGAGGCTGAGGTGGGAGGATGTAAGGTTTGAAGCCAGTCTCAGCAACTTAGTAAGATTTTCAAAATAAAAAGCAACGGGAAGGTGTAACGTGGAGGTAGAATGTTCCTGGGTCCAGTCTCTGGTACCCAAAACAAAACAAACAAAAATAAAGCCCCACTTCAAACCAATCCCCCTTAAGTGTTCTTCGTGGTATACTTTACCATGTCATGATACCATATAATAAATTATTTCTTATGTTTCCTATTCATTTTCTGTTTCTTAAATGTTAGAATATGACCTTCATGATGATAACAATTTTAAAAACTCTGACTTTTCCCATGTGGCTAGGACAGTGACTGGAACTGAAGGCGATCCATAATTCTTTGTTGAATGAATGAATAAAAGGGCAGAATTCTGCAAGCATTTTTCTCACTGCCTCTCCATATTATTCTTTGCTTAAAATAACCAGCCTCTGCCTATAAAGCTGCATGATACTTGGCTCCTTGTTAGTAACAACTTCCTATTTTGCCAAACGCAACTGACTTTCCTTTAATGCTTAAAGCCTAGGAATTTTAATAATGCTGAATTACCTTTTCCTCTCAGAAGCAGTCTACCTTGGGCTTCTGAGAATAGCCAGAAACCAGACATTTTCATCTCTAACCTTCTCAGTCTTTTTGAGTCATTTCCCCCATTCAGCCTTTAAAATTGGGGATCCTCTGGGCTTGGTCTTGTATCTCCTCTTTTCCTCAGTCTGCACACTGGTCCGGTCTAACAGCACATCAATACCGCGATAACCATGACTCTCTTCTCCAGCCCCATCCCACTAGCTAGTTCAGATCTTTGTTCTCTTCAACTTGGCCATGATCCTTCTTCCCCTACAACATCCTACATCAAGATTCTTTCTAATTACTAATGTCTTGCTTGCAATTGTTCAAGTATTCTTCGTATCTATAGCATTAAGTCAAGAGAAGTACAAGGCATTTTACGACCACACTCATCTCTGTCTTCTCCTCAATGAAATACCTAGAGCCTGCAAGGCTCCATGTTCCCCACTACCTCCAGAAGGGCAGCTGGTTCACCTGGGATGGTCTGAGTCCTTTTCTTGGTCTAGCTCTTAAATTCACACATTAATCCTCCACTTGGAAGCTCTTACTGTCCCCAAGTGCATCTTTTTACACTTCGCTTCATTTAAAGGTACACATAACAACTACAAGATGAAGTTGCATATTTAAATTTTTACACAGATGGTTTTATGTCATGTATCCTTTTATAACTTACTTCACATGGTCTTATTTTACATTCCCGTTTATAATATACTTCTTCACTCTATGCTTTTAATGCATCTATGGTGATTTCTATAGATAAAATTATATTTAAGTGCTATTTGTTAACTTCACAATGTGAATTTTCTACATTTTTATGTTAGTCATTCTTCAACAGATGTCCAGTTAGAATGCTTTCAATTTTCCATTACACACACTCTTTTAACAAAATCTTTCCCTTCTAGCATACCTGTGCAAGAATGCCTTTAGCTTATATACTATGGCAAAGAATAGAAAGCATTTGTTGAAGAGATGGAGATAAATGGCTTTTGGGTGGCTTTTTGACATATTCCGCTCTTCTGTGCTTACTCTATCTAGTTCATTTGCAATTCACAGATTCTATTGCTGACCTTATGAAAGTAATCTTCTAATCTAAATGCTCATTCGGTCTTCCTTCTTTCAGATTGTTAAGATCTCAAAAATTGGACTTTGATGAATTATCCTTGTTTTCCCCTTCTCTCACAGGCAAATGAGTAACTATTACCCTTATTAATAGATGAGCAAACTGAGTTTAGGGTAGGCTAAGGGCACTTTTCCTGCCATATACTAACCTCTCAGGAGGATACTATAATGACCTATTAATCCCACTTAAGTGACAATCTAGTGTCCAGTGTTCTGCCAGCATGTGTGAGATAGAAAAGCTTGAGTCTTCTGCATCAGTCTTATTTCTTGAATTCCTCTTTAATCCTCACTTTTAGGCATGTCCTTTCCTCTCCTCATTATATATCATTTCCTTACCTACTACTCTAGTCTATCAGTGATGTTTAAACATCCCCAATACTTGATCCATATACTCCACACCTTGATCTGTCCCTCACAGAGCTGCCTACATGATTCTAAAACACCATCTGAATTGTATGCACTATTAAGAATCTTATTATCCCTTCTTTGCCTGTCATATGAACTTAAAACTACTGAAACCAGCATTACACTGCTTATACAAACATGGCTGGCTGTCCCACCCTTCCAATTCTCTTCTTCTAATGACCTTGCACTTCAGCCAGGCCAATATAGTTTTTATCTTTCCTATTCACCATGCCATAGTGATCTATATTTGTTGCTTAGATGTTTTAATGTTTAGTAGCAAAAGTATAATTTAAATAAATAATAGAAAATTTGTGGCCCAATGGGAAAAGGTTAGGTTCTATTTATGTATACAAAAACTAAAGTGTTATAAGAACTATCACTATTTTATCTTAGAAATATGTTTTAAAAGATATTGCTTCAGCTGATAAAGCTGAATTTTAGTGATAAAGATTTTTATAACTCATATTTAAAGAGAGTTTCTATAATTTTTATCTCTCTTTAAGAATGTATTTTTATAGTTTACATGTTCATGATAAAAGAAGACAAATACCATTGGGAATGGAAGACAAATATATGTACAAGATTGAAGGTGAAAACATCATTTTAATTTTAAAAATTCTGCTTATCCTAAATTTGAGTTACAGAATCATCTGGATGAATGGATGGATTGGGAAATAACTTTAAGTCATATGATTTTGTATGACCCACCATTCAATATTTATAAGCCCATAAGTGAACTTATCATAAAGTGTGCTGAGGAGCATATAGTATTAGTACTGAAAGGGACCAACAACCACCAGTGGATATGCAGGCAGCCAGGCATCAGGACAGGAACCACTTGCCTAGCTCACAGGACAAGCTGTTATAGACTACCCGCCTGGGATTTCTCATACCCTGCAGCCTAATGTCTAAAAAAAACAATCTAACTGAGAAGAAAAAGGGCAACCATTGTTTGGATGTTCTCCTAGGTCTGTCAGTAAAATATAAAAAAGACCTAGCATTATTTGCAAGATCTAGGATCACAACATGTAGTTGTACAAAAAGCCATTCTACATGGAAAAAATTGCTGCATTTATAATCAATAAATTATTTTTGTATTAGCAAGGGCTCAAAAGAAGATGAAGATAAGAAAATTGTACTTCACTAGTGTATTTCCCATTACCCCCGAGGCCCCAGTGGCATAGGGGCAGGAGGAGCAGAAAGCTCTAAATGTCACTCACTCAGATTCTCCAGCAAATGCTTGCAGTCATCTGTGGCAACATCGTGCACAGTTCGGTTGCACTTGTCTCTCTTTTCTGGTTCAAGCCCTCTGTGCCTGCACAAGATTTCTAGGCAGTTCTGCAACGACAAGAACTCTATTACCTACAGGTCCAAATGAGTTAACTTGAATGCAAAACCTATGAAAAAAGTTAGCTGCCTATGGAAAACCAATCAAGAAATCAGAGATAAAATCTTACTTCAATTCCAGCCACACAAATATACAGATTGATTTTAGGTTAACCTACCAAATTTCCAGAAATGCAAAGCAAAAAGTTCTCCATTTATGAATTTTTCTTTCTTCTCTTTTTTTTAAAAATCTGTGTTTCTGAGGAGCAAACCTAGGGCCTTCTGACTACAGGGCAAGAAGTCCCCAGTTACATTATCAACCCAAAGATTCCTTCATTTAGATGTAAATCACTGCTCTCAGAAGAGACTCTTAGGTTTGAAGAAAAAGACTATCTTACTAATCATTCAGTTTACAGAGTAAAACTAAGAATAAAATTGAGTTCAGAAGATGGCCTCCTTTCATGGTCACTTGGTGATATAAAGCAAAAAGACTTGCAGCAATCTCATGCTCCTTGTTGGCTCTTCAAGACTACACATTGCTTCCTGGTAAGGTAAGTTCTAGGCTCCAATTTTAACAGTTCTCTCCCGGAGTCCTCATGAGTACATGTGTATTTGAGATCTTATGCTGCCATATATGTGAAATACACACACACACACACACACACACACACACACGTAAAATTTACATATATATATATGTAAATTTTTTTGGCAGTACTGGGGATGGAACCCAGAAGCATTCTACCTCTGAGCTGCACCCCCAGTCCTATTTTTTTTTAATTCTTTATTTTGAAACCGGGTCTCACTGAGTTGCAAAGGGCCTCACTAAGTAGCTGAGGCTGTCCGCGAACTGTCATCCTCCTGTCTCAGCCTCCCAAATGCTGGGATTACAAGCGTGCACCACCACGCCCGGCTTATTTTTTTTATTTAAAAAAATATGAACACCATGTTGATCAAGTTTTTAAAAAAACATAATTCCCATAGATATTAAAGTTACATTCCCTCTCTTTCATCTTTTTGTTTCAGTAGGTAGTTTGCTTAAGGAAATATCCATTCCAAAAATGGTAGTAACTACAAATGGAAAATTCTTAGTCCTCTCTAATTTTTTTCAAATACAAAATAACAGACAATACATACATAATATTAGATAATACAAAGCAATTACAATATATACATATATTGTCTAATAAGCACAGCAGATATAACATCAGGATATTTACCAAGGAACTCTACTGTGTCAACTTTTACGACTTCATAATCACACACACACACACACACACACACACACACACACACACACACACGTGCATGCATGGGAGTTACATTTTAGACAACAGGGTAAACCAAGCAGTCTACAAGGCCTTTTCTAATCTGTCTGAACCCTCTTTTATATGTTAAGAAAAATATTTTTTTTCCTTTCCAATACGAAGTATTTTTTTGTAGTATAAAATCCACATAGAAGGGTACATAAGTTTACAGTTTAAAGATGATCACAAACTGAACAAACTCGTGGAAAGACTACTTTGCTCCCCTTTAAGATCCATCTGAGCCTCTCACCCCACAGCTCCCCACAACTAATATTCTGATTTCTAATTTTCTAATACTGGGACTGAGTTAGCCTATTTCTGAACTCTACATAAATGGAATCATACTGCAGTATACTTTTATATTTGGCTCTTTTCACTCCACAAAACGTCTCTAAGATTCATCCATGAGTTAGGGGTAGTCATAACTCATCTAGTCTTTAAGAAATATTACTGTGTAATATTCCATTACACGAATATGCCATAACTTGCTTATCCATTCTCCTGAGACTGGCCACTTGAGTTCTACTGTGAACATTCCAGTAATCCCTGTGAGGCACACACGCTTTGTATGTGTCCTGGACTGCGGGGGCATGAGTCATGACTCTGCTCTCTTTCTGTATACTGCAAGAACTCTTGAAAGTGGCTGTACCAATTCCCACTCCCATGAGGAGTAGTGCAACTTGCAGTTGTTCCATTACCCCCAAATATTAGCCCCAAAGCATAAGTATAGGAAATCCTTAAGGATCCCCAAGGAGCAGGAAGAAAAACAAAGAGTAAGCTGAAATCACTAGTGAAGTGAATCTGTACTATAGCCAGTGCTGCTCTAAGGGACTGATACAGAGATCCTTTTGGGACCCAAAAAGGATGGGAGACTAGGCTCTAGCACCTTCAAAACAGGAGTGTTCAACCAGGGGGCTCATAAGTAAAGAAAATCTGTCTGCTTGCAAAGGAGACCCACTAGGACATTTGTTTCTTACTTCCTGTTCCTGCTCAGGTGGAGGACCTCTAAAACTTGTCCTTAAAGTCCTTCATGCGTCTATGGTTCAGATTTTTTAAAAAACCACTAAAATAAATTAACTAAAAACAAAAGTCAAATACATAAATGGCAGTTTAAGCAGGCTGTTGTTACTAATTTGTACAAACGCAGTAAATAAATAAAAGAGTTACTGAGAAACTCAGATAATGTTGATTGTGATGTCAACTCTAAAAGGCAAAAGTAGAATGCAACCAGAACTAAACTTTGCTAATTCTCAAGACAAAAAGAGAAAATAAAAAAAACCACATTCATTGCCCAAGTATTCAAAAGAGGGTAATAGCCAAAGCAGCCCAGGATACTAATCCTACAAATAGAAATGGTCATACCCATAGCCATTGGCAAATCTTTTGACATTTCTCTGCATTATCTGTGTTTCAAATATCTGTATCTCATAGCGTGTTACATGACTTACATGAAAGGTGCATACAACGCTTTATATTCTTGGCATGTACTAAACTCCCAGTACTTATTTTAATCAACATCACCATCACCAATTAGAAAACAGCACCAAAAAAACCAAAAAGTTAGTTTATGAGGTTCAAAGCGCATAACAAATGTCGCTAAGCTAATCTTAAAATAATTCTAAGTGGTGGTACCTCAAACGACAAACAGAGATGATAAAAAGTTTGCAAATGCAAGTTTGCAATTATCCTTAACTTAAATGTTTTGACCTCTGAACTTCAGAATGGTTGCTTCTAATTTTTATTACACTCAGGTAGGGCAGAGGGCAATAATACAAGCAGAGTCTCTCTCTCTCTCTCTCTCTCTCTCTCTCTCTCTCTCTCTCTCTCTCTCTGTTTTTTTGTTTTTTTTTTTTGTTTTTTTTTTTTTTTGCGGGTCTTGGGATGGAACCCAGGGGCATTCAACCTCCGAGCTACACCCCTGCCCTATTTTTTATTCTTTATTTTGAAACAAGGTCTCACTAAGTAGCTGAGGCTATCCACAAACTGTGTTCCTCCATTCTCAGCCTCCTGAATGCTAGGATTACAAGCCTGTGCCCAGGAAGTGATGTGTATCCAAACACTGCAACATGGGTACATTCTACAATTTTATGCTGACTCCATGCAGAAGGACCCAACTGATAATTAAAAACAACAGTATAAACTGAGCACAGTGGCACTGACTGTAATTCCAGTACACGGGAGACTGAGATGACTGCAGGGTTGCAGACAGCCTCAGCAATTTAGGGAGACCCTCAACTACTGAGTGATATCCCCCCCCCCTCTGTAGTACTGGGGATGGAATCCAGGGGCATTCTACCTTCGAGCTACATTCCTAGCCCTATTTTTTAGTCTTTTTATTTTTTGAAACAGGGTCTCACTGAGTTGCAAAGGGCCTCATACAGTAGCTGAGACTCTGTGAACCAGGATCCTCTGGTCTCAGCTTCCAGAATGCTGGGATTACAAGCATGCCACACCACTCCCGGCAACATAGTGATATTCTGTTTCAAAATAAAAAAGACTGGTTGTGAAGCTCAGAAGCAGAATGCTCCTGTGGTCAAGTCTCTGTACCCCAGAGAAGGGGGAACAGCAATGATTTGAATGCATGCTAAATTTTTAGCATAGTTCTGACACTGTGCAAATACAATCAAACATGACTTTACAAAGGGAATATATTTGGAGAAGAGTGTTGTGAGGTGATTTCATGTTGTGCATACATCATAGGATGTACTTCCACAAACTAATATATTAGACTATAACATCACTTAGCAATGTAATCTTGTGGAACCATCATAAATGTGATCTGTGAGTGACTGGTGTCTGGCTGATTTAGTGATTACTTAACCCTCACAACTTCATGAATCACGTACTAAGCACTTCTTCATCAGCCACTGTGTTAAGGGTAGGGGTCCTGATGAGGAATAAGACTGTTGTTCCATGTCTCATGGAGGAACATAAAGTGTCATAAGAATGAGACATGGGGAAAATAATGCACAGGAAAGGGGAGTGTTAGTTAGCTAGCCATTACTGTAACAAATACCCAAGATCATCAACTTAAAAAGAAGAAATGTTTGTTTTGGCTCAGAATTTTGGTCCATGGTCAGTTGGTGCTGCTCCTTTTCGGCCTGTGGTGAGGCAGCATACCATGGTGGGGAAACAAAAAGCAGGAGAGGAAAGGCCAGGGCCATCACCCCTTCAAAGGCACATCCCCAAGTGACCGGAAGCCTTCCAAGTAGGCCCTGAACCATGAGATGGGGACTGAGCCTTTGACATATGGGCCTTCGCGGCTTGCCATGGAGAGGAAACTATGGATGTAGAAGAGATGTAGAAACTTTGGAAGTAGAAGAGCACTTCTGCTTTATGGAGGCATTAGAGCAGGAAGGATAGAGGAAAGTAGCTCTGCTCTTTCATGCTGGGTAGGACTGAAAAGAGACAAATGCTGTGATATCAGTCACTAGAAATGTATTCCCAGGGGCCTAAATTGGGCAAGATATTCTACCCAGTAAGTTTGAGCTCTAGTGCTATTAATTAAGATACAGTACAGGTAACATAGACTTTAAAAAGTAATGGCTTGCCAGACACGGTGCCTCACGCTTGTAATCCCAGTGCTTGGGACGCTGAGACAGGAGGATCGCACAGGTTCAAAGCCAGCCTCAGCTACTTAGTGAGATCCTGTTTCCAAATAAAATATAAAAAAGGTCTGGGAGTATAGCCCGGAGGTAGAAAAGCCCCTGGGTTCCACCCCCAGTACCATACACACAAAAAAGTAGTGGCTTAATCCAGGTATAGTAGTACATGCCTCTAATACAAGTACTTGGGTGGCTGAGACAAGAGGATCACAGGTTCAAGGCCAGCCACAGCAACTTAGTGAGACCCTTAGCACTTAGTGAGACACTCTTTAACACCAAATGAAAACAAAATGGCTTAGATTTTAGTATTCACTTTCACTCCTATCCCATTTGCCAGAACTTAGGACTATGGTCATAGTTCCCTGCAGCAGAGGTTGGAGGATGTAGTCTTTATTTTGGATGACCACTGGTTCAAAGGCAAATGTAGGGATCTATTATTCTAGAGGAAGGACAGAAGAGATTTTGAGGGATAAGTAATTATTTGTTCTAATCTTTTAGTGAGAACCGAGAGGCAAGAAAACAGTATGAAGAAGATTAAGTAGAAACCCCAAGTCCAAAGAGTTAGAGATAAAATCAAAGTCCAGGCAGGGAGCCAAGAGTTTGAGATTGGGCAGAGGGAGAAAAAGCAAAAACAGTTTGGGAAAGCACAGTTAAGTGCTGAGAACCACCTTGGGGTGTGGGTGTTCCCATGGCTTTGCAGGGCAGGGGAAATAACGGCATAAGGAGGAAAGCAGAAGGAGGTATAAGAGGCCAATGATGAAGTAGGGCTGGAATTGCCTGTGGAGGGTGAACTAAGCAGTTTGGGTGCTTTTCCGTAGGCATGGGGATGTGTTTGGGTAGGAGAGTACCAGATGGGCTCTGTTTAAAAGGCCAATTGGTGCCTGTGGAAGATACACTGGAAAGCAAGAGGGTGGAAGGAGATGGGTTACAAAAGAACCATAGTAGTCCATTCATTTTTTGATTTGACAAATAGTATTTCTGGGATGGAGACTGCGTACATGAAGATGAACAAGCAATTTTTCAGAGGTAGAAAGGGAGAGAGGCAAGTAAACATTACAAAATAAAGAGCAAGCAAAGTACAATGCAGGAAGATGCCCTGGGGACACCTAACTCCTGTGAGCCAGGATGTTAGCTGAGACATTTTCCAGGCAGAGAGTGCTGAGATGGGAGAAGCAGTCTTTGAGGCAATAGGAAAGCCAGGGAGAAGAGAGCGCAGGATGCCTGCATGGAAACTCCCTGAGGTGTCAGGCTGAGACTAGCAGGAAGGGACTGGATTCCCATCACAAAGGTCTGGTCCTTCCCTGAGGAAGACCTTGGGAAGGCTCAGTGAAAGGGGTAAGATATCACCACATTCACGTTCACCTGTTAGAAAGGCCCCTTGTGAGGCAATAGAAAGATGGTGGATATTGGCAACAAGAAGATTTGGCAGGGCACTGAGTGCATCCTGACAGCAGATGATGAAGTCTTCTCAGGACAGGGCCTATAAGTCAATGGAGGAGGCAACATATCCAACAGTGATTTACAAAGGGATAAAATCCAGAGTGTATCCACCATTTGAATTCATTAAGTTAGGGAGATGGAGCAAGTAAGCACAGATGGCCAAGGGCTGTTTCTGGATTAAGAGAGGAAAAATGAGAGGCTAAGGAGCACAGACATTGGGGCCCAAGGAAACAACCTTGTGGAGTTGGCTGGTTGGAGTGAATGTGATCATCAAAAGGGTGACTGTAGAATTCTCTGAACTGGGACACATTTATTTATTTATTCATTCATTTATTTATTTATTTATTTATTTATTTATTTATTTATTGGTGATACTGGGATTCCTGGAAACCCTTCTACCTCCAAGCTACACTCCCAGACCTATTTTTATATTTTTATTTGGAAACAGGGTCTCTTAAGCCAGCGTGGCTGGCTTCGAAACTGTACGATCCGCCTGTCTCCGCCTCCCACGTGTGGGCATTACAAGTGTGCGCCACCATGCCCGGCGAACTGGGACACTTTTAAGAGTAAAAGGGGGCACTGAACAATTCCACTGAGATAACAGGCATAATAGGATCGAGTGAGCAAACCAGAAAGTTGTTCCCCCGAGTTACCTAGGAGATACCCTGTAAACTGTGACCTTTACAGAAAGAAACTTCCTGAAGGAGCTCAGAAAATGCTTACAGGGCTAGAGATAAGATGTTAGAATCCTTTGAGGTTATATCCTGGCAATCAACAAGAACACTCCAAAGAGAAAGCGCAGAAAGAGAGAAGAAAGGGATCTACATCAAGATCCATAAAAGTTAAGTAGAAGACCGGGAAGGCCCATGTCTTAGGTGAAGCTCTGACTGCCTCTGGCTGGCTCCTTTTATGTTCCTGCTACAGTTCTGGCAGACAATCACTGCTGCCCATAGAAGGCGAGGATTCAATGACTCCCCACTGAATGCTCAGATTAAAAAATTTTTCCTTTTGTTTACATATAGCCTGGAATTTCCAAAATAATTTTATTAGAAATTAAATGAAGCTAAATGTGGTAGCACATGGTTGTAATCCCAGTACTTGAGAAGACAGGACGGCCATGGGTTTGTACCCAGCCTCAGCTACTTAGGCCTTCCACAAATTAGTGAGACCCTGTTTCAAAATAATAGGACTGGGGTGTGGCTTGGAAGGAGAATCCCACTGGGTCCCATCCCCAGTACTAAATAAATAAATAAATAAATAAATAAATAAATAAAAGTGAAAGTAAATAATCAAATAGAATAAAAAAGAATTCAGCTGGGCATGGTAGGGTATACTTATACCTCCTGGACTTGGGTGGCTAAGATAGGACTATTGCAGATTTAAGGCCAGCCTCAGCAACAGTGTGAGACCCTGTTTCAAAATAAAAAATAAAAAGGGCTGAGACTGTAGCTTGAACGTAGAATGCTTCTGGGCTCAATCCCTAGTACCAAAAGAGATAGAGAAGAAAAAAAAAGGAATTCATTTTTCTTTATCCTGGTTAACATCTGCCCAGTGCCTTGCAGGTATCTTATTTAACTTTCTCCTCTTTTAAGGCAGTTACACAATTCTGTGTGACAAGGAAAAACTTGTTTTTTCCTGGTTCTGTTTTCTCCTTGCAGCCAAGATCTAGGAAGGGGGAATCCAAATTTTGGAATCAAATATGGACCTCTGCACCCACCTACCTCATCCAGGTGGCCTGGAGAATTGGTTGGCAGCTAAAGGGTGAAAAGAAATGTCTGAGTCTCTTTAGGCTAAAAACTAGAGGTGCATCAGGCAGACCACAATCCTAACACAATGAAAAACTGACTCTAGGAAGGCAAAAAGAGGGCCTCTGTCACCGGGCATGGTGGCACACACTTGTAATTCCTGCGTTTGGGAGGCAGAAACAGGAAGATCACGCTGCTTTGAAGCCAGCCTTGCTGGCCTAAGAGACCCTGTTTCCAAAGAAAAAATATATAAAAATAGGTCTGGGAGTGTAGCCCAGAGGTTAGAAGGGTTTCCAAGAACCCCAGTACCACCAAAAAAAAAAAAAAAAAAAAAAAAAAAAGAGGGCCTCTGTCTGATCAGCCCCTCAGCTCTTAAAGAGTCAGGAGGAAGCAGCTGAGAATACAGATTAGGTGTTGTTAAAGCCTGTCAGAGGGGAAGTGAGGAAGGAGTAGTGTTCTGGAAGTCTCAGGAGAAAGAAAATTTCACATTAAAGAGTCAACACATTACACAAGACTTGCAGAACATGAGTGATAGTAAGCCACGGGTTTGAGTAAGAGATAAGCTAAAAGTCTAACCTACTGCCATAGGAAAAAGCTCATGCACAGACAAAAAACTCTGAGCAGATGAGCTTCAGCCAATGACAGAGATGCTCGAATTCAGATTATCTCCTTAATTGTGTTTCTGTGGCAAGAACTGGACTTGTCAAAGATTTCATGGCAGAAAAGAGTGCTTCATTAAGAATTTGTTTAATCTAGTCACAGACAGTGACTAGAACAAAGAAAGGCTTATCCGTGGGTCAGCCTTCTCTCTGGGGCAGTCCCAGGCAAGCTTGAGAAAGAGGTGCTCCTCCTGCCAAACATTAGATGGAGATTTGCATAAATGTCTTAACCATTGGGAAAAAGACCAAGGACTAATCTGGAGCGAGTGCTCATTTTGGAAATTTGAGAATCTGATCAACCATGAACTGACCTTGAGGAATTAGTTTCACAACTTCTGGGGACTTTTTCTTCATCTTCAGCATGGTGGATCAGCTCTGTTCCTTTGAGCACTGACATCCATGTGGAAACTGGAGGCTCTTCTCGGGTAATGATGTTACTACCATCATGTGTAGATTGGACCCACATTTGCTATGGCAAATGGGAATTTTTTTGTGTGTGTGCTTTTATTGGTGCATTTTAGACTCACATAATGTAAATCATGTTGACAATGACATACATGTGCACGCTCTGGGTGCCCCCTCCCCATTTTCCTCCCTCCCAATACAGAGTACCCAGATTGACATTTGTATATATTCACATGTATACATATAGTCTATGGTAGTGTTTCTATTAATGATCCTAAGTCCTCTTCCACCCCTACCCTTACTTTTTAAGCACTATTTGTAGTCAGTGTAGAATATTTCTACCAACATGTTAATTCATAATTGTATTTTGTGTTTTTAGAAAACTGGCCTTAGTAGTAACTTATTATAAATGGATAGCTCTGGAGCACTATTGCAGCTAGAATAGAAATGGGTTTTTTTATACAGATGATTAAAATATAATTTCTAATACTTTTGATTAGGAAAGGAGGGCATATAGTAAAAAGAATAATGGGAATTGGGCACTCTGGGCTTCATTCCCTACTTGTACCTTCTAAACTGCTGAGATTTAAATGTCCTAATTATAAAATGAAGATTTTATAGTGGAAGATTAAATGTCCACTGCAGGGCTTTAAAAAAAACTCTTATCATCTTAATAACTTAATTGATGGGTGAATGTTGCTAATCATACACCTTTTAAAACCTTTCTTTCCTTGTCAAAAACTCATCTTATGCTGCTTAAGGTAAGCAAATACAGGAAAGTAATTTTTCCTAAGAGAAAAAAAAAATGTTTTCCCTTGACTCAACAGTGATAAGCATCCACTGCTTGTTGGGGTCCTGAGAATCAATGCAGACACCATTTTTGATCATTAAAACTTCAGGATTCACCAAGTGTTGTGTGCATGTATGAATGTATCACTTTGGATTTCATTTTGATGTATTATTACAATGCACCAATAAAAGTATTTTTAAAAAGCTAAACAACAACAACAACAACAAACACTACCAACAAAACTTCCAGAACTACTAAGGAGTTCATAACGAAGAGGCTGAGCAGCAGTGCTATTAGACACTCTACCGAAGGGTGACTACCCCTGGGGAGTGAGTTTTTTCTGCCTAGCAAGAGGCACAGTTGCCCAACCTCTAGATCAGAGGCGCTCTGATTTTCTTTGTTGTTCTCTGCCCCCTGGCTGAGTGCATGCTCAATCCACTGCCGCCAGCAACATCTCACACTACAAAGGCTTTTTTTTTTTGGGGGGGGGGGTGCTATCAGTAAGTTTCTAACCATCCCTTCCAGGCACCTCTCAACCATCAAATGAAAGTCACAGTCGTAAATGAACTGTGTGCTTTCAAATTTAAACTACTCATATTTCCCAATTTTATTTTCTAAAAACTTTGATGTCATCTGGGTGTGGTGGTGTATGCCTGTAATCCTAACATTTGGAAGGCTGAGACAGGAAGATAACAGGTTCCACGCTAGCAGTAGCAACCTAGTGAGACTCTGTTTCAACAACAACGACAACAACAAAAAGAACAAAATTTTGTCATTTGGAGGAAAATGTATGGAATTGGAGAATATTATGCTAAGAGAGATTAGTCAGATGCAAAAAGTGAAGGGTCTGATGTTCTCCCTCATATGGGGAACTAGGGAGATATCGGAACACAAGGAGGAACTCCAGACAAAGGAGGAGAAACCTGGAATGAAGGAGGGGACCTAGCTGAGGGAGATGGGAGGTGGGAGGAAGACTTGAAAAGGGTAAAGCCTCAATGGACAGGACTCACACAAACTTTTCAAAGCTAATCAGTGTGTTGAGCACAGGAAGGTGGGGAGGGAGAGGGAGTGGGGTGGGAATTGGGGGAGGGCTCAAAAAGTACCATGTGCATGGATGCCTTAAAACTCTGCACTTCAACAAGATGTATGATTATAATGCACCAATTAAAAAAAGGGTTGATGCCGGGCGTGGTGGCGCACGCTTGTAATCCCAGCATTCCGGAGGCTGAGACCTGGAGGATCGCGGTTTGCGGACAGCCTCAGCTACTTAGTGAGGCCCTCTGCAACTCAGTGAGACCCGGTTTCAAAATAAAGAATAAAAAATAGGGCAGGGGGTGTAGCTTGGAGGTCAAATGCCCCTGGGTTCCATCCCCAGACCCGCAAAAAATAAATAAATAAATAAAAATAAAAAACGGGTTGAGGGAATAGCTTAGAGGAAGAAGACCCCTGGATTCAATCCTGAGTACTAAAACACACACACACACACACACACACACACACAACCATACACACAAAAAAAACACTTTGATGTTAAATGGTACTACATTCCACTTAAACCAATATATATATCCAGCTCTTAGATTTTCTTGTATCTTTTTTGTTATAAAGAGAAAAAAAAAATTGCTAATAAGCACTAAACTAAATAATGCATTTTTGTCCCTTTGTGAAATTCCAAATCCAAAATGCAAAGCTTTATGTTATTACACAGATAGTAATAACAGGAAGTTACCCAATCAGGAGCTCCAAATCCATATCTCTGGGTATTTCCATTTTCAACGAACAAAGCATAGCACTTAAATTGCTATATCTAAAACCACACTCTAGTGCCGGGCGCGGGGGCTCACGCTTGTAATCCCTGTGCTTGGGAGGCGGAGACAGGAGGATCGCGCAGGTTCGAAGCCAGCCTCACTGGCATAAGAGACCCTGTTTCCAAATAAAAATATAAAAAATATGTCTGGGAATGTAGCCCGGAGAAGGGTTTCCAGGAACCTCAGTACCACAAAAAATTTAAATAAAACCACACTCTACCTTCTTGATCACAATGATAGCTTTTCTTTGCTCATTCCCAGAACTTCTCTATTATCTTTTCATCCAGCTCCCTTCATTTCCCTCATCTAGTCTGTGTTCAATCTTTAAACATTTCTGATCTGCAGTACTGTTCATAGCTCTCATATTCTTATCATCTTCTACCACTTAGTGTCTGTCTCTCTGGTTGTCTGTCTCTCTTTCTTTGTGCCACAAATTTGTTCATAATTTCAAATCTAAATGTCATTGCTAAATTCATGAATGGAAACTGTAGAACAAGTCATCTTGCTCCTTTTTCTAAAACCTTTTTAATAGCTTTACTTTCACTGGTAGATTGAGACCAAACTCTTTAATATGCCACGAAGGCCCCATGCCTACAATGAGACTCCCAGTCTCATTTTAGTCTCACTGCTCTTTACTAGTTTGATTGAAGCTGTCATGTACCTTCATGTCTCCATATTACTCCTCTCCACTTGGCCTAACTGCCTCTCCCAATGGCAAGTGAGTGGTAGGTCAGTTCAAGTCACTCTGCAAAGCTCAAAATAATTTCCATCTCCTCCACAATGAGCCATTTCCCAGCCTCAGATTCTTGAAACCCTGCTCTTTGAAACATGTACTGTCTCTTTGTCTCTTTCTTGTTTCCTAGTCATTGCATTTTTATACTCTCTCAACAGCTTCTTATAGCCTTTGTGTTCATTTCTGTGTTTTTCTGATCCCATAACTTGTATACTCACCACTGGACTAGGGTCTATCTAATGGCACAACTGATCACTACAAATGTTAGTCTGCATGGTGTCCTGTACCCTGAAGCTTCCTAATTGCTTATTATTACTGAAGCTTGGGATTACTAATACAATTTATATAGAAAAAGCACGAGTGTAGAAAAAGTAAGCCTAATATAGGCTTATTATACTATTTCTTTACTAATCAGAATCTTTTGCACTCTAATGAGTAAAATCTAGAGCTTCCCCTTCAATATCAGTAAAATAGCACAGACAATGCACATGTTTGACAGCTGAGGGCAGAGGCAAGAGAAAGAATAGGAGGGAATCTCGGCCCCACCTCTAACTAGGAACTTGGCCTTAGTAGTTAAGTAAACAACCCAACTAAGAGAGTTAATGCCAATCTTTTCTCCTACTGTAGATGAGATAAAATGTTTCAAATTAATCTATTTTATATTAACAGATTCTAAATAAAATATCATATATTTATATATTGTGTATATATATATATATAATAATAAATGTAAAAAACTCTGTTATACCCTTGACCATAGATATTTATCTGCTGGATAGAAAAAAGGTCAATCTATACTGGTAGCTCATTATATTGTGTAATGATACCAATCAGCCTTCAATTATTCAATTTAAATGCATGCAATCAATAGCAGACCACATTGCTACTCATCAAATTACAACTGTGCAATAATGCAGCTGCCACCAGACACACCTTATAACCTTTTGAAGCAGCGATGTGGGCAGCAGTCCAGCCTTCTCTGTTGGCATGGTTAATGAGGTCTGCGGGAACAACGGGCTTTGATGTGCCCTCAGGACTCTCTTCTTCTCCATCCAAGGCAGAGAAGTCTGACTTGGGCTCCTCCTCATTCAAAGAGTCTCCTTGAGCTGGTGCTCTGTGGTACATGAGAAGCTTGAGGCTGTCTACATTACCAGTGTCCACAGCTGCATGAACTGGTGTCCAGCCATCCTGAAAATAAAAATGACCAGGAGAAAGAGTTGATAACAGCATTAATGTTGAGAACAGTCATTGAAAGTCCACCTTTAAATGTTCTCGTGCATGGACCACTGGGCTAGGGGAAGGAGGCATTCCAGTCCTATCAATGATGAGCTCTGTTCTCTGACCTCTGTCAGCCACCCTATTACCCCTGCTATGAGTCATGTTTGCTATTTTCTAATCATTTCCATCTAACAGTTAACAATCTGATGTGAGCAGATCCTGCTCAGGGATAACTGAGAATTATGTATGACCACTCAAAAATCTCAATTTAATACTACAAAGGGAAATGAACTTTAAGCAAGTTTTAAAAATTATACATAACAATAATGTTATTAGTAACATACTAAAAGAATGCTGTTATAAACCAGTTTTATTTAAAGGGCAGTGGTCTAACTCTAATAATGATCTTGACATTTTATGTCAAGCATTCCATAAGGAAAGATTCCAGATAAGAAGGAAAAGGTGCACATACAAGAAAAACAAAGCCAAATAATTTCATTTGATGTTTAAAGGCCTCTGCTGAATGTTCCATAATTACAGAGGGATATTGGCCATTACAAACTTAGAAAATGTTGCAACTGAAATTACTGGGTCTTTTTCCTAGAATTGATTACTTTTGAGCCTCTATCACCCACTCAGCTGGTTGCTAGAGTAGATATTCTTTGCTAAGGCATTGTTTTACAGGAGTGGTCCCTAGACCAACAGAATCGGTATCCTCTGAGAACTTGCTAGAAGTAGAGGTTCTTTTTTTTAAACAAATTTTTATTGAACATAAATGGTATATATTTAAACTATACTTGGTGCCCTCTCCCCTGCCCCCATTTTCCCTTCCCCCCTCCCACCAATGGTTGTCCAGGGTAACCATGCCATATTCATAATTTTACACATATTTGGATGTAGACCCTCATTAATCAAGTTCAGCCTTCCTCCTCTCCTATCTTTCCATTCAAACTTTGCTGATATCTCCCCTCCATTATCTGGAGTCCCACTGGTATGCTCTATGTTCCCTGGAAGTAGAGGTTAAGACTCACTTTGTATTAGAAACTCAGAAAAGTTGGTTCACAAACTGTTTTAATAAGCCTGCCAGTTGACTTGGATATACTTAAGTTTGATAATCACTATTCTAGGGGAAAATCTTGGATCTACCTATAGTCTCTTATTTTATATAGAGATGGATTTGCCTACTACATAGGCATCCATTTTCATTGATTTTTAAAAACACTTTTGGATTCAAAATAGCCAAAGCAATTCTGAGCAATAAGAACCATGCAGCAGGCATCACAATACCTGATTTCAAATTATATGACAGAGCTATAGTAACAAAACCAGCAAGGTATTGTCATAAAAAGAGGCATACAGAACAATGAAATAGAATTAAAGACACAGAGAAAAATCTTCATATTTATAATCAGTTGATTTTTGACAAAGGGGCCAAAAATATACTCTGGGGAAAAGACAACCCTTTGAACAAATACTGTTGTGAAAACTGGATATCCAGGGGTAGAAAAATGAAATTAGACTCCTATCTCTTATTCCCCACAAAAGTCAACTCAAGATTAATAAAAAACCTAGAAATTAGACCAGAAGCTTTTCAGTTCCTAGAAGAGGGCCTGGGACCAAGCCTCTAACACAGAGGCATTGATAGAGGCTTCCTCAATAGGACACCCAAAGCTCAGGAAATAACACAGGGAATCAAAAAATGAAATGCCATCAACTTAAAAAGCTTCTATGAAGCAAAAGAAACAAGGAGTTTGAAAAGCCAGGCACAGTGGTGCATGACTGTAATCCATGTACTTGGAAGACTGAAACAGGGGCATTGCAGGTTTCAGGCCTGCCTCAGCAACTTAGTGAGACTCTCTTTCAAAATTTAAAAAAGGGCTGGGGGTGAAATTTGGAGGTAGAGTTCCTTGGGTTCAATCCACAGTACTAATAAAAATAAGAACAAAAACCTTTCATAAAAGAACTGATTTGTATTTTGGCTTATTTTTCTACTTTTATCTCTTTGACCTAATTTTGTATCATATTTCATATTTCTGTATTATTAAATATATTTTTATGAAGCTATGACATATTTTAAAAATAATGGGGTAGAAAAAAGAGAAAAAGAGAAAATAAACAAGAGGTATTTCCATTTAGGCTAAGTCATGTGATCATTTGCTAAAGCTAAGCCTTAGATGATATGGCCTTTTCTCTGGTTCTGGATCTCATAGCAAAAAAGATAAGACTAGGCAGGCCAGTAACTAGAAGAACACTGAGTCCTGGGCTCTAATCAGGTGAAGCAATTCCTTGGACTGTTCTTCATTGGATTATAGAGACCAATGCTTGGGTAGCAGCAGCTTTATAGATGCCCCATCAGTTGATAAGTGATTACGACCTTTCCTAATTTGCATTTCAAAAGCCACACAGTCTTTCCTAAAAGGAGAGAAAAAAAAATAACTTGTATTCTCTTTTCCAATCTTGTTAAGAGAGAAGAAACATTGAGATCCACTATCAATAATACTGTTTTATCTCTGTAGTTCCAAAGATTACCATTTGTTGAATGAAAAGAAACTTACGTTTCTGTTGTCTTTCTTAATTCTGAAAATAGTCAGGACAGATATTTGTTTTCCTATTTCATAGACAGTCATCTGAGATTAATGGACACCACTTTTAATTAGCAGGAAAAGGCTCAAAAAGAATTCAGTCAATTTTCAAATCCAGTGTCCTAAAAGCAAAACACAGCTACCTCTATTTCAATGTATAGTTGCCCCTCGGTACTTTGGGAGATTGGTTCTAGGATTGTCTGCTGACTAACCTTGGATACCATGATCTACAGATGCTCAAATGCCTTATATAAAATGGTAGAGTATTAATATGTTCTAAGCATATCTTTGCACACACTGTAAGTCATCTCTAGATTACTTATATCTTATACATTGAAAATACTATGTAAATAGATGTTACGCTCTACTATTTAGAGAAAAATGACCAAAACTTTTTTCTTTACATGCTCACTATGTATGCAATATAAGGAAAAAACAAAACATTTTGGCCCATGGTTGTTGAATCCATAGATTTGAATCCCTCAGATATGTAGGGCTGTCTATATTTTATTTCTCTAGACGTAGAGTTGGCAGACACAGTATAAATTATATACCTAGGAGAAGAAGACTGGTACTCACTCTGGTTTTTACACTTCGGTCAGTGCCAGCTTCCAACAAGAGTTTAATACATTGTTTATTTCCATTTTTACAGGCCAGGTATAGAGGTGTCTGTCCTCCAGCAGCAGTGTGATTAACGTTAGCATCATATGCAATTAGTAATTCTATACACCTAAAGACAAGAGTACGATTAATTACCTAAGAATTGGGTTTGACTTTTTAAGTATCACCTGACCAAGATATCAAATAATCATAATTCTAAAACAACTCTGCACCCTAATATACATGATACACACTTACAAACATATTAAAGTCAATCACTAAGCCAAACATGAGCAGGAGGGTGGGGGAGAGAATGGGTGGAAATTGGGGAAGGGCTAAACGAGTGATGTGTGCATTTGTACTCCATTAAGATGTATGACTACAATGCACCAATAAAAATTTCTAAAAAATAGAAAATAAAAAATAAAACATCTCTACATATTTATATGCATCAGTTATTTTATTTCTTTGTATTCATTATTGTGGATCTTATCACATGAATATTATTTTATTTTTCACAAGTCTAGACAATTTTTTATCACAAAATTTAATTACCTGCTTGAAAATTTAAAATAGTATATTTGATTAAGTATAGAAACCTGGTTTATGATACTACTCTGTAACCACCTTGCAACAGTGGAACCTCTGGGGTATGTTTAACTTATTAAGATGAATGGTTTAAGTATACTTGACATATGTGTATATTATGGTTCAAAATAGTTTGAACCTTGAAAAAATCAGGCTGCTGAGTCATTCTGTGAATTTTTCACTTGAGAAAATAATTATAAATAGCAAAGACAGCAGGGCACCATGTGCCTTCTCTATAAAAAGTAGCTAGAAGGCTTAGAAGAACAGGGCTGCCTTGGGGAGAAAAGAGGCAGAAAGGTTGTCTTGTCTCCTGAAGGGCGGGGGCAACTTGTCAGAACAAAGTTATGCAGAAACTCACTACCTGGAAAATCGAGGAGAAAATCATGAGGTAACGTCAAGACTTGCTAATGCTTAGTAACTAAACACAGACTTAAGTTTGTAAAAATAGTTGAGAAAAAAAACAAGGAAAGAGAACTAGATCATAATCAAATTAAAAAGCAATTTCTTTCTTTTTTATTGTTTCATTTTGGTTTAATTTGGTTTTCCTATGGCATTGGTTTGCAGGCATGCCAAGGCATTTTTTTTGTGTGTGTGTAGCTATATTTTGCATGTGTATATACATATACATATATATACATATATATGATATATATTTAAAACAAATCACGTTGATATATGTGTGTGTCATACATTTAAATTAACTGATTCCTGGGTTTCCACAGGGTTCTTCCTTTTTTCAAGCTATCAATGCCATGTTTCCATTACGTCACTTTATACCTACAAGCACATGGCTTCCACAGGTTTGCTATGACTTTCAAAGGCAGGATAGACCAAGAGATATGGTACATTTGGAAGGTAACAGCAAAATCAGTGTCTATTATTCTCAGTAACAGACTCAAGGTAATGATATAGAGAATGCAGAAAAACTAATACTGTACATTAAAGATACATTTTGAATATTATAAAGTTTATATTTGTCCTTACTAACATATCTTTAATTCTTAAAACATGTGATTTAGAACTTCTGTAATTTGTAAAAAATAAAACACTTTCATCAGCACAGCTGGATTAAAAGAGTGAAAGCAACTTAGCTATATCCTATTATTAAAATAAGACTTAATTTTAAGAAATTATACCTGTCTCTGACATAAAAAATACTCCTGAAGAAATCACTGCTAAAGCTATGTGCATTTTAATTAATAGGCTCTCTATAGTTTTATACTTGAACTACTTTCATATGTAAAATTCCTCTTTCATTTTTTTTTTCAGATGGTGAAACAAGATGAATATTTTGGATTTGATACCAAAAAAATTGCCACTAGGAAGTTATAATTATTACAAATAATACCATTTTATATTTTACTTTTAATGCCATTCTAAGCAAAGAAACTTTGCTTTTGTTTGTTTTGGGTTGGCAGGAAATGGTGAACATCTAAGTACCTTCTCAACAGTCCTACATTCTCACTACTGAAACATTATCATCTCCTTCACATGCAGCTTGGACACAGCATATGCCTCTTTACTTCCCCCATATACAAAGAGCTAATAAATTTAAGAACAAATTTTAGGTCCTACTGTGCATTTAAATACTCAAATATGTTTAGTGGATTTACTTGCCAATGGACTGAAACGCTAGTTTACACATTTAGCTAGGGCTAATATATGTGCAAAATATAAAAAAGAACCTATTTCCAAAGGGGGGGGAGGAAATTAAGAACATCACTTACTCATAATGTCCCTGAGCAGCTGCAGCACACAAGGGTGTGAAGCCATTTTTATCAGCAGCATCGACTTGGGCTTCTGCATTCAGCAGCAATCTCACACAGTCTATGGATTTTTAATAGAAAGCCATTTTAATTCTCCATCTGAGTTATAATTAACCCAATTCCATGCAAGTTGCAGACACCTTCTAAACCAGAGGTCCCCTCCCCTATACATTTAATCTGACAATTCTATCATGGTAAATGTGAGACTCTACAATATTTACAGGAAAAGTGATCTCTTTTCCAATAGACTAAGATACCCTAAAACCCACTAAGTAGGAAATGTTTTTTTCCCCCTTGCTTTGGGAAGATATACTGATGGGTAAAAGGAATCTCATGTACCAGAAAAGGCATTACTGAATTTTTCCATCAACCTGTCCCAGAAATAACTGAAATGGTATTTCTCTCACTTAAATAGTTGAATTCTTACTGAATGAAGTTAATTGTTAAAATGCTCCTTTTGCTGTCCAACCCTTAACTCCATGAATGAGGATAAAGGAGATCATGACAGAAAGCTCTCCAGCTTAGGTGTAAATCTCACCAGACCTTGTGTCATGTTCTTTGTGTTATGGTCTAGATTTAATTTTCTATCTCCAAGAAAATTCCCACAGTGCTTTTGAAGTAAAGACTTCCAATGCGCGTTAAAACTACTGAGCCATCTTAACTTGCCAGAATCTTCCACGTATCTGAGTTAATCGGCAATCATATGGCTCACATATGCAATGCTATTTGATTTTGTACTGGCAGTCAAATTATCTCTTTTTTCTGCACTACCATATGTTTTAGTATATTTAACTACAGATTTGCATTTTAAAGAACAAGAATAATTCCCCATCTTCATGAATATGTCATTTATAGTTATGTAATTTTTCAGTTCTCTGAAAAAATCCAAGTAACTATAAATTATTGCTACTACAGAACACTTTCAGACCATGATTCTTTATAACTACTAACTGTAGCATTCCCCCAATCCCTGATGCTTGTGACTTTCTTCCACCTCAGGTATTTCTGACAAATTAGAGTTCTTTTATCCTGAGCAAAATGATCACAGATGGACAGCCTTATTCTAAAATGTGCTTCAAATTTCTACATGCATAATGCATCCCATTGTGCATAAATCTAGCTGCAGTATAATAGTTTTACATTAAAGACCTTTACAATTTAGATTCTTTAATGTTTTAAAAAATTTAAATTTCATTAAAAAAAATCCACCACCACCTATAAGAGACATTTGAAACCAAAATGAGTATTGTTCTCATTACAGTCATTGCAGGCACTTTTGTCCCACCATCCTTTTGCAGATGTGTGGTATGGCAAGGTATCTTTACCTGTATGTCCATTCTTAGCAGCAGAATACAAGGCAGAATGGCCATCTTCACAGGAGTAATTAATGTCCAGTCCTTCTTCATTAAGCAGCATTGATAATAAAGTGACATTTCCCTGGGCAGCAGCTTGCTGAAGAAGGGTGGGCCTGCCAGCCAGGGGGGCAGGACCACCACTCATTAACAAAGGGGTTAGGGAGGGTGACCAGCCTGTAGGTTAAATTGATCCTTATTAGAGAGTAAGAGCAAGGACAAGTAACAGATACTATCATTCTTTTCTGAAACACACACACACACACACACACACACACACACACACACACACGAACATGTATTTCTAGACGATTATGTGGTCTCTAACATTATCAATCTGTTAATATTTTCTTAGCACAATTCTGAACTGTTATTTCAGATTTACATCTGCTGCTAATTAGATTAACTTAGGTGGTGACAAATTATATTTAGTTGTCAGTCTTGCATAGTTAAGTGTTAAAGTCATAATTCATTTTAGAAAACTAAGATGGCTGTCATGTTTTAAAAATCTACATTCTTCAAGATTTCAAAACAATTTGAATTTTAAAATTATCTAAGGATTTCCTCAATTTTAACATCAATCTGTAAACTGATACTTTTAAGTATAAGGTAGACAGTGAGAAACAAGGATTTTCCTTTCTCAACAAGGTCTCCAAGGTAATTAATGATAAGTTTTACACAAACTATTAAGATGAGCTTAACACTGTTAAGGCTTCTATGTGTATTCCTTAGGTTCACTTACTTGGGAATTAAAATAACAGGTGCCACCTACAATTCAATATTAAGAGCTAACAAAAAATATAACATGAATAACTGGATCTAGAATATATCAGCATAAATATTCAATAACAATTTTGAATACTATCATCAAGCCATCTTTATAACAGGTCTAACAAACTTTTAATCAGTCAACAAAACAGGACACTCTACCATACAGTTTTAACAAAAATCATGAGTTATCCTGGTTAGATATTTCTTATCAGTATTTAGCAGCTTTAGAAGAGAATCTGTTAAGTGTATGAAGTCGGTTGCATATAGCATGGAATATTTTCTGAATTCTTCCTTGATCAAAAGGCTGTAAAAACAGTAAAGTAAAAATGTTTATTTAATGCAATATGTTTATGTGTATAAATATATATGTATATATATGTATGTATTTGTGTCTTTTAGGCTTAAATATTGTATGTTTTCAAAATAAGTCATTGTTTTTTTATTTATAGAGCCATAATATCTCTAAGTTATGTTGTGCACATGAGCACAACATTTCTCAGGGCACACTTTCCACATACATATGGTAACATTCCACTTAATAAAACACAATACACGAAGATGTTATGTGTCCTGCATATTAAATGTCAGGATAATATTCTAGAAACATGGATACTACATTAATATGTTGGTAGTACTCAATTGTTATGATTAAAATCTAAGCTATCAGCCTTAAATTGTTTAAATAAATGTTAAAAGGACACAGGTCAAAGAAATTCTCATTATTTGAAAATTTTTTTGCAGAATAAAACAAAATAAAGGCATTTGTACAAATACTACACTGATATTTAAAGCTGGATATTATACTTTTATAATCAATTATTTGAGTCCACAGATATTTTATTTTATTTATCCCTATTAGGACTACAATGATAAAGTTAAGATACTCATAAGTTTCAACATTTATTTAATCTTTATGATATTTTCCCATTTATATTATTAGGTCTTCTTACAAAAGTAGTATTTTGACTTCATACTTACAAGAAGGCTCCTCTCTGGTACATTTTACCTTTTGTATTTTCTTAAAAACAAACAAACAAAACAAAAAAAACAGGCCCACAAAAATTAAATCAGTACTTATTAGAAATGGATGATAAATAGAGAAATTATAAACACCAAGGTATGAAACCTTGACGATAAAGCAAACCGCAGGCAATAGGAAGGTATCAGAGCATAGTCCTCACAGAACAGGAGGGAATGGGGCTCATGCTCCCAGCATCTGTCTCTTCCTCTCCCTCTCTCTTTAGATCTCATCCAATGGGTCTAGATTATTGATATTCTTTTATGAATACTAATATGTATGTATTAAACAGTCTGCTATTCTTTTGGGTTTTGTTTTTATCTTTTTAATCACAATTCCAAGCTTTGTGAAGAGACAATTTAAAAATAAAGACAACTTCCAACTGTTTTATATGAGAATATTCAATTATGGATATTTCCTGGGAAATCTTTCATCTTATCTGAAAAATAAAACATTTACTCAATTTTTCTCTCAATCTTTAGACCACTCAAGGTCTGCTAGCTCTCTTCCTGTTCTACTGAACTACATAAAATATGTCCACGTATTTTTTTAGAGGACTACAAAATATTTCTAACATCTTTACAAAAGAAAAATGCCTTATGAACACCACATAGTCTTAAACTTTAAATAAACATTAAACATCTACTATCATTTCTAATATTCTCTAGCACAAACTTATTCTAATCAACCCTGCTGCAAATATGGGGGAAAAATGAAAGGTCACCACGAGGCTAGATTGTTCATCTGAAATGCCGGACAAGAATAAAAAGGGTAATATTTAGTTAACTGGTTTAGTGATGACAAACAGACCCATGTTCGCACATTGTCTAATGACGTTAGAGAAAGGCATTCGGCTTCGCAGTGTCATAAGCAAATGTTAGTAAAGGTGAGCATCAGGCAGCACAAGGCCATAAAGGGTACAGACAGGACATGCAGCCAACAGAGGAAAGAGGAGTCAAGGACAGCTTCCGGCATCAGCTTCAGAGGGCGGAGAAGGTTAATGTCATAGCCCAGATCATCCTTGTTTTCTGATTTAGCCTTCCAGCCAATCATAAGTGAGAATAATTTTTAGAATATATGTTTAAGGTGTAAAAACAGCCTAAACCAAATTAAGTAAAATGTGCCAAAGTAAAAACAACAACAAAAGGAAATAGAAAAAAAAAAAATTCCAAGGGTATGGGAACTCAGCTGCCTGAAGAGATTTCTGCTTTAGGATTCTGTTCGTAGAGCAAATGGCATGTGTTCATTTGACAGGTTCAGGAGGAACAGGACATTCTAATTCATTTAGAATGTTAAGCATTATTTTGCAACTGAACATTTGGCCATGAAAGCTGCCAATAGAGTCCGGGGTCATTTGCAGTGTGATCCATTACAATGGTAACTTCTTTCACTCTCAGTTCTCCTCTGAGCTTTGACTGACTTGTAACTGTCAGAGAAAGAAGTTGCCATGACACACAGGATTTCAGAATTTTGAAAGATCATGGCATCAAGTAGTTCACCAAGGAGGGAGAGGTAGTAAATTGAATCTTTAAAATTCATCAGGCAAGCTTAGGACATCCTTTGGTTTGAAAATACTACTAGTTTTTGGCTCTGTGCATTTGTGTTTAGGTGTCAAATTTAATAGCTCAGAGATAATTTGTTCTTCCAGGTGGTACCTTGAAAGGGGTAGAAATAGACTAATTTCTGCCTTCTTAGACTCAGTTCAGTGCACCTTTGATTATGAGAATGGGAACAGACACCAGCCAGGTGTTTGGCCATTGTGCTCTGTCTCCACACACTGCTCCTAGCAACTACAATGGTTTCAGTAGATATTTAGAAGATCAATAACTTCCAAAGGACTTAAGACCTGGAGAGGAACAATCTCGCCCAGGCATAGCCAGGTTAAGAAGCGGGATGCAGGGAGCTCTGGTATTTCCAAATTGCAATAAGCTTGATAGCAAAATTTGGGCAACCGGGCTGGGGACAGCTCAGTGGTAGAGCACTCACCTAGCATGCATGAGGCCCTGTCCATCCTCAGCACCATACAAACCAAAATTAAAAAAAAAAAAAATTGGGGGGTAATCTAAATGGAATGTGGAATTGAAATCCTTTATTTCATTTGGAAAGTTCTGGCTGACATACATCCACAGATGAATTATACCATTATACACCCCTATTGTGTAATTGCAATAGCATATTTATTCCCTAAAAAAAATGAAGAGGTGCTCAGTGAACATTTGCTGAAGGACCTAAAGATAGTGCCTTCCTTTTCCACAAAGAAGATACATCTTATAATCAAATGGTGCAAAAACCTGTTATTCCACCAAAGAGGAGCCTGCAAAGTTCTAATCATATTTGGCTAAATTGTAAAGTCAAAGAATGGAAAACAAGGAATCAGTGTCACATATCTTTGAAGGCTACTATTTCTTTGGAACCATTATCTATAAATCTCTTAGGCTCTCTGGAGAGAAGCAAAGGCCATTTTTCATTGGAGTTCTGGCTCCTTTATCCAAATCCACTCTATCCTAGATAGGTTGTTGTAGTGAGTGTATAATGGATTAAGAACTATCCATCTTTGAAAATATAACTTAGAATCCTGTTGGACAAAATGATCCCCAGTCATAGAGGCTGTTTTAAAGCTGTTCTGTTGGAACTAAAGGCATCTGTGGCTGGACCCTGGACCACAGGGATGACCAAGGCAACAACTGCAGAGCTTCAAGGTATCAAACAACAGATGGCTTTGAATTCTCAAAACACTGACAATATTTATATCCCTTGGGAGGTAGATTCTATTTTAGACTCGATACAGTTATGTCAAACATTTGGTGCCTCTTGAACAACCTAAAGATCTTACAGTCTTCTCTAATTCTCTCAAATAGTACAATAAAAACTCTTTTGAGGGTGGGCTTAATTTGTGAGAAATAACCAACATTTTTCCAGGCCACAAAAAGGGCTGTCCAGCTCATTAATGCCATTTTTAATTTAAAAGTATAGATTATTAATGCTTGTAAAGACATCTCAAAATAATACATATAAAATAGGTCTGGGAGTGTAGCCCAGAGGTAGAAGGGTTTCCAAGAACCCCAGTACCACCAAAAAAAAAATAAAAATAAAAAAAAAATAATAATACCAATGTCAGTTCTAAAGGTAATTCTCAAAAAATCTATAAGCAACAATATCCCTGAGGCAATAACATCACCTACTCATGCTGTTCCAAGCTCAGCGTCATGCTCTGTGACTTGTTAGCATATTTGATCTTCTTACTACCAGCCACTCTCCCCTACGAGGAGTGTAAGCTCTATACTAAGGAAGAGAAAACTTGCTCAGTGAGAGAAAAATCCTCCACCATGCACTTGTCAATGGCAAAGACCAAATTTTGACAGAGATTTTAGTAACTTCAAAGCCTATGCTGTTTCCAATTTTCAGTTCTGACCCTCCAGATACGGAGATGGCCCATCAAAGAGTTTAATTTCAAGGAGATAGCCTAGGATAAGTTCTAGTGGTCTCATTACCTGAAAATCAGCAAGTACAGGGCTGTTTTTCAAAATCTCATGACTCCAAGTTTCAAATGTGATACTCTTCAAATTTTAATTTTTAAAGTTGGCTTACTTTAGAACCAATGCTATCTGCTAACCACTGAGACGAGAGACTTCTCCAAAGTGCCAACAGAGCTTTGATACCATAACCTTATGTTAGAGCCATATTTGCTTCGACAGAGAACAAATCCAGGGTTAGGGTGTAGCTCAGTGGTAGAGCGTTTGCCTTGCATGTGTGAGGCCCTGGTTTTTATCCCAGCACCACGAAACCAAAACCCATAAAGATCTATCTAACTCAATCATATAAATAAAAAGCAATGCTTCCTCTAGCAATGTATAACGAAAAGGAAAAAGTTGAGTTCTTTTTTGTTGAACAGTCCCAGATTTCAGTGACTTCACAAACACATCTGTAATGGAAACCTTTCCCAATACAGCCCACGTGCTGTTATCCATCTGCGCTCATGTGTTGGTAGCTTAAAATAGGGTAAATGCCTTTGAAATGAACTAAACTTAGAACAGAGATTTATAAACATTCACACTCCATTTTTGAGGGTAAAGAAAAAAATCTTGACACCAAACTGATATTAAGACTTAGAATCTAGCAATTACAGAACAAACCTAATCAATTTGATAATCCAGAGCAGTGCATGACTTGAAAGGATCTTTTTAATGTCATCCCGGAGGGAATAGAACTGAACATCCACTGTCTGATAATGATCCATTAATATTGAGATCTTGTGAGATAAATATTTAATAAGAAGGGATACTGTTTCCTCCCATGAAAATGTTTTAGTCTAAATTAATGGTCTCCTAAACCACTCTTTAGGTTATTTTCAAAGAAGAAAGAACTTTGTATAATGAAACCACAATTCATAGAGCAAGATGAATCACCATACCCCGGAACCTTTAAAAAAAATTACAAAAAAAAAGAGAGGAAAGAAATAGGAAAAAAAATAAAATAAGTTTGAAGGCAGCGTGAAGAAAATGAAGACAGTGAGGAAAGAGGCCACATTCTTAGAGAAGATTGCAATATTCAATCCCTTTACCTGATGCCGTTACCAGGAGGCTGTCTGAGCCACGTGGGCCACAGGATGGAGCACTAACAGGGTTTATGGAAGAGCAAGAGGCAGTGGTGGTGGGAATGGCAAGGGGACTGTCGGGACATGCAGGTTGGTTCTGTCCGGGGGTTGCAGCAGGCCGGGCACCCACCTGAGACGTGGCCAGGGCTGAGACGGCACAGCCCGCCGGCGCCACAGTTAAATCTATGGATGGTTTTGGTGGCAGCTGAGGGGAGGATGATTTAGGAATGTTCTCCTCGTTTATTACCCTGTTCCCTTGGGGCAAGTTGGAGGGAGGAGACGAAGCCCCAATTTTGCTATCGACTTTGGCTCCTACACTGGAGGCCCTACTGCTATCCATAATGACCTTGAGTTGGGGGTGTGGTGGAGAAGGAGTCTGGGAGAGCCCTGGCTTTTTTGGAGGGATAGGAGGAGGGTTTCCTCTGTCAACTCGTGCTGCACTGGGAGTCTTTAAACCAGTCCGACCAACTGGAGGGTAGGTGCCACCGTCCCCCGAGGGAGATGCTCCAGGTCTGGGGGATGGACTCGCTGCTTGAGGGCTTGTAAATCTTGACAGGGCTTGGGTCACAGTATTTCGAGCTAGCTGTTTGGCCACTAGGTTGTCACGACTTGTAGGAGAGACATCTCTGGATGGAGGACTTTGGGTCATGTTTCCGTTTTGGTCTGGGTCGTTAGCGTTGCCCTGAAATCTAAATCTAGCTGCTTGGATTCGCGGGTTTAGACCTGGAAGCAAAGAGGCATTGGCAGACGGTGAGTGTAAACTGTGCATAGGCGGGGCTTGCGAGTGGCTCTGAGGAGCTGGGCTGGGTGCTGGAGCCACAGGAGGGGCAGCGTTACCGGGAGCTGGGGGTGCGCTACTTGTTAGATCGGGTGTTGAGCCAGTGCTTGGTCCATTTTCTTCAATTCTGTTTGCACTTGGAGGAGGGAGGGTGGGTCCAGAGGAGCTGGTCAAGTCGCCGTGGGAAGCCTGTCTGTCGATACCTGGTCTGACCGATGCAGCACTGGTACAAAGGGTCCCTTTTGTGTTTGCAGAAGCCAGAGGGCTCCCTGTGGAAGGCTTTACAGGCACAGTCAAAGGCAGCTTCTTCACGTGCTCAGTGCTTTCTGTTGCTAGGTCTGTCTGGCACGCAGCAGACCTCGTCACAGGTCCTTCTGTTCCCACAGATATGGAAACCGAACGCCGATCTTTCGTCTTCCGGGGGAGAGAGAGGCTGGGTTTGCTGTCACTTCCCCTTTTCAGCTGCTCGATCATCTTCTTCATCTTATCTATTTCCTCTTTGAGGTCAGTGGTGTGGGCTTCTTCGCGGTTCAGCTTGGCACGCAGTTGCTCCCGTTCAGTATCAAACTCAGAGAGCTGCTTTTCCATCTGAGCCTCCATGTCTGTGCTTCTCCGTTTCTCGGCGGAGAGCTCCTCCTCCAACTGGCTCATCTTCTTCTTCTCCTCCTCCAGTTTGGCCATCACCTCCTCCAGCTTCTGAGCCTCCTCTATGACTCTGCCCGAGAGCTGCTTGCACTCCTTCACGAGCATAAGCACCACGTGCTTGTTCTTGCCCCGCTCCTCCTCCAGGCGGGCGGCCAGTTGCTTGTGCTCTTGCTCCAGGGCTTGGAGCTGAAGCTTTTCCATTTCAAGCTGGAAGACATTCACGGGAAGACCCAGGTTAATATGCTGAGTATTGTTTTTATTTTATTTTTGCGGTACTGGGGATGAAACTCAGGGTCATTCTACCTCCATGCTACACCCTCAGCACTGTTTTTGTATTCTTTATTTTGAAACAGGGTCTCATTGAGTTGCAAAGGGTCTCACTAAGTAGCTGAGGCTGTCCTCGAACAGTGATTCTCCTGTCTCAGCCTCCCAAATGCTGGAGTTACAAGTGTGTGCCACCATGCCTTGCTAAGGTTTTCTTTCTTTCTCTCTCTCTCTCTCTCTCTCTCTCTCTCTCTCTCTCTCTCTCTTTGGTGGTACTGGGGTTCCTGGAAGCCCTTCTACCTCCGGGCTACACTCCCAGACCTATTTTATATTTTTGAAACAGGGTCTCTTAAGCCAGCGCGCTGGCTTCGAACCTGCGCGATCCTCCTGTCTCCGCCTCCCAAGCGCGGGGATTACAAGCATGTGCCACCACACCCGGCGCTAAGGTTTTCTAATATGCACCCAACAACACAAAAGCCTGGCTTCTTTTGTTCTTACAAGACTTAGCTCAACTACTAACTTCACAGTGAAGCATGTCCTCAGCACCCTGTTGAAAAAAATCAGTCAAAACCCCTTATACCTTCCTTATCCCTTCAAAGTGATACAAGCTCATGACAGCCGGGACTGTGACATGATTACTATGTCCCCAACACCTAGAACAGCAGATGGCACCCAATAGTGCTTAATAATTTGCTGAATGAATGAATGATGTTTCACAGAAATAACTCAGACCTCACTATTCTAACACATCCCTACAGCTTTCTCTCTTCTCTCGAGAACTTCCTTTGTGAGGAAGCCATGAATGATGGACACACCTGGAGTGGGGTACAGTCATCAGGATGACCACTTGCCTCACCTGCCCAGCTAATGTGACCTTCCACTGATGGTCCACATGGGCTTAATAGCTCCCAGAGGCTAAAGGAGAGCTAGCTGGTTACAGGTGGGGAAAGGGCTTTTTCCTCTCCTCTAGGTATACAAGCATACTTCCTTTCATCACACCTGATTTCATTATGTTTTGCAGATACTGTCTGTTTTAAGGTTCAAGGTCCATGGCAATCCTGTGCTTAGCAAGTTTATCAGTGCCATTTTTCCAACAGCTCAGAAGATGATTAGTACCTATTTGCAATAAAGCATTTTAAATGAGTTTTATAAAAATTGGCATAGTGCTATCTATTGCACACTTAACTGACTACAGGATAGTATAAACCTAACTCTTTTTTTTTTTTTTTTTTTTGGTGGTACTGGGGTTCCTGGAAACCCTTCTACCTCCGGGCTACACTCCCAGACCTATTTTTATATATATATTTTTTTTGTTTGGAAACAGGGTTTCTCACGGCAGCGCGGCTGGCTTCGAACCTGCGTGATGCTCCTGTCTCCGCCTCCCAAGTGCGGGGATTACAAGCATGCGCCACCACGCCTGGCCTTAAACCTAACTTTTATCAATACAAAAGTTGTATGACTTTATTTATTTATTTAATTTATTTTTTGTGGTACTAGGGATTAAACCCAAGGGCATTGTATCTCTGAGCTATAGCCACAGACCTATTTTTTATTCTTTATCTTAAAACAGGGTCTCACTAAGTTGCAGAAGGCCTCAATAAGTAGCTGAGGCTAGTCTCAAAACTGCGATCCTCCTGTCTCAGCCATCCAAGTACTGGGATTACAAGTGTGCAGTACCATGCCTGGCCTTTGCTTTATTCTTTTGATGGTTCATTTATTTATTTATTTATTTATTTATTTATTTATTTATTTATTTTTAGGGGTCTGGAACAGAGTCTGTAAGATATTCTCAAGAGAGTCATTACTTTCTGAAGTGAGCTTCTAGTTATCGGTCATAGAGGAAGGGGACTCATGATCCATCAGTGGTAAGCAAGTGCTTCTGGGCCTTCCCTTCTTGTGAAAATCCTCTGCTCCATTCCCCTTAGAGTCAGGATGGGTTTAATAGAAAAATGAGAAAGCAGAATAAAAAGATTTTGAAATATTGCAAAAGAAAGTATCTAATTTGAAGAACATGGACAGAATGATTCAAGGAAAAAAACAAACACCGTATCAGTGATCTCTAGGACAATATAGCTTAATTTCCATGTAACTGGATGTCCCAAGAGAAAATAAAAGAAAGAGAAAATAGAAGAAATATCTTAGAAGAAAAAAATGCCCCCTAAATGTACACTTTTGGCAATAACAGTCTTATACAAATCCATAAATTTCAGCAATCCCAAATCAGAATACATATACCTAAGCACATTATGGTAAATTGGCTGAAAACAAATATGAAAAAATAGTCTTAAATGCAGCCAGAGAAATAAAACACATTACATACAGAGAAGCTATACCATAAAGAATGGATGAATTAACGCTAAAATATATAGAGCAAAATTCTGCCAGAAATAAATAAACAAATTTACAGTAATCTACTTTCATAGGAAAAAAATAAAAACCTAGGTTGAAAAGGTCTGTATGCATATAGAGATCTGAATAACTCCAGAAGAACCATCTGGTTATTGACGTTTAGGGATCAGAATACATAACCCCAAGCCACAGAGGAATACAGTCTTTCTACAGCACTTGCTGAGTTATTGAAAACTAACAGTATATTTCAAAAGGCTAAGGTCTTGCAAAATATGTTCTCTGACCACAAAAGAATTAAATTAGAAGTAAAGTATATGTGGGAAACCCCCAAATTGAAAAGTGATACAGCATACTTCTAGATAGCACTAGGGTTTAAGAGGAAATCACAAAGGAAGTTAGAATATAGTTGGGGCTGAAGGAAAATAGAAACAGGACATTCCAAACTTTGGAGATGCAATGAGAGCAGAGCATCCAAGGGCAGCAAAAGTGAAAGGACACAGGGAAATTTATGGCTATAAATGCTTACACGAAGAGTTGGAAGTCAGCCATAGCAACATAGGAGAGACCCTGCTTCCAAATTAAAAAAAAAAAAAGAATAGGGCTGGAGTGTACCTCAGAGGTAAAATGCCTAGGTTCAATTTCTGTAGCACCACACACACAAAAAAAGAAATTGCCTTAAATCATTCATCTTAATTCTAACCTTAAGAAGCTAGGAAAAGATAAGCCAATTAAATACAAAGTAATTAGAAGAAATAACAAAGAAATCAATGAAATAGAAATTACAGAGAAATGAACAAGTCAACAGTTGTTTCTCATCAAAAAGATTAAAATTTAGTTAAACAGCTTAAAACTCAGATCAGAAATAGAAAAAAAACACAAATTACAAATAACAGTGATGAAGGAGGGGAGATCACAATAGGATTAAAAAATATTAAAAGGAGAATAATATAGCATTTGTGACAATAAATTCAACACAATTTTAAAAACTAAAGTTCTCCTGAAAAATGTACACAATTGGCATAAAATGACACAGAAAATTGAATGGCTTTAACATTTCGAATTTATTAGAAAAACGTTCCCCCAAACCAGGCGTGGTGGCACACAGCTGCAATCCCAGTACGTGGAAGCCTTAGACAGGAGGATCACAGGTTTGAGGCGAGTCTCAGCAACTTAGCGAAACCCTATTTCAAAATTTAGAAAATGAAAAAAATAGGGCTCAACGGCAGAACACGCCTGGGCTCAAGTCCCAGTATTGAATAAAAAAAATAAAGAAATAATTTCATTTTGTTTTAAACCAAAAACCACTTTCATACAAAACCTAGTCAAATGTATGTTTATTTTTTAATTGATAGAAAATAATACTTTCCTGAACACAGACACAAAACCTCTTAGCAAAATACAGGCAAATCAAACTCAGAAACATAGGAAGAGTAATAAAAAGGTAACCTAATAAGATTCACCTCAGGAATTCAAGTTAGTTTAATATTCAAAAATCAATCTGTATAACTTACCGTGTTAAAAGAAAAACAGAAAAATCATTATGAGGTCAACAGATGCAGACAAACCATTTTACAAAATCCAATACCCACTCATGATTAACAAAAAAACTTTTAGCAAGGAATAAAACAAAACCTTAATGAGTAAAGGGTATCTATAAAAAGCATAGCCAATATTATATTTAATTATGAAACATCTAATATTTTGTCCCTATGAAATTAAAAAAAGGCAACAAGGTTGGCTTTCACTGCTTTCAACATTAAACCGATATACTTGCCACTGCAATAAAAGAGAGAAATTAGCAAAAGGCAGGCAGGCAATTTGGAAGGAAAGGAAAATGTACTCTATTTATATGTAAAATGGTTACCTAGACAATCATGTATAATGTGCTACGTTACTGCTAGAACTAATAGGTAATTTAGCAAGATTACAAGATACAATGTCAACATACACAAAACAACTGCTTATATGTATACTAACAACAACCATTTGGAACATTAAGAAATAATTTTATATACAATAGCATAAAAATTAGAAATAAAACAAGACCACTACACTGAAAAAAAAAACATATTGCTAATAGATATTATAGTCCTAAGCAAATTGAGATATATTCTATGATCATGGGTTGAAAGATTAAATTTTGTTAGGTTAATTCTTACAAAATTAGTGTATAATTTAAATATTTCAAACCCTGCAAACGTGGAGAAATCAGCAAACTGATTTTATTTTTTTATTCTTGGGTATTGGGTCTTAAACCCAGGGGAATTCTACCTCTGAGCCACATCATCGTTTTAATGCTTTATTTTGAAACAAGATCTCACTAAGTTGCTGAGGCTGATCTGGAAACTGCAATCCTCCTGTTTCAGCCTTCCAAGAACTAGAACTATAGGCGTGTAAGCCACCTGGCTTAGTTTATGTTTTGTTTTGTTTTGTTTGTTTTTAATGGAACACAAAGGGTCTAGAATGGTCAAAACAATGTTGATAAAGAGAAACAACAAATTTAGAAGACTTGCAATTCTTGAACTTAAGGGTCACTATAAAACAATAGTCATCATTTACCTGAAGTTTGAGTATTGGTAAGACTAACACATGATGAAAGAAATCAGAAATAAGCCCTGCATAGGGTGGTACACCTGCAATCTGAGTACTTGCTAGGCCGAAACAGGAGGATCACAACATCAGCAACTTAGTCTCTTAGCAACTTAGCAAGACCTTGCTTCAAAATAAAATATAAAATAGGGCTGGAGGCAGAGCTGGGAGGTAAGAATGGCCCTGGGTTCAATTCTCAGTTACCAATAAAACAAAAAACAAGATGGTTTCAGAGGTTGTCTGTGCAAGGGGAGGGGCCGAGCAGGGTAGTCCTCAAGCCTCCATGGAGAGACTCTGTACCTTGTAGGGATACTGCTTCAAAATCATCAATTCATACTTTTAAAAAATGTAACATACTTGTATTGGTGTGTTGTAGCCTCACATCATGATGTAGTTCCCAGTGATAGGGACATACCTGCACACAGCACCTGGTGAGCTTCTACCCAGCTCCCATCCCACTTCTTCCCCTTCCCCATTCATGATATTAAGATTGGCACTAGTAATTTTAAGACACATGCAAATTTTTCTTAAAAAACCGTAAGTGACCATTGAATTCCAGGTTTGCACACAGCCCTTTTACAGCGTTTGGCTTAGTAATTCGGAAACCACTCTGTGTGTTCTAGGCTTGAGTAAATGAGTATATATGCTGAAGTGAATGGGAGCCAGGTTTCCCGCTGTGGCCGGGACAAGAGTCAGAAACAGTAAGGGCTGGAAAGTGCCCTGTGGTTTGGGGTTAGATGCAGGGGTGGCCATATCAGTGTGAACTCCTGGCTTGATACAGAGGGGAAGAAAAATACAGATTGTGTGTATATATGCATATGAAGAAAATAATGCATACAAGTTTCTGGCTCTAGGTTTATGTCAAAATACTGTTTTCCATTAAAAAAAAAAGTAGTCTTTCTGAAAGAAATACCTAATTTCTTGGATTGGGTTTTAGAAAAAAGGATGAGTTTGAAATATTTTGCTATAAAAAAGTAAGGAAGTGCTCAAAGAATGTTCTACAAATGTTACATAAACATTTATATAAATAACATTTATATAAATATATATTTATATAAATATATAAAATATATAAATATAAATATATATAATATAAATATATATTTATATTATAAATATTATATATAAAATATAAATATATATTTCTCCAGATTCAAAGGTCCTCCAATAGTAAAATCTGGGACAATTTTGAGCATTAAAACAAATAATGAAACCAGGCACAGTGGCACATAGCTATAATGCCAGTGACTCAGGAAGCTGAGAAAAGAGGATTACAAATTTGAGGCCAGCCTGAAATAGTTAGCCAGATCATCTTGTCTCTAAATAAAAAGTATAATCAAAGGGTTGGGATGCAGGTTAGTGGTGAAGCATCCCTGAGTTTAATCTCTAGTACAAAAAAAGAAATGGTTATAGGTTTCTAATTTATTGAATAAGAATCAATGACTCTAAACTGATATAAGTAATAAAAAAAAGTGATTAGAAGAGAAAGAAATCCTGTTCATTACATTAGAATGTGGATAATAAATGTAAAAGGAATTTGGGGGTTGAAAAATTCTCAATGGATTTTCTCAATTGAAAAAATCTCAATGGATTTTGGGGTTGAAAAATTCTCAATGGTCCACCCACTAGTGTCCACCACAAGTGGGTGGACATTTAATATGATAGTTGAAAAACCTCATATATTTCCCCTTACACTATTTATTAATTTCAAATAGAACATTAATAACTAAGCAGAGGAGAAACCTGGCAGATAACACTTCAGCCAGTTGATGATGTTAGCATCAGATGATGGGGTTTGGGAAGAAGCAGTAATATCATATGTCGTTAGACTCATATGACAGACAGTAAAGAACACAACATCAGTTTTGTGGTATTACTACCCTCAAGTGCATGAACTTTATTATCAGGAAACATTAGATACACTACATTTTGCAAAATACCTAGCCTGTGTTCTCCACAAATGTCAAAGTGGTAAAAATAGGGCGAGGAACTGTTGGTAGCATAAGGGAAACTAAAGAGACATAACAACTAAATGCATAATTGTGAATGAGAAAAGAAGAATTGTTGTGATGACCTATTTATTGGCACAATTGATAAAAAATTATTGTGTGAATTAAAATACTATATTAGTGATCGTATCCTGGTTTAGTAAACTGTAAACTGTTTGGTGCTTATATAAGAGATTATCCCTGTTCCTTGGCGGTGGGGGGGGGGAGGGCACTGTTCTCAGTTTACTCTCCATATCTCAGAAAAGTGTGAGTAAATATGTGTGTGTGTTTGTGTGTGTGTTTGTGTGTGTGTGTAGACAGAGGGTGAAAGGAGAATATAATAAAGCAGACAAAGCAAAGTATAAGTAAATAAATAACTGAATCTTGCTAAAGGATATTGATATTGAAGTATTGTACGTCCAAAAAAAAGTTAAAAATTCAGAAAAAAATTGATGATGCATAATTTTTAATAATTTAATATGGCAAATACTAGAGTTATTATTCTTTGTTGTTGTTCAAAAGTCTGGCCCCAATTTAACTAAATGTTATGAGCCCAGTAAGTTTCTCAAACCATCAGTAAATATAATTCTTTTCTGCTAATGACCAAACAAAATTATCTTAACTCATTGGTATACATTTCCTCATTTTTATTCTCCATAATGTATGGAAAAGTAATGTAATTTAAACAAAATCTTTTCAGTGGCCTCCACTTTGGATCGCATGAACCTTTTTTTTTTTTTTTTAAAGAGGGATAATGAGAATTGAATCTACTTTACAAACTATATGCTCAGCCCTTTTTATTTTTTATTTTGAACCAGAGTCTTACTAAGTTGCTGAAGGTCTCACTAAAACCTATGATCTTACTAAAATCTGAGATCCAGGTACTGGGATTATAGGTATGTGCTACCAGGCCTGGCTGCATGAATCTTTATTGATATATTTTGACTGTTACTTAAACACTTAGCTTCACATTAGTATGAACAGGTGCTATTTCCCACATAATTTAATCTTCAAGACTTTAGAGTTGGTCTTTGACGCTCGTCACATGAACAAGTGTTTTTTTGTGTTAGTTTTTCTTCCTTTAAACTTTCATGTTTCATGTGGATTGCAACACCATTGGGGTAGCTCTTTTAAAAATTTGTATTCCTCAATCTTAAGTGATCTGAAGAAATAACAAAGTAAAATCCAAGGTCTTAAGGACTTTTCCTTATATGAGTCTGAAAAGCAGACCTCCAAGTGGCTATGTGTTTTGAGATAACATAGCATAGTGGTTAAGGATGTAGACTCCGGAGCCTGACCGCCTGTGTTCAAACCAGTAGGCAGAGTTGTTCAAATTCTCTGTGGCCTCATTTTGTTTATGTCTACAATGAAGGAATAATGCCACTTACTACATAATATCCTAAGGATCAAATGAGTTAATACAAAATAGAGTATGCTAAATGGATGTCCTATTGCTACACCATACCTAAGGGGCGTTCCTTAAACTCTGGATTTCACCATATTATCTCAAAGCCTCTCCCTCTTCCTGCCACCAAGATACTGTTCTATACCGACTTTTCTATCAACAATAAAACAGTTTAATTTTAATATTTTAATAACAGTTTGTAAGACTTTTTCAGGACTTCAACACTAATGGTTAACATGCACTTGTTTAAATTTGAATGATCTGAATGCTAGTTATTTTTATATCCTTTATTGCAAGTGGTGTTTTAAATAACCTAATAACCTTCGAAGGCAGGCATGGTGATGTACGCCTATAGTCCTAGTACTTAAATGGCTGAGACAGGAGGATAGTAGGTTCACGCCCAGCCTCAGCAATTTAGTGAGGCCCTCAGCGACTTAGTGAGACCCGGTTTCAAAACAAAAAAATAGGGCTGGAGATGTGACTTGGAGTTAGAATGCCCCTGGGTTCAATCCCTAGTATCACAAAAAGAAAGAAATAACCTTTGAAAATAAATATCCACTCAAATGCCTCTTGTGTACAAGGAACTACACTGGATACTCTCAGGATACAAAAACCCATAAACTCCTTGTATTTGATTATCAGGCCTAAAAAAAAAAAATGTTAAAAAGCCAATCAGACATCAGGATCACATACTAAATGCATAAAGAACCAAAGTATGCATAAATTACGGTCCAGCTTCCTTTGTTATAATATTGTCCGACTCCCATCATCAGTTCACAGTGGTTTTCACGCAGGAGCTAAGGGGAACGTTGCAGAGAGTAGTATTGCCCAGCACTCTGCCAAGAGCAGAGCATTGAGAGGGAAAGCTGAGAGGCTCCGACACCGCTTCCTGGGTGGTGAGCAAGGAGGCGGTGGCTCCCAGAATAGCATCCAGCCTGGGAGCCCCGGGTGAAGAGGCTCCACACACAACGAGCCTCTCACAGAATGAGAGGAAAACTACGTAGGTGGGAGCAGCGCGGCAATGTAAAGGCAATCAGAGCTCATTCAAAGTGGAAAACAGTGGAAACTGGGGAGGGTCATTTATAAAATGAGAAAGCGTGGTACATTTCCATCGCACTGAAAAACTCACACACATTTACGCTTACCTGAGTCTTTGAACACTCATGGCACCCTTGTCTTCTCCATCTGGTCACCCCCACCCAACAGCTCAGTACCCCTGAACAGACACTGAACTATCAGATCTATTAACATTTTACTTCTTTTTTCTACCTCACTGGGCCTGTAGCTACCAATCAGTAATCAGGGCTCTGTAGTGCTCAAATGCCCTCCTAACTAGGAGCAAAAGAAGGAAGACAAGCCCTGGAGGTAGGGGGCTGCCTGGTATCTATTTATATGGATCCTGCAAACTGCCCTGGGCCACAGCCTGAGTCTGCAGCTCTTCCTCCACGTTCGCAGTACAACGTTCTGGCCCCCCGAAATGCCTCTGGAAATGCAACAGTGAAAGATACAAAGAGGACCCCGGGAATGAGCTGGGATAGTCATTCGTGTACAAAACATGCTACATCGTCTTTCTAAAAATGGTGTTATAAATGATTCTCTACCATGTTATTAGCAGATGAAATTCTAGAAAGCAATTTAAAGCTAAAAGATATTTATATGCATAAAGTCATCATTACATAACGAGAGGGAGAACACTGCAGAATGAAGCAAAACTGTTCATAACAGGAAGAAAAAGGTACATGAAATAAACCCAAACAATTAATTTGTTCTTTTTTGGCCTACGTTTCATTTTTTCCATTGGCTAACACTGGATGCTCCTTCCTGTCAAGAGAATCCTCCATCTTGCCTATAGGGGCTAAATGCATACGATAGTTACTTGCCTCACCCTCTGCACAGCTTGGGCCTGTGTGTAGCCCAACACATGCACCTGACCTGGGCTTCCAACAGGTAATAGGCTGGGGATGCACACTGAGGTCCAGCCCAGCAATGGCAGGGTGCTACTGGCTGGCATCAGCAGGGCAGGGGTCAAGCTGCAGCTTCTAGCGCTCATCAGCAGAAGCATCAACTTCTGTGGAGCAGCTCTGTAAGGACCATTGTCTGCAGTGGTGGCTGGCAAGAGCTGACCTGCTGGTGTTCCAGCCACACTGAACCATGCTGTAACACAGCTAATACTTCAGTAATCCAGTCTATAAATGCCCTTTTGGCCTGAATCAATGAACACTGGCTTCAGTTGCTTAAAACTAAGAATCTGTTGGAGGGCAACTACTGCCATGCTACTGACCTAAGTGCACAGAGCTGCTGCCTAGAAGCTAGCTCTTAACACACAGCTTATCGTTAGTCATCCCCTACCTCCCGTGAAAAGAATTGCTTTTCCTCTGAATTTCCTAGTAATTTATTTTGGCTTCTTCGTTTCAAAGGCTCTACACAAATTTTCTATTTCAGGGCTAGATAGGATGCTAAGTGTGAACAGAATGTTTGAAAATATATAGATTTCCTCCCTACTGTTCAGAATAGGAGCTCTATTAAAAGATGACGCACAAGGTTAAAATTAAAAAAACAAACCCAAATATCATTCTACCCTGGGTTCCTGGCTCAAAACATGGAGTAGATTACCAGAGGCAAAATTCCCCATGATAATTACTCATTAGCTTATTCAAAGCGGTTTTACAGGCTCAGCCCATTTGCCAAATTGACTCCTGCCCAGATTTCCCTGGCACACAAATTACCAAACTGTTAACCCTCCTATTAGTAGTCTCAGCAGGAGCCAACACATGAATGAGCACAGAGCCTCTTCTCTGGCCTTGAGTAGCCAACCAGAGCGCACGGGGGCCAAATGTCTCAGAATTACCAAAGAGATACGCCAGCGCTAGATAATAAATACTTGAATTGTAGATAATAGGGCCTTTGCTTTCCCAGACTTTCGCTCTGGCAGTGATTTAAAGAACTGGACTCATTTAAAATAATGGATTTTTTTTCCTTAATGCTTTTACATTTCTAAAGCTGTAATTTACTCATAGATGCCAGGGAATTGAAGTCATTTGGCTAAAATATTTATGTCCAGGATTAAAGGTGGCAGGTAATTTTGTTGTTAAAAGGGGTAACTTTCGGGTTTCTGCTTTTATCAGCTGATGGGATATTTTCCCGAAAGATACAGGGCAAGAATATAAACTGTAGCTCTTTTCATGTGCTAGTATCTATTGGAATAGAAGAGTCGTTGAGGATATAAAGCAGCCCTCCCTGTCAGATCAACCGTTTCCTGAGACAAGACGACAGAGCCAGTGAATTCGGCCATAAAGGACTCCTGTATCCCTGCTATACATGGGGCAGATCCTCTGGCTCATTTTATATTGGCCTCTCAGGGCCCATAGGACAGAAACAATTTCCTTTCACTCGCAGCCAGGTTGGAAATGACCCAGTCATTCAGAAACAAATAGGATGTAAGTTGATTTTTAAAAAAATGAGCTAGATAATAAAATCTTTGATTCAACTAGAAAAGGATTCTTTATTTTCTCCTAAACAAGAATTGATAAGAAGAAGCAGGACTGAAGTAAAATTGAGGAAAGAACACATTTTTACATATTAAAATAAAAATATCTTCTTGATTTTTGATAATACAGCATAACATTATCAAAAAACTATTAATAAATAGACCTAATTTATTACAATGTAGCTCATTTGACACCTTAAGAACATAACTGAACAGTTTCCCATCCAAGAAATACAAATGAGTTTCAGTGACATCGGCCAGGATACCCTGGCTCCTGCTTGTGCGGTTTGTGGGGACTTTTGAAAACCAACGCAGACCTCAGTGGTTGTCTGCAGGGCTTTGTAGAGGGTTTGTGAATTCCAGAGTAAAACAGTGGTTTTGCTTCATATCCATGGTGGCAAATTCTATCCTACTTTACTATATTACTCAGGGTTTTAGTTTTCTACCGTGAAACATACAGAGGAGAATGTATGCTCTTATTTGACACCTATACCAGTGCATTGGCATTCACATGTTAATGAAAGACATAATTGCAGGGAAAAGACACTTGTTTAGTGACAATATCATAAATATTTATAGTATGGTACATTCAGGTCAATTGTATACCAGGTGTGTTAAATGTGAGATATAAAGAATTCTCTGCAAAGGACAAACAGAAGAAACATTTTTAATTTCTACCTTATTAATGGTGGGGGAAATCTATTAGTTTTAATTTAGTCATACCAGACAGCAATAGCTTCTCTGACTTTCTTACTCTCTTTTCTAATAAAAGTAAGCAGTGGTCTTGGCAGCATATTAGAAGGATATAACTGAACCTTTTAATTCCTTATGGCTTATCGCAGTCAGTTTTTATCACACAGTACTCTTTAAGCATTTACTCAAGTGTAAGAAATCAAGTGTGTTGGTGGGAGGGAAGCAGAGGAGGGTTCTCAGATGAACTCATGAGAACAGGAGGCTGGGGGTCTGGAACTGCCACAGCTGTGACGTCCATTCCACAAATAAGCTGGACGCTAACCATGGCTTTAAGACGACACACAGGGACACCGGATATGCCACGTAAACTTTCATCCTATTTTTTTTTCAATGCTTTTCACTTTCCAAGAAATAACATATTTCTATTAATTATGTAATATATACATTATATATTATGTAATGCTATTTTACATCAGATTGTTTCCAAAATATATTGATATTATTTTAAATTAAAATATATTATTTTCCAAAGAAATAATATATGTTAAATAATAGGATGATTTTAGTTTCAAAGAAATATTTACGATAGGCACTGGATTAAAGTGAGTTGGGGATACTCCAGTATGATCAGAGTATGGACTGGATTGAGCCACTGTGTGGCTAAGCATGTCTGTCTGATTGTATGAGGAAAAGGAGCTCCATCTCTCCCACCATACCCATGGGAAAAAAATCCATATTTTAAAGAAAATATCAGAGTAACCATTTTGAGAAACGTGATTCCTTTGCTTTAATACAGGATATAGTTATCATATAGTTATAATATATATATTACAATATAGTGTTAATCTCAGTTACATTTTAAACACTTTATGTGAGATTTTAAACAGGAAACCAGAACTGGTAGCATTTTGCACTTCTAAGTCCTTAGCTTCATCCTTTCTGAAAATATAATATCCAACAACCACCAACCACCTCGAAGATGGTTTCTTCACCCTACCCGGTGTTATGGGGAAGGGACTGAAAACCTCATTACCTTCTTTTGTCTGCTCTCAGCAGCAGCCAGCTGTGCTGACATCCTTTCTTGCATTTTTCTGCAGTGGGCCATAACTGCTTCAAGGATGGAGAGGGGATTGGTACACACTGGCTTCTTCTCTTTGTCACCAGCACCTGCTTCGTAGTCCCTCTGGAGTGCCAAGAATGGGTCGTTTAGATTAAATCTCCCATACCGTTCCTGGATAAACACCTCCTTCCTGCGAGCCTAGAATAAAATTAAAGGAATGTATTGAGGAAGGAAATAAAAATATATGGGGGGATATTTAGAAGAAAGTTTCATGATTACTTTTCCAAACGATTTTTGCAACTGCTGTAATGGCTTATGATGTCAGAAGCCAGTGAAAGGCCAATGTCATTCCCGATCCCTGAGCAGCCTGGTGTGCCATTCAGTTCATTTTTAAAATTTCCTCCTGCTATAGTTTGGGTCTAGAATGTCCCCCCAAAGCCTATCTGTTGAAAGCTTGGTCCCTAGCCTCTGGTGTTTTAGGGAGGTGATAGACCTCTAGGAGGTGGGGCCTAGTGTTCGGGAATTAGGTCAATTGGAAATGCATCCTTGAATGAGATGTCAGAACCAAGGCCTCTCCTCTTCCTCTCACATCACTTCCTGGCTGCCATGAGGCAAACAGGTCTTCTTGAGCTCATGCTCTCACTGTAATGTGCTGTGCCACGACAGGCCCAAAGCAACAGGGCTGAATAGCCACAGACTGAAACCTCTGAAACCATGAACCAAATTAAACCTTTCCTTCTTTCCATTATTTCAGATAATATCACAGTGGCAGAAAGCTAACACTCTTCCTTTACAAATACTGTCTCTCATTTATACAATATATTTACAAATGATAAAAATATAGCTTTTCCCATGATGCCCTATCTCCTTTGAGGATTTGAATTTTAGGAACAATCTTTTCTAATTTAAGATACAACTAGTGATCATTACATGCTATATACATGTAGCAGATCATTAGATCATACCCCATAAAATTTGCACAAATAAAATGATTTAAAAGTCTTTAAAACAGCTGGGTATGGTGGTCCACCCTTGTAATCCCAGTACTTGGGAGAATGAGACAGAAGGATCACAGCTTTCTGGCCAATTTCAGCAACTTAGTGAGACCGTGTTTCAAAACGAAGAATAAAAAATAGAACTGGGGCTGTAGCTCAGAGGTAGAATGCCCCTGGGTTCCATCCCCAGTTCAAAGAAAGAAAAAAAGAAAAAGAAGTAGAATCAGAAAGTGTTGACAAAATAACTTTTAGAAAAACCTCAAAAATAAAATAATCTGCATAATGATAGAACTTATGCTTCAAATAATAAAATCACAACAATAAGTCCCCTATAAGTTTCTGCTAGCCAGAATGACATTTTTAAAGAAATGTATAAGAAAAATAAAATAATTTCTGAAATTTTACATAAAAAATTTACAAAATTCACAATATGTAAAGTCTGACCAACTACAAAAGCCTTCAGAATATTTAAAAAGAGACAATTATGTCTCCTGGTCGAAGGGCATTAAAATGTAGTTCACAGAATCCCAGGAGATAATGCAACCTCATTTTATTTTAAACATCAATTCACCAGTGACAAAGCTAATTTCACATTTATGTAATGAATGCTGAACACAATTTTCTATAATTAACCTATGACAGTCTTTATATAAAATGGAAAACAGCGATAGGAATATATCGAAAACTGGAAACATTTTCCTAACTCGGGTCATTTTGGAATAGCTACTAGAAAGAAAAAAGATTTTATGTCACCACCTTGGCAAAATTAAATAATAAATCGAGCTTAATTTTTTCAAATGTTAAACATTTTTCTAAGGAAACATTATATATAGTTAATTATTTTCAAGGCAACTGCATTGAACAACTAAAACTTTTCCGTTTTTAGACCACAACTGGATAAACACAAGTGTTAAGACAGTGTGGGGAAGAGCTAACATTTCTTTTCTTACCAAATTAGATTAAAAATTAAATGCACAAAAGGTCCAGCTTCACCGTGAAGTTTAAGCTAGCTTTCAAAAAGTCATTATAAATTTAAAACATAATGACATTTATGAGTTAAAAGCATTTCGTGTTTCTAGGTTCTTCCAGTTCAATTATGTAATCAATACACTGAACAAGCATCACTTGAGAGATACAATTTCAAGAGGAAGTCTCTTTTATACTTTACCTTCCTGTTAACATTTATTCAGTACAGTTATTCTCCTACCCCTGGCTAAAATCTTGGACAGCCCCTAGTTTTTCTAATCACTTTTATTTAATTAAAGTCTTTATGGCCACTTTAAATTATAGACCAATCTCATTTTCATTATTTGAATATCCTCAGTGGCTTCCCTTTCTCAGCTAACAACTACTGCAGGCCAGTACCTGGGAAGGGGTACACAGTACAACCTGCCTCCTTTACCAAAGTCCTCCCTTCCTAAGCTGGCTCAGTCCTCCTGGATTGGACGGGCTGCAGGTACATGTTGTAGGAGGAGGAAAGCTGGGCTAGTCTACGAGCCTGGTTCAGCTGTCTGCTATCAATCCAAGGTGACAAATATTTAAGGTCCATTTTTTTTTCTATGAAGAGTTTGGTGACTTCTTTAGAAGGTTGCTTCTTCTCCTACTGCTAGAGCCCATTTGTCTGTTTTTCTCAATGTTGGCCATACTTTAGGGCAAGCTACCTAAGCTGCGGGGCCCAATGAAAAATGAAAACATGAAGTTTTTGTTAAAAAAAAAAACACTAACAATTCCAAGAGGCAATAGCATGGCATTTAGCTGCGTGCAGGACCCTTGCAGTAGCACTGGATGAATATCCCTGAAGCCAGCCCTGCATCTGCTCCATAGGCAGCATATGAAAAGGAGCTTTCAGTAGCTCAAGTCCCATGTTTTCTTCAGAATGTCCTCTCCAACAGGGTCAAAATCATTCTCATTTCCACACTTTGTGCCCATGGTCCAAGCTGGGCTACAAGAAACACTCACAACTCTTTATCCAAATAGAAACTGGTCTCCTAAGAGGACCACTGCATCCATCCCTCCTCCACTTCCACAGGATGACGACTGCTGTTCCTCCCACCTTCACCTGGCCCCCCAGAATCTGCACGAGAAGAGCACCAAGTCATTCAACAGTCCCCTTGATGCCTTTTTTCACTGGAGATGACCAAGATGCTACTGGATGGGCAAGACTCATGGCACAATTATCCACAGAGAAATGTTCTCTGATAAAATTGTTCCTCTTTGCCGGCCGTGGTGGCGCACACTTGTAATCCCAGCATTCGGGAGGCTGAGACCAGAGGATCGCGGTTCGCAGACAGCCTCAGCTACTAAGTGAGGCCTCTGCAACTCAGTGAGACCCAGTTTCAAAATAAAGAATGAAAAATAGGGCAGGGGGTGTAGCACGGAAGTCGAATGCCCCTGGGTTCCATCCCCAGACCCACACACACAAAAATTGTTCCTCTTTAGTCTCCCCACAACTAGGTTTTCTTATGATGTCAGTGTGGGTAAAAGGTTTAAAAGTCAAAAGTGGATTTCAAGTATTTCTTCTGAAAAATTGGAATAGAGTCTTCACTTCAGTATTTGATATTTTTCATTATGGGTTCCCTGCCAAAATTATATCTTGACAAGCCATTTTAATTTCTTTGTGTCTGCTCACCCCTCTGGCATATTTTATGATTATATAACACTTGTAACAATAACTCAAGCCATTTCTTAACACACAAGTTATTCTTAAACCAGAGTGAAGTTTTGATGGATAGGTTAGAATTAATGTTGGTACAATGTATGAGGTAAATATGTTTATCATAGATCTCCAGTTTTGCCCAATGAATTTCTTGATCTGGAAATATTTAATACCAAATATTTTTTACTGGTATGAAACAGTTTTATGTATTTTTGTTGTGTTTGGTTTTGCTTCAAAATTACTAGCTTTAACTACTCACAACAGCCAAGAATGAGTCAGTTGATATATGTATAGAGAGATGAATATATAAAGAAAATGTGAGATTGTCACACACACACACACACACACACACACACATTATTCCGCCATTAAAAAAATAATTAAATTCTGTCATTTGTAGCAACATGGAAAGAGCTAGAAGTCATGTTAAGGGGTATAAGCCAGGTATAAAAATAAAATACATGTTCTCACTTATATGTAGAAGCTAAAAATGTTGACTTCTTAGAAATACAGAGCAGAATAGTGATCAGCAGAGGTAAAGACAGACAGAAAGGAGGAGTATAAAGGGAAATTGGGTAATGAATATCAAAATCCAATTAGATAGGAGCGATAAACTCTAGTGTTCTTTAGCATGGAAGATTGGCTACAGTTTTTGACAATGTATTTATATACCTCAAAATAACTATCAGAGAGTAGTTCAAAGGTTCCTAACACAAAGAAATGATGAGGGGTTAGAAATTTGAATTGCCCTGATTTGAATATTACACATGGTATACATATATCACAGTATCACATTGACAACATAAATACGTACAATTATTAAGTGTCCAAAATTCTTTGTGTTTTACATTATGAGGATCAAACGCAGGGTGCTTTACCACTGACATCCATCTCCAGCCCTTTTTATTTTGAGACAGAATCTCACCAAGTTCCCAGTATGGTCTGGATTCTGGAGATCCTAATCTCAGGGATTACAGGCATGTGATATTGTGTTTGGCTAATTTTATTTTTAAACATTACTAGCTTTAACTAACATGCCACACTGTGATGTTTTTAAATGTGAGAAAACATTTTCTTCTGCTGAATATTTGTATAATTCTATGTATACAGGATCATAAACATAGAAATGCTAATTAGTTCGCTTTGCAAAAAAGACACTGATGCTAAACCTTTACAATGAAGGGAAAGATGCCTAAGTGAGATTCTTTTAAGAGCAGAAAGTGTTGCTAACTAGCTATGCAACTATGTTCCTGATATCTTTAATTTTTGAAATGAGAGAAATGAAGCCTTATTGATTTTCTAAGACACCTTGAATTTAGACAGCAAACAGGATTTCATCTTTTTCAGTTCCAGAGAGCATAGAAACTTAGGTAAAATGAATGTCAAAGACCCACCACATGCATTCCCCTAACACTTAACTGCCCCTAAACTCATGGTTATTGCTTTCAGAGTTGCCTGGTAATCATATTATTATGTGACTATATATAAATATATTTACATATGTTATTTTTTTCAACAAGTATTTACATACATGTCTTATAATTTGAAGCAGGTTTTCTAAAATTAAGTAATCAAAATACTTAAAACATACTTTGTAATTTACAACTTTATATCAGACTCATAAAAAATAAAGTAGTTGCTCATTTTGATTCCAGAGTTAAAAGTCACAGGGAAAATGAGAATATGGCCCCAATACTTGAGAGGCCAAGACAGGAGGATCTCAAGTTTCAGGCCAGCCTGGGCAACTTAATGAGACCCTGTAACAAAATAAAAAATAAAAAGGGCTGGAGGTGTAGCTCAGTGGTAGAACACTAAGAAGAATATAACATGAAATAAAGATATTCTAACAATTTGAAGTGGATTCTCACATGGAATATGATAAATTAGCCACTCAACACCTAAACAATTTATTTAAAAATATTTTAATATATTTGGTATTAAGATAAAACATATTCACTTTCTCATTGATTTTTGAGATAAGTAGAAAACTATTTTCCTGCAGCAATATCTCCTATGCCCAGCAGATGAATTTTCCCGGTTAGAGGATGAGAGGATGTAGTAGATCTGATCAAACGCCTGGAAACTTGAGGCAACTGAAGACTTCAAGACCTCACCCTCGGCTACTGCACAGTGGTAATGGCTCAGACGCCTCAGGGCCAGGCGGCGGCTCCTTGTCACTACTTGGCACGCTGTAGATCAAGATGGAGTGACAGATTTCTGGTGAGCTAGAAATGATATGTGCTAACAAAGGGCCTTCAAGTCCTAAAAAGCCATGACACTGCCAGTCGAGCAAAATGCAACTGGCAGGCCTGGTGTGGCCTGCAGGACACCCACTTTGTCATCTCTGACTTACGGGAAGAATCCAGCCACTGTGAGCCTATACAGGCTGGGTCTTCCCCTATACGTTTCCTTTGAGCTTTTGTTTTAAGTAGAACACTTTTATTTAACTGACATCCTCCACCATACCCAAGGCATACAATGGGTATATGATGCATACTTATTGAATGGATAAAGACAACAGGAAAATAGAATATGTAGACCAAAGTATCCTTCAGAAGGAACTCAAACCATATGGCCCAGTTGGAGGAAGTAAAATCTCTTTGTCAAAGAACCTGGGACAAGCCAGATGTGGTGGCATGCATTTGTAATCCCAGTACTTGGGAGGCCGAGACAGGAGAATCACAGGTTTGCAGCAAGCCTCAGCTATTTAGTGAGGCCTCTGCAACTTAGTGAGACTCTGTTTCAGAATAAAGACTAAAAATAAAGCTGGAGGTATAGCTCAAAGTTAGAATGCCCCTGAGTTCCATCCCCAGTATATAAAAAAATAAAAAAAGAAAAGAACTTGGGGCAGAAGTTAGGCCAAAGTCTGATTCTTAATTGAGAACCAACTGTACAGAAAATGGTGGCTGAACACCAGTTTACCAATGCCCAAGACAGAACTAAGAGATGTCAAGAAAGATTTGATTAACTCTCTAATGTAAAGCCAGGTGATGGCTATTTCAGGAAGACCACATGGGGTAGTTGGTTTTCCAGGGTTCATTATTGTTTGTTCTCTGCACTTCCAATGTGGATTATATACAACAGGCACTCTGTGTGCCAAAGGACTGTCAAAGAAGCCTTTCTAAAATGGGAGCTTTCTCAGTTACTCCTCTGTCCTCAACATTGCCATATTCATCTTGAGCACCCATCTACCTCCCCACTGACCACCAGCCCACACTGCCGTCATCACTTCTGCTGCTCATCTCAAAAGTACAGAGCTCAGCTTATTTGGAGTCAGCAAAGTGGGGTGGGGTGTGGAGAGAAATATACCAAGTGCTGTGTGTATGCATGCTTGTATCATTTTGAATCTCACTATTATATACAATAGATATAACCACCAATAAAAGTATTAAAAAATAAAAATGGTAAAATGTTGCCTTTCTGAAGACATCTTACTTTGTAACAGAATACTTATTTCTAATATCCTTTCTTATATTCAATAAGGGCAAATCAACAGCTAGTCAAGGTGGAACATGCCTGTAGTCCTAGCTTACTGGGGAGGCTAAGGGAGAAGGCTGGCTGAAGCCCAGAATTGGGGCCATCTTGGGACACATAGCAATACTCTGCCTATAAATAAATAAATAGATAAATAAATGGTCAGTAAAATACAGCAATGTATAAGGAGACCATATGTAGCGAGAAATGTCTTGAAATGTTATCATGTGGCGTTTAAAGAGGCTTTTTCCTGAAAAAGAAAGAGCTGAATATGCAGATAATTTCTCAGTTTATGCATCAGAATTATGTGAAATGAAATACATTTCAGGGAAGTGAGTCATTATGAAGACAAGGACTAACTGTAATTATAAAAACAGACTCAAAGAAACTCTCAAGTTATACTGACAAATAAATGTACAATTAAAACAGAATCTGAACTCATGAAATTTTGTTGAGAAAGTCACAAGCAGGAAGTAAAAACACAACCATTGTTACTGGAAGGTTTAACATACACAGACTTCTTACTTCGTGTTTCATTGTTTGAAACAATAAGCTGAACTAGTTTAGACATGATTAGCAAGAATAAAAGAAATAACACTTAACATATGTAACTTTTCTTATGGCATGTTGCTATAGTTTGAATTTGAAATGTCCCCCAAAGTCCATGTGTTAAAAGCTGTCTTCAGCTTGGTGCTATTGGGAGGTGGTGGGACCTTTAAAAGGTGAGGCTTGGAGGGAGGTTTTAGATAATTAGAGTAGTCATACCCTTGAAGAAAACTGTGGGGCCCATGTCTATTGCTCTTCCTCTGCCTCTTTCTCTCTCTTTTGTTCTGAGATGTGATGTGAATGTTTGCTATCTACACATGTCTACCATGATGTGTTGCTTCCCCCACCAAAGACCTAAAAGCAGTAAGTCCACCCAATTGTGGATGGGAAATTACAAAACTATGAGCCAAAATAAATCGACTACCTCAGGGTTTTTTTTTTTAATTACAGTAACAGAAAACTGACTAATACACATATAATCCTTTCAGGAAAAGAAATTGAAACTTTCAAGGTAAATTGAAGTTAAAATGTTATAAAACACTCTTCCTCAGTATGAGGTATGATAACAAATGAACCAATAAAAGTATAAAAAATGATAAAAACAAAATGCCAATTTAATTTTAAAGCATATTGAAAAATTAACAACTAAAATAATTTTCTCGGTGATGTGCTGGAATGATTCTGTAGTAATTTTAAAAAGTTATTAAAATATAACTTTTATTGGGAGCTTGTTATTTGGTGCTTTATATTGATTTTACCCAGGCTGTAGTCATTCTTATAGTTAACATTTTATAGACATGTGGACTGTGGCTTAATCAGTCTCTTACATACCCCTGGGCGCTTCAACAGGCGCTGGTATTCAACCCAGGCAGTCGTACTTTAAAGCTTATATTTCTGAGCACTAAAAGACAATTATGATTATAGTATTTTGGAAGAATGCAAAAGACTTCAAAATTATGCATTGTTTGCAACACTATCCAAACCAGGACCACAAATTAGGTTTAAAAGAATGACAGTACCCTCAAAAAGTTGGGTTTCTATATGCTTTTTTCCATGCTGCCTTCATTACTAACAATAGGCTAACATGATTTAATTAGACTTCACCAGATTTTTTTCAAAGTATGATTTGACAATTAAAATCATTGCTAGATATGTGTTTCCCGAACCACTGATTAACTAAGAATTAAAACAATAACAAACTAACATGAATATAGACCTAACTGCCAGAAGACTGCCAAAGAACCCTGTCCTCAGCCCTGGAACACAGGGTGGCTGTCACTCTCTTGGGTGCGAACGATAAAAAAGCTATAGTGGTTGGTTGAAATGAAAAGTCCAATCTGACAAGATGGAGTTTTTCAGGAACAGATGCGGGTCAGTTTGAGGGTAAGCACGGGAGTCAGTATAAAAAAACACCTAACCAAGTCAGGCATGGTGGCTGGCGCAATCCCAGCATTCAAGAGGCTGAGAAAGGAGGTTTGCAGACAGCCTCAGCTACTTAGTGAGGTCCTTTGCAACTCAGTGAGACCCTGTTTTAAAATAAATATTTAAAACTAGGGCTGGGGTCCCCTGGTTTCCATCCCCAGGATCTAGAAAAAGAAAACACTTAGGAAACTCAAAAACTGTATGTTCAACATGTGAACAATGAAAGATATGCTTTACTCCCCCATGCCCCATATCAGTAATTCAACTCTAGGCTTCATGAATTAACAGAAAAGAGATGTCTGAACTGGACGATACCTAGACTTCTGGGTCTACTAAGGGCTGAAGCATGTAAAGAATGATCAATAGCAGAGGATTTGAAGAGAAAGAGTAAAAAGAACTAGGATGCTTAAAAGAGATGTTTATAGGGCATGATTGTGCTCTTCCAGAATCTTCCATGTCTAAAGAGAGTCATTCATCATCACAGTCTACCCATCAATGCATACAATTTTGTGTTTTTCTATATAAGTTAACAATTTGTACATTTAAAGGTAATAAAAGAAATATTTTGTGATTCTTGAGCATGGTTCCCAAGGAATCAAACATGGCTGGGGTAATAAATTTTTTTTTGAGGTACTAGGGATGAAACCCAGGGGCAGTCTACCTCCAAGGTACCCCCAGCCCTATTTTTTTATTCTTTATTTTAAAATAAGGTCTCACTAAGTTGCAGAAGGCCTCACTAAATAGCTGAGCCTGTCTGCAGACCAAGATCCTCCTGTCTCAGCCTCCCAAAGTCTAGGAATACAAGCAGTTGCCACCACACCTGACCAATAAGGAATTTTAAGAGTCAAAGCTGTCTAAGCATACAATGGGCTGCCCTGGACTGAAATCTCAGCCTCTGGATACTTCAAACACAGGTTGGAAACACGTGTAGAAGAAATGTAGCATGGAGGCTGGAAAGGCAGGGGATACTTTGGCTTCTAAACTGTTTCATAAAAATTGAGAGAGACAAAATGCAAAGAGATTTTCCAAGGCAGCATAAAAATTTAGCCAGCCCTAAATCTCACTCTTAGTGGTTAAGAGTTCAAAATTAAATAAAATTACAAGCTCTTCTAAGAACTGGGAGATGGGGAGGCTGTCTTACGTTAAAAAAGGGCAGGGTAGGGCAGAAATAAACTGGGATGCTCAGAACTCAGAACAGCATGGGAGTGAGTCCACACATGCACATTCCATCTCTCTCTCTCTCTCTCTCTCTCTCTCTCTCTCTCTCTCTCTCTCTCACACACACACACACACACACACACACACACACACACACACACACACACAAACACACAGTAGCTGGGTAACTGCAGAAGATGGAATAGCAAAATAAAAGCCACAGTCTTCTGGAAAAGGATTGTCACTGTTCTTTACTGATCAACCAGCATGCTTTAGAAACTCACTGGCCAGGAATGAAAAACAGAACTTCTAGATGTCTGACTTAAATGCCAAAAGAATCTGAAGAGTTCGTTTCAGTTACTACATCTCTCTGACTCTGCTTGCTGTGTGTGTGTGTTGGGGGGGGGGAGGCGGGCATGGGAAAAAGAGAAGAGAGAGAGAAGGGGAGTGTCCCCTCCTGCATTTTCTGAAATGTTTTTTGCATATTTAATGTTCCCTTTTTTTCTCTTTATGGAATGTTTAAAAGAATTCACCATTGAAACCATCTATGCCTAAGTTTTTCTTTTGGAAGAGGTGCTGGATGATGAATTCATTTTTTTAAGAGAGATGTAAGGCAGGCTGGGGATTTTGCCTGGTTATAGAATACATCTTAGAAGGCGAGAAGCCCTGGGTTCAATGAAACAACTTTTGGCTTAATTTTTTTTCCAGTACTGGAGATGGAACCCAGGGGCATTCTATCTCCAGCTATACGCCCAACCCTATATTTTTATTCTTTATTTCAAAACAATGTCTCACTGAGTTCCAAAGGGCCTCACTAAGTAGCTGAGGCTGAGAACTGTGATCCCCCTGTTTCAGCCGGCTTCATTTATTTTTAATACAAGGTTTTTTTCATTGCTGTTCTTTAACCTAAAGTGTGTGTGTGTGTGTGTGTTCCCTTTTACTTAATGTTTTACTTTCTTCTCTGTTTTTCTGTTTTGTAATTTTTGAAAGTAGAACATTAAATCACTGTTTTTTTTTTTTTTTTTTTTTTTTTTTGGTTGTACTGGGGTTCCTGGAAGCCCTTCTACCTCTGGGATACACTCCCACGGGCTACACTCCCAGACCTATTTTTTTACTTTTTATTTGGAAACAGGGTCTCTTAAGCCAGCATGGCTGGCTCCAAACCTGCGCGATTCTCCTGTCTCCGCCTCCCAAGTGCGGGGATTACAAGTGTGCACCACCACGCCCGGCAAATCACTGGTTTTTTATATTTTTCATTTTTAATACAAACATTTAAAGATCTAAATTTTTCTCTCAGTACCATTTTAGCTGCCTCTCAAATGTTTTGATATGTTGTATGATTGCTGCCATTCAGGGCAAATTATTTTCTCATTTTATTTTGATTTTGACTTTGGCATATAAATTAAAAATTACTTTTCAAAAATTGTCAGATAGTTTGAGCTTTCCTAAATAAATGTGACTTCCATTTCTCTGTTGAGATCACTGGATATACTCTACATTATTTTTAACTGTTTAAAACTTGTTTTATGGCCCACCAGATGGTCTACCTTAGTAAATCCATTACATGCTCTTGATAAGAATATGTTTTCTGTAATTGTTGAATCTTGTGTTTTACAAATGTCAGTCGAAGATAAAGATGTTAGCTATATTTTCTATGTTTTTACTAAGTTTTCTTCTACTTATTTTATCAACCAGTGAGAAGTATTAAAATCTGCTGTGATCATGAAAATGTCTATATATTCCTTAATTCTATAAATATTCATCATGTATTTTGAAGTTCTGTCACTAGCCGCATGAATGTGTGTGTCTCTGTGACAAGCTGCCCCTTTCTTTGGTTATTATAATTGTACTATCTTTATAATACTGGGTCTCTTTTTGAATCTTCTGTTTTCTTTCTTCCTATTCATAATCACCAATACAAATATTTAAATTTATATTATCAAATGCTGCCAACCAGTAGGACAAACCTCCTTAACAATATTCACTTTAAAAATGTATTTGCTATACCATCAGCTTGATCTTCTAGTTAAAATTTCAGATTTTTATTAACTTCTAAAAATAAGCAATTATAATTTTGTTTTACATTTTTTGTGTATGTGTATGGCACTGGGAATTGAACCCAGGAGCCTTGCACCTCTAAGTTATACCCCCAGCCCTTTTTATTTTTTGTTTGGAAACAGGATCTTGCTAGGTTGCTGAGGCTGTCCTCAACCTTGAGATTTTCCCGTCTCAGCTTCCCAAATACTAGGATTATAGCTGCATGCCACTATACCTGGCAGCAATTTTGATTGGAATTATGTGTAAATTAGAGATTCATTTGAGAGATAAGGACTTTTCCATAATTTAAGTCTCATTAGTGGAAAAATCTTTCGCCTCATTTATCAAAGTTTGCTTTTATATCTTACAGAAGTATTACATTTTCAACCTATATGCAAAAAACTGAAACTTATATATATCATTAGAAATATTCCCACCTTCCTACCTTTCTGTTACATAAATTGGTTAAAATTGCTAAAGCAGAGCTCAATCCTGGCTGTTCATCAGAAGTACCTGTGAGAGTCTGCAAACATTCAGAGGTGGCTACATACTCAATTGATGAGTCTGTCATGGCTCTAACACTGTCATGCCCCAGTGGACAATAAGAACAACTGCTACTCATGGAGTCAAATGCAATCAATCCATCCATGGGCAGAAATGAACGCACTGTCATCTGACACTTGGAGAAGCAAGCACAAATGTGATGCTCTGTGAACAGGGGGAAAAAATAAAGAATTCTCTTATGGGATACTTTTAAAAGAATTGCAGAGCAAAGACTCAGAAGCAAACACAATAGGATTCTATTCAGTGATAGTTTTAAGTACATAAAGTCAGTTCTAACATATGCCAGATGATGTATTGTGAAGCATAGTTTAAGAAAGAAGATTTTGATATGCCACTAACTCAGTGAACCTTGCCTTTATTAACGGGTGTGATTTTTCAGCTTTCAGGGTAAATTTAGAAATGAGCAGGTAGGCATTGTCTGTAACCTTAAAATAACAAATGCACAAAAGCCATTCATTTGCTGAAGTTCTAAATCATATTCTCTTTGTTATGTTTTCTACAGCTTTCAGATACTGAGTAAATTGGTATAATTTTCCAAAGAATAATCCCATTATAAAACTTACTAAAGTTTGTGACATTTAATGAACTAAAAAAAATAGTTCCTGTCAAGGGCTGATGTAGAGTATCTATAAGAAAATAGGCTCCCAATAATTAAAATGAGAGTTAAACTTTTTTTTGATCATTGATTTTACAATAAAATAAAAAAGAAGGTTTTGAAGTATGATTTGAAATTATCCAAAGAAGCCATTATCACAATCTGGGGCCTAAATCTCCCTGTATCAAGCACTCTGATAGGGTATTTGAAAGGCTCTACCTTTGTGTTCGCTGGACCAAAGTACTGCTCTGAAAACTTCCAAACCAGATTCCCTACCCCCAGTATATACACTTACATGTTATTCACAGCATATGATTTCACTGAAGCATTTCCTATTTATTATTTTTTATCATTTAGGAAATTTTGACTTATAAGAGAAAAAAGAAAAAAAAGCTACCATTAAACATTCCAAAAGTGATTGTGTAAGCATGTATGCAAACACACAAAGCCCTTAAGAGAATGCAAGGTAGCCCTCTTGAAAACACTTCAGTACCTCAAAAATATCTGAGTTTGACAGTATAATTCCAGAAATGCCTACTTATTTCAGACTTGAGAAAAGAAATGTAGAAACAGTAGTGGTTGTGGGAAGAGTATTGACATAAGCATTCCCACATGAGAAAATTTCAGAAGTGCAAAACAGAAATAAAGGCAGCATCTTGTCTACTGGGGATAATATCACAGATCATTTCTATGTGCAGAGGTTGTGATTAAACATTTTAAACAGGCTCTCTCTTATAGCCCCAGGAAACATAAGTTGGCTTGGTTAAAAATAAAATTCCCAAGGACATAAAGAGAGAATGGCAGATGGCAGACAGCTTTGCTCTTGCCTCTGGACTCTACTTCCAAGTCCCTATAGGACCAACAGTGGCCACCAAGGAGCAGCTCCTCAATTGCGAGAAATACTACTTATCTGCCAGAATAAACAGAAGGATCTTCACCCTCTACCAGCTGAAGATGACTCATTCCATATCAGAAATGATCAAGGGAAAAGCAATGCCAGTGGTTTGAACATAGTCTTTATTCAAACCCTGTCAGTAATATTATCATCATTAAATGTTCCCCAGTCCTGAGAGGCTGCTACACCCAGAGCAAACCAGAAAGCCTCTGAGGCTGCCAGGAAAAGATCCCTACCCAGATCTTGGGGCAGCCCTTGGAGGGTGACTTCATCTTATGCCTGCAATAAAGCAAATGTGTGTCCCTTAGAGAGGGGGTGAATTTGCAAGCCAAGGCTAAGACACTTCCTGTTACTTTTAAGGGACCTTGGGGAAAGGGGAGAGTAGGAGCTGGCCTTGTTTAAGAAATGGGCAGATCTCAGCAAGACAAGTGCCATTGGGAGGAACCTGGAGAAACCCTTTTGGGTAATGCGATGCTCTCTTTCTTCATCATGGGCAATGCAATACCAGCTAAGAAAAATGCTCCATACATCAAGTGTGGTGCCCAGGTCAGGAGCTATTACTCATATTCAATCGAACAAGTTATTTGTCACAGGCCTGTCTGTGTTGGCTCACACTGGTGAAAATGTTCAACCATTTCTATTTCTGCTAGACGTTTTGTTTAATGTTACCTCATTTATTCAAAGATAATTTATCAAGAAGGCCGATGTACATGCCAATTTTCTCTAGAGACCAGCTTCCTTTGCCTTCCTTATTCTGCTGGGCGTTTGTGGGGCAGAACAAGAAGGGTTTGGTGTGCTTTAAATAGTCTGTAATGCAGAGTAAATTACAGAATGCTGTGAACATGTGCTTCGCAGGATAAAATGTAAAATGTGGCATCTCTTCCCAAGAAGTTCAGACTGAATGAATGGGAATCATTTCCTGACTCTCGAACATGATTTATGAGTGGCTGTGATCAGTCTCTGGACAAAGTAAACCTGAACTTGATGTTTAAAGTCTGTTCTTGTAAGAATCTGTTTTTTCCTTCTCCAAGCTATGCCACCCACTTTCTTGCTGAAAGAAAAGCGCGAGCCTGCAAGCCTCAGGGCCCTTGGAGCAGATGATGCCATGTTTCAGTGGAGGTGGCACATGACGCTGTTGGCTGGAATTTGCTGCAGGAAGGAGATCGGGACCTGACCATTGCCACCCCCTCTATCTTGAAGCAGCAGTGGGATGTATCTGTCTCTGTTCATTTATACGCTTGGTCTCCCACTAATATTCCTGAAGAACACAAGGATTATAAAATGACCAAGTTAATTAAGACAAGACTGAAGTCATAAGTCTCTGCCCAAAACACAGCAGCTCTTAAAAGTCTCATCATCACATGGAAATTGTTTAACAGGGTTAAAGCCCCAGGTAATAGTCTCCCAGGCAAAGGATATAGCATGCTAGTTCAGAATGAAGATGCTCGTGCCATCTGCCAGGATTTTCTTTGTATAAAAAAGATGAGGCTGTAGACCTTCCCAAGAATCAGCAGGACTAGGAAGGAGACATCCCCACACGCCCTCACCCCTTCCTGCCAGTCACTGTCTCCCTATCTGGCTAGCCATGGAGAAACGATGTGGGTCTAATTTCACTGCGTCTGTGCTAGACTAAATGCTTCAAACAGAAATCATGCCCAAAGCCCTGGTCACAATAGCCCCACACTCAGGCTGAGTGATCCCAGTGCACATCGGAATTGACAAAAGAGGAGCTGTCCGAGCACAGGCGGCATCCTGATATCTGTCTGAGCTGACTAGGTACCGCCGTGCATTTAGAAAGTGCCTCTAAAATAATACTGTGTGTGCCAGTGAACGCACAGGCTGTTTTGCCTGTGTAGACTATTTTTATATATTGGTAACAGGCACATAGATATTTGCAACTGTGTTCGAAAAGTACAGGATAACATGTACTTGAGACTTAGGCCTGGCATCCATAGAAACAATTCCTACTCTTTTCCATATAAAGAGCAGTAGCAACAGAAAGTCCAGTAAGCTGAGCCCCCCCCCAAAAAAAGTTTATACAAGGAAAAATCTTAGTAGCCCATTTCAAAGGTAACTGTTATTGAAGCTGATTTAGTATCAGCAATAATCTTAATTTTAGCTCTATTTTTCAATGTTAAAATAATCCTCAATACTATAGGATTTTAACACATGAGCCAATACTTCCATAGAGTATACAATAGGTCATTAAAATTTCTATAAATCAAGGAGGACAAGAATTGAATAAATGCATTCTAATAGTGTTTATGTTACAGTGGTTTTTCTTTCAGCCTATTATCTACCTCAACATGAAGTCAACAGCACAGGCCATGGATATCTTCTAAAGTTAAGAAATTCTTTAGCAAATTAAGAATTAAGCCTCCTCTAGCTAGATGTGGTGGTGCATGCCTGTAATCCTAGTCCTTGGAAGGCTAAAATTGTAAGATCACAGATTTGAGGCCAGCCTCAGCAACTCTGAGAGATCTTGTTTCAAAATTAAAAAAAAATAAAATGGGCTGGGGCTGTAGCTCAGAGGTAAAAGCTTCTGAGTTTAATCTCCAGTACCAAAAAATAAAAAAAAAAGAAAAAGAGATTAATCATAGAGCTTGGTATAATCCCAGGACTTGGAAGGCTGAGACTGGAGGATCATAGGTTTGATCATAACTTAATGAGAACCTCCACAACTTAGTGAAAGACTCTGTTTTAAAATTTAAAAAAAATTAAAAAAATAAAGAGGGGGTGTAGCTCAGAGGTAGAATGTCCCTGGCTTCAATCCCTAGTAAAACACACACACACACACACACACACACATACACACACACACACACACACACAGGAATTTATCCTAGGATTAATAAACCTATTTGCCCATGTCTGAGTGAATAAACAGAGACACAGGGAAACATGTTGATGCACCTGGAATTCCTATTCTTTCCCCCTCACTCTTTAAATGTCAAAGAGGACACTCAAAAATGATTTGAAAATGAAAGTGAAGAACCAGGCACAGCAGCTCATGCCTCCTGTAACCTCTGTACTTGGGAGGGTAAGGAAAGAGGATCACAGGATTGTAGCCTGCAATGCCCAGTAACACTGTGATCCTGTTTTAAAATAAAAAGGGCTGGGGGTGTACCTCAGAGACAGAAGGGCCCTGGGCTTAATTCCCAGTACCAAAAGAAGAAGACAAAGATGGAGTAAGAAAAAAAAAAAAAAAAAAAAGGAAGTGAAGACTCAGAAAGCCAAATGGAGTCAGTAGGAGCATGTTGTGCTCAGAGTTGAAAGGTCATTGGAGGGAGAAGGGCCAGGAAGGCATCGGAGTCACCAGGTAACTGAGGAGTCTCAACAGTGCCTTCCTCCCTTCCTTATGAATGACTCTTCTCTAAAGGGAGCACCCTTCTCCCCAGTCTACTTGTTCCTGGAAGCTGCCTGTTACTCCCAGAATATAAACACATCTCTGTGTGAATTCACTCAAAGAGTAGTGATTGTTTTGTTTGACAAGGTCATAGTTGGAATTTCTATTGGAACTACCCTTTGTGGATGAACAGCCCAAACTACTTACTGATCAAAAGATCCTCTTGTGTAACAAATAAATACTAATGATGTTTTCATAAGTAAACTTTTTTTTAATGGAAATGAATTTTTTGGGGTAAGGAAGGGTATAACTCTATGGATGAAATATCTATTAGCTATTATAGTAACACTTTAAGTGCAAATACTTAGAGACAGATAAAACATACAAATGTTTTATCTAAGACCTAAGTTCCCCCCATCCCATCCCATCCCATCCCATCCCCAAACCCTACCAACTGAACATCTTGCACCAGTGGGTTCTATCATTTCCTCTTTCTGAGTTCATCTCCTTGTCCCCAAACATTTTCTTTCACCATCTACTGAAAAGCTCAGAATATATCTCTAGATAATTTCATCCCCTCAAAACATTTCTCAAGCCAGGCATGGTGGCACACGCTTGTAATCCCAGTGCTTGGGAGGCAGAGACAGGAGGATCATGCAGGTTCAAAGCCAGCCGCACTGGCTTAAGAGACCCTGTTTCCAAAAAAAAAAAAAAAAAAAGTATAAAATTAGGTCTGGGAGTGTAGCCCAGAGATAGAAGGGCTTCCAGAAACCCCAGTACCACAAAAAAAAGACAGCCTCACCTACTACTTAGTAAGGCTCTTTGCAACTCAGTGAGGCACTGTTTCAAAATAAAGGTTAAAAAAAAATAGGGCTGGGGGTGTAGCTTGGAGGTAGAATGCTTCTAGGTTCCATTCCTAGTACCGCAAAAAAAAAAAAAAAAGAAAAAAAATCTCAATGCTATATGTTTGGGCCCACCCACAATCCATCTCCTACATTCCCTCTAAAGCACACAACAGCATATTTTAGAGACTATATGTTTACATTGTTCAAAGTCACTTGAACCTAAAAGGTCAAGACGAAGGTTCCAATCAATCGTACTGCTTAAGAGAGGCCTGTCCTCTCTCATGTGCCCCAAGTTCTATCACCTAACCTTTACCATCCAGTTAGCTCTCCCCACCTGTGAGTTCCACATCTGTGAATTTGGACAACCTTGGCTTGCAAACATTCAAAAGTAAAAAATACATCTGTACTGAATATGTACCACTTTTCCTTATCATCATTTCCTTAGCAATATAATATAACAATTTACATACCATTTACATTGTGTTAGGCACAATAATTACAAAGGTGATAAAGTACAAGGGAAGATATGCACAGGTGCAAGGAGTTGAGCCTTCATAGAACCCTGTATTTTCGGCAGGTTCTGGAACCGATTCCCCTCAGGTACTGAGGGACTACTCCACTCCTAACACATTCTGTCCTCCTCGTGACTTCCAGCCTTGCTTTCTTCCTCTAAGTTTATTCTTTAAGGTCTCTCAAAATTCTGCTCATTCTGTTGTCATCTTTTGCAAAGAACACCCTTTCTCAGCCCATCTCTAAGGTTATTAAATTCTATCCATGCTTTGCCCTCTATACTTTCTTTTATCTTCTCTCTTAACTTCTAGAAAGAGTACTCTACAACCAAAATACTTTCTACCAGAACCTTACATTCAATTACCTGCTACATTACTTGGCCTGCATGTTTCAACAAGTCCCTAAACAAGTACCAAACTGAACTCTTCCTCTTTCCCACCAATCACATTTTATCTCACATACGTCATCACTACTCTCTTAGGTCACCTGGAGCCTGGGTGTGAGATGTCTCTTCCCCCTCTCTAAGCCACAGCTCATCGGTCAAGATGTATCATTACTGCATCCTAAATAGTACTCTTACTTATCTCCTCCTCCCCTTTCTAGTGACCACAATATTATTCTGGCCCTCTGTCACTTTCATACCAGTCTCTTGCTTGGTCTCCACATGTCCAGATCTGATGCCCTTCCAACCAACCCTTCTCACTGCTGATAAGAGGGACTGCCTCCAGCATAGGCCTGAGACCGCAGGTCTTGGTGTGCAGAGATCTTCAAGTCTCAACAACCAGCCCCAAGCATTCTTTAAGGGCTCTATGGTGTGACCTCTTCTCCCCTGTCCTCTCCTCTTCCTCTTCCTCCTCCTCCTCCTCCTCCTCCTCCTCTTCCTTCTTCTTCTTCTTCTCCCTCTCTCTTTCTCTCTCTCTCTCTCTCTCTCTCTCTCTCTCTCTCTTCTCTCTCTCTCACACACACACACACACACACACACACACACACACAAACTGCTTATGTTTTACCATGCACCTCCTCTTTTTCATCTCTCCTAAGCTTTGTTTTAACTCCATATCCTTATTTCGGTATTCTCAACATTCTGGCATCTGGGGCTTCGTGGGTAAGAAAGAGACTACCCCTCCCAGATAAGCCGATTCTTAAAGCTAGAGAATGACTTCCTTTCAAGCATGTGCTTATCTGCAAACCAGTCTAGAGCTGTACCCGCCCTCTACTGCTTTACTGAACTCTCACACACTGTATCGCTCTCCCCCTGGCCTGATCATCCCCTGACCAGGTATCAGAGAACCAGGAGCAGTCCCTGCACCCCAGGAGCCCACTGGAATTACTCAAACTCACCAATCCTCAACCTGCTTTGGCTGCCTCGCTCATTCCTTCTCAGAGTTAACCCAGGAAGGTTCTGGCCCTGCTGTCCCCTGGCTCCTCCTGACTCCTCCTGACTGGCCCTGGTGCTTCTCCATGTGGTGCTGGTGACGAGCTGGACCTCCTCTTCCCAAGAGTTCCTAAGTACAAAAACCTCATTTATGACAACCATTTCTGTGTCTACACATCTTAACATATCTGATGAAAACAAATCCTGTGCAAATTTTAAAACCAACTTCAACTAGAAAACAGTGCAGAGTCCAGGCTTCGCTGTTCTGTTTCATGCCCATTAATGTGCAGCTAGAAGTCCTACTAGCTTATGAGAGCCGGTGTCCACTTTGTCTCTCTCTGAAAGTCTTTCTTGACCACCCCATGTTGAGCCTCTTCTCCTTGTGCCTCCACTGTATCCGGTACCTAGTTTTTCACCGAATCCTTGCTAATCTACCACAACAGTTATTTGTCTGTAAATCCATCTCCCCCTCTCCTCCAAAGCAAGGCCATGAAGCCGGGCATGGTGGCGCACGCTTGTAATCCCAGCACTGGGGAGGCTGAGACCAGAGGATCGCAGTTCGCAGACAGCCTCAGCTACTTAGTGAGGCCCTCCACAACTCAGTGAGACCTTATTTCAAAATAAAGAATAAAAAACAGGGCAGGGGGTGTAGCCTCAAAGGTCGAATGCCCTTGGTTTCCATCCCCAGACCCGCAAAAATAAATAAATAAATAAATAAATAAATAAATAAATAAATAAAAGCAAGACCATGAGCTATGAGAGAGACCTGGGTCATACTGATGTTTATCCTGAATATGCAGCCTAGCACATAGTACACACTCAATGAATTCTTCATGAGTTAAGTATGATAACTAATGTCAGTACTGAATAATGCTAATACTCAGCTTTATTGCTTTGAAAAATATCTGAGATTGAAAAAAGATCAGCTGGAAAGGAAAAACAAGATAATAACTTTAGAGCTTATTCTCAGTCTCTTATCTGATATATCTAATACATATATATCATCTTAATAGTAACTTGAACAGTCAAACCCCTGACTTTGGGATATATTTCCATATGGATATCTGTTGTAATTGATATAACTAGGTTCTTGGTGTATGTGTATGTGGTACTAACACATGCAAGGCAAATGCTCTACCACTGAGCTACATCCCTAGATACTATTTAATATAATTTTAGAATTCACAGGAGAGCACCTCTAAAAAAGAGCAACCCTATTCAAAACTAACTAGGACCTTATGCTAATTTCCTTTTGATGTCTCTCCTTAAGACACTGTTATAATTTATTCCAGTCAGGAAATGATATAAAGCAGAAATAGAAGCAAACTGATCACTCTTTTCTCACAAAAAGCACTTTATGGTTTAAATTTATATTCTAAATTGCCAAATTCTATGTAAGTATATAGTCTGAAGAAAAGAATATAGACCTATGTCAATTCTGGGGAATTGGTGGTAGCTAAGAATGCAGAGACATTCTACCTCTGAGGTACACCATTAGTCCTTTTAATTTTAATTGTTTTGAAACAAGGTTTTGCTAAGTTTCTGAAGGTCTCCCTAAGGCAGCCCTCACGACTGTGATCTTCCTGTCTCAGGTTCCCAAATACTGGGATTTCAGGTGCCCACCACCACAAAGGCTTCTGAGTCAATTTTTAAAAGAACGCTAATGAATTTAACATTTACAAACAAACAAACAAAAAAACAAACAGATATTACCTTTTAAAGTGTTTTTAAGTTTTTCCTTTCTCCATTTAGTCATCTCATTTAGAGGCTGCAAGCCTATTTCTTTTAAGAAGTGATTAGCTTCTGACATCTGTTCTACTTTGTTTGCAGCCAGGAATAGGAATTTGCAGGCCACTTCTTTAGTGCACCCGGAAGGCACTAGTTTGGGTTCAACAAGGTAAGTCTGGCCCTTCAGAAACTGCACAAACAAAAAGGCTTACCTGTTTATACAGAGGTGCTTTTGGAAGCACTTCCAAGTGAGGCAAGAGTGTTCCAACTCCCCTGCTCTCTTCAGATAATTGCCAGCATCAATCAAAGGAAAAACAGCTTAACACACTCATCCTTAGGTGGAATTCTAAACCTGAGCAGGCCAGCCGTCACATGTAGATAGGTTCTCTAAACACCAAGCCTCCCACAGGGAATGACTGAAATTGCTTTCTAAAGTATTAGTAGGAACCACCTTCTCTCTGAGCCCCGAGGATGGCATGGCGAGTTATTAGTGTCTTGTCCACAGGAAAGATGTGCGCAGTGACTCACATGCTTGTCTTGCTTAGAGCTGGAAGCTCTGCTGGGGCATTTGGAAAGAGATTGAAGATTACAGGGATGCAGAGCTGTGTAATTCAGTCCAGAACGGGGGCTCTGGTTTCCAACTAGCTGGATCTAAATTTTGGCTCTACAATTTCCTGGCTCTGTGACCTTTGCCAAATGGCTAACCACTCCAGGCCTTAGCTTTTCATGTGCAAAACAGAGATAATAATACCTAAGTCATAGGATTGTGCCAAGGCATAAAGAGACCAAATATACAGTGCAGAGCATGCTGCCTAATGCAGACACAAAGAAAAGTGTATGATTTGGTTGTTCTCAGGAGGATAACTGACCTGCCACCCAGGCTAGGCAAAGGGGTTGGTTAGAAGAGGCTGCACTATGGAGCCTGGGGTCTCCATGTGGTTTTGCTGGATCAAGATTAACCACAGGTCATATCCTTGGATTAGCAAATTGAGAACCACTGATAACTTTTTATCATTTCATGACTCTCTGCCCCCCCCCATTTAATTTCATATAATGGAAGAGAATGATGTTTAAGAATACTAACTGAAGCTGGAGGTGGTGGCGCAGGTCTGTAATCCCAGTACTTGGGAGGCTGAGACAGACTCAGAATTTAGCAAACCCCTCGGGAATTCAGTGAGACTCTGCTATAATAATAATAATAATAATAATAATAATAATAACAATAATAATAATATAGGTCTGGGTGTAGTAACTTGGAGGTAGAATACACTTAAGTTTAATCTTTAGCATCACAAAAAAGAGGAAGAAAAATAAATTATTCTTGTACAAAACATCCTGATCCTCTGAATCTATCAGTATTATACTTTTCAGAAAATCTAGGATCAGTTTGTTTTGTTGTTGTTTTGTTTTTGCCTGAGTAGAGTTAATCAAAAGAAGTTAGATGGAAAAGAAAAAGACTGAGTTCTGATTGACATTCTTTTGGGGGCTGGGGCACTGCTGGAGATAGAACCCAGGTGGGTATTCTACCAATAATCTATATGCCTAGCCCTTTTTATTTATTTATTTATTTATTTATTTATTTATTTATTTATTTTGAGACAGGATCATGCTGAGTATCTCAAAACTAGTCTTGAACTTGTGTTCCTCATGTCTCAGCATCTGGATTAGCTGGAATTAAAGATATGTGCCACCACACCTAGCCTGATTGACATTTTTTGAGTCTCTGTGTCTGGCCATACTTAAATGCTAGACTTAGTCCCATAGTTTTTTAATTACATGAACCAATATATTCCTTGGGAGGTATTTGGTTTCTGTCACTTGCAATAAAAAAATTCCTTAACAATAAGGCAATGAATTCCACACTTTTATAACAACAATATCAATAAAAACAAAATGTTCACTTGCAAACATCTGCCAGCCTAATAAACCTCCACTGCTTTTCTTAACCACCAGCTCTCTCTGGCAGCAAACTTTCCAGACTTTTCCTGACTTCTGTTCCTCTCCTCTCAGTGCAGCCTGGCTTCATTCTTTATGCTCAAACTCTCCCATCATTTGCCCTAACCATCCTCTCCCAGTTAAGAAGATACCAACTGTCTAGAAAGGATGGGCTAAGGGTCCCTGAAAAGTGACATCTGTCTGACGCCAAGGCCCACACACAGCATCTGGTCTCCATCTCCATCTGTCTTCTCAGCCTCCTCTCCTGCTACCCCCACGCTGGTCTGATTGAGCCCAGCCAACCCACAGACCTGAAAATTAATACATCATTGTCTTAAGCCACAAGATTTTCATGTAGTTTGTTATGCAGTCATAGGCATCTAAAACATCAAGGGACATAACCTCTTGAGGGGAGTTGGACTCTACCTAGGTACCATTTAACTAGATACTTATCAGCATTAGTCTAAGGCTTTATATAAAACCCTCCCAAGCAACAGAACCTATCTTTTCTCTTAGCAACTACCAGGGTAAAATGGAAAAAAAAAATAAATAAATAAACCCTTCTAGATTCTGAGCCCAAAGATCAGAGTTCTGTACCTGGATCAGAGAAGAGCTAAGCTACTGAACTGCAGTTTCCCAGCCTATTATAAAGAATGCCTGGTACAAAACATAAGCAAGGTCTCTACCTCTAGTATTCTGATTATGAGAGTTTAATGTGGCTACTTGACACCTTGTTTTAGAGGATAACTTAGAAAGAGAATAGGTAATTCTTCCCTTTTGACACCTCTTCAATTTTCTTAAAAAGAAGAATTTGAAAAATCCATTAACAAATGGTAAATGCATCAATCAAGGGCCCAATATTTGAGATCTATCCCAGATATTTGAAAGATTTAAGTCAGGAATTCAATTTTACAAATTAACAGCTACTTCACAAGTGATCTAACTTGAGAGATTTGAGGAAAGAGTCTCTAAAATCTATTTAATTTTTAAGAGAAAACACACACACAAACACACACACACACACACACACACACACACACACATATAATCTAATTTTGCCTTTACAAAAATGTTAATAAAAACAGTAGCATATAAAATACTGAAGAAAATTTGTACTTAGTAAAGGATTACTACTTTCCTGGGTTCAATCTATAAATCCTTTTAGTGATAGGAATTTATGTAGCAGCTACAAACCACACTATTTCAAATTTTATTTTTAAAGTGTTTTCTGCATTTTTGGTTAGTAATGTATATAAATGGACCAAATGGAAGCTTAAAAAAAACTTTCCAAAGGTAAATTTCTTAGGTTCATGGCCTTTTCCCAGAGAAACATTATAATGTTCAATTTAAGGCCCTCCCTAACTACCCTATCTAAAGTAGAAATCTATCCATTATTCCTTAGTACAAAATCTCATCACAGTTTGTAATGACTTTCATAATGTGTTTCTTTCACTTAATCTCCCTTCTGGCAGTTCATAAGCATCAAGTGTTAGGTATCAGAGTATACATATGTAGCCACATTGAATCCTGACCACATTAAGATATCTATTTTTATACAATTCATTAGAGTGAATTTTAAGGAATTTTAACGGAGTTTTAAGGAACAGAAATAAATTTCTTAAAATCACACACTTAATAAAGTGAACCCAGATGTATTAGTTTCAATATTTGTATTAGAAGCACAGAACTTCCTTCCCACACCCCCCCCGAATATGCCTTTATAATATATCTAATAATTTGGTGAAATCCTTTAGTAATAGCTACAGGGATTACAAGAAACAAAAAACTTCAACACACTAGTAAAGTGACAAAGAGTTATATTTAGTATGCTAATGTACTATTCATTTCCATCCTGGTCCCTTACCCTTGTTGATGTGTTCTCATAAGAATTTCAAATACAAGGTTAATTTAGTAAACATGCTACTGCAGTCTAAGGAAGAAATATAATACTACTTTATCTTCAGGGCAACTGAGGCTTGAACCCCAGGAGGGCTCTACACGACCAGCCCCCTCCGGTTTTTATACTTTTCTTAGTGCATTGCGATTATACATCATAGTGAGGTTCAATGTGATACGAACATACACGAAGACAGATCTTGGTGTATTTCCTTAAGCATCCCTCTCCTCCCTTCCCTCCTCCCTCCCCATACATGTTAGTAAAGTTAAGAGTAATACCCTCATTTTCCCCAGTACTTGAGAGGCTGGAGACAAGTACAACACAGATTCAAACACAACCTCAGCTAAAATTTAGTGAGACCCTGTTTCAAAATAAAAAATGAAAAAGAACTGAGAATATAGCTCAGAGGTAGAATGCCCCTGGGTCCAATTCCTAGTATCAAAAATAATAAAAAATATAAAAATAAATAAAATGGGCTGTGGGTGATGCTCAGATACAGAATGTCCCTGAATTCAATTTTAAGTACACAAATTGAAAAAAGTGTTTATTATATATACATGTTTAAGAAATTGCATATATTTGCAATTATTATATACATATATATTAACATAGATACAAATACATACAGTTATGTATGTATACATACATATACATATAATATACATAAGTATATATTTGGCTCAGTAGTAATTGAGTTTGAGGCATCCAATAGGGGTCTTGAAATGTACCCACCATGAACAAAGAAGGACTCTGTAAAGTGAGATCTCTGACTTTTGGAGCCTCAAGAGTGGCCAGAACCTGGAGCCTAATCCTGGTTTTACTTCCTACTCCATCCTCACCAACTGCAGGGCCCTGGCCACCCTGCCCAACTCCCCATACCTCAGCTCTATCATCTACAGTGTGGCTACCTCAGAGTAACACATGTTCACTTCTGCAAAATCTCCCTGAAATAATTTTTAGAACAGACTGCCAATATTTTTTGAAACAATTAACTCCAATACTAATAATAAACTTTCAAATAATTAAGTCTAATTAACATAAATTTCTAAAGCTATTACTTGAATTACTTCCCCAACTTTGAGAGATTAAGAACTCTAAATTTGTTAGGGGAGCATATACATATGTTCATATGAGTGTATATGTACATCACCATATGTACACACACAGACCTAAATATCTATAAATATTTAGGGTGGATTTTAAAGGATTTTTGAAGGCTATAGTACAAAACCACAACTATTCATCTAGCTTTATTGAGTCCATTGGCTTATGGAACATTTCTAGTTTCAGAAACAATTAAGAAGGTAGAAAAACTCTTTTGTGGAAAAGAATGATCCGCAGCCACCACCAATCCTTTGATCAAAAAGAGCCAAAGGGTCAGAGGTATCTCTGATTCCCATCAGCATTCCCATCCTCAGGCTGGTGCATCTGTTCCAACAAAAATCCATCCTTTGATCTGCCTTCTCCTATGACCTCATGTTTGTAAACTATCACCAGCAGCTGCCTCAGGTGACTTGCTGGCTGGACACCTCACATGGTGAGCAGGCTGTGGCCACAAAGAACAGTTCTCATCTCTTTGAGAAGAGTCTCCTGTAGTCTGCTCTTCCCAGTATCACTGGAAACAAACTATGTTGTCCGGCAGGAAATCTGGATGCTGAGAGCAAACCCCAAGTGTTCAAGAAACACTGAACACCTCCTTATTGAGGGATCGAAACTGGCAGCGTGGGCACCGGAGGAAGAAGGGGTCTAGATAATTAATGGGATGCAGCTCGGTATGAGCAAGCTGTAGTTACTAAAGCCAGATTATCTTGACTGGTGCTTCCCCATTTATTTTATTTTAGAGGCCCTTTGTGCCCCTAAAATACTATTTAAAATATGGAGATGTTTTATTTGCATGTTATAGCTATTGCTAATTACATTCAAAATTAAAACTGATTTTTAAATAAATTAATTTAAAGCAATAATAAATCTATCCCATGTTAACATAAATACCACCATATTTCAAAAACACTGTATTTTCCAAACATAAAAATGCTAGTTGAGAAGGAGGTACCGTTTTGTACTCCTGCACATTTCTTTAACACCTAGATTAAGGAAAGACAGCTAGAGTCTCATACCTGTTTCTGTCCATCCAATATGTTGCAGAATTTTGTTATTGTGGCTAGAAAAGGTCAATGTACCCTCCTGACAAAATGAAGAGTGGAAGAAGAAAATGATGTCTACCATCACTAAAAACAACAACAACAACAAAACAAAACTGTTTTAACCTTGTGGGCCTTAGAGACCCTGGGGACTCTGTACCATACCAGGAGAGCTGCTGGCATCGACTCTGCTCCTATCTTTATTTTTCTTTCATTTTCATCCTTTTCTTTACAACACTATAAGTTTTATTTACTCTAAATATCACATAATAGATATATACAATTCCAATGAATTAAGTGAACAGTACAAGAATAGAGTTATGTAAATATTGTAACATTCAAAGTTGGCCTCACTTAAGCAACAGTAACTGCTAAATATTGTTATAACATCTTTAACCCTGACTTTAACGTAGTAAACAAAAGTAAGGTCAGATGAATAGTGTATTATTAAAGTATCAACATACTGCCTATCGCTGAACAGGTAAAACCATGATCTTTAAGTTCATCTACATCTATTTAATTGCTCAAATCTTCTCTTCCAATTAAACAGAAAAGAGTACACATCAAATTGTTAATCAGTAAAATCATTTTACAACTATAAAATTAAGTTTCTGACACCATCCTCCACTATCATGAAAGACTGATATATCCTTTCTTTCATTAAACCTAGAATATTTCAGCCTTGAATCATTTTTTTCTGCAGAGAATGAATAGTCCTCCATCTATACTTATACCAGAAAGTAACCTTCGAACAGGAAATGTTGACGATGGGTAGCCTTGTGACCCAAGAAAAGTCTGCCTTTATGTCTCCAAAGATGTCAGTCTCAGATATAAAGCTGTGGCCTTTAGATTGAAACCCTCCTACCCACCAGAAATTATATGCATGAGAATTCAGGAAAAGAGCTTGATGAAGACATGATTATATGCTACATGCATAAAATAAGAGCCACTACTAACTTGTGTGGTCAGATAAATGACCACTTTCCTTTTTCATGATGGCTGAAAAATGGTGAGATATTAAAAAGAACAGAAAGTCAAAACATAAATCAGGAAAGAAGAAGAAAAAGCAAAAGCATAGTGACAATGAGAAGCAGTTGCCATTAGAATCTTTATCAAGGACAGTCAAGAACAAGGAGGCTCCAGGAGGATGCTGGACAAGGAGCAAAAGAAGCTGCAATTGCTCTGGCATCGGGGACAGCATGCAGGGGTCCCTGGGGGAAAGAGTCACCTGGCTTGGACTAAAGTTTCTCACAAACTCTCCCAGGCTTCCTGGCAACACACTAACCACGAACCATTTTCTATATACCATGGCATTTTAAAAAGAAGGAAAGAAAAGAAGCCAGATGACAGTACAGTATTCTTGACTCCACAGAAATGTATACTTAAGAATTAGGTAGTTCTTAAAACTCTCCTTCCCAGTAGCTCTCATCTCATTGATGAAAAAATGGAGATAGAAAAAAATGTATTTACTTAAAATCAGAAAAAAATGAATATTTTGGTATTCGATAGAGAAGGTAAAAATAGAAAATTATTTCTATGTCTATATGATATTCAATAATCTCTTTGATACAGAGATGCTATCTACATTTAACAGGAGAATTTAGAGCCATTATAACATTCAATGAAAATTTACAGAGCCAGGTACATTAAATTAAGGAAAAAAAATCCCTGCCTTCATGAAGCTTACATTCTACTGAGACAATGAAAACAAGCAAGTATGAAAATACACAGTGTTTCAGATGGTGATAAGTGTAATGGAGCTGAATAAAGCAATAAACGGGATGAGGACTACATGTGGTATGGACAGGAGTGATTTTATTTACTTTTTGTTGTTGTTGCTACGGAGTCAGGGATGTTCTATTTCTAACTATATCCCCAGTCCTTTTTTTTTAAAATTTTGAAACAAGGTTTCTCTAAATAGCTGAGGCTACTCTCAAATCTGCTATCATCCTATCTTAGCCTCCCAAATACTGTAATACAGGTGTGTACCATCATGATCAGATAGGAGAGGAAATTTTAAATTGGATAGTCAGAGAAAGATTCCCCAAGATAATATTTAAGTAAAAAACTAAAAATATGGGAGCGGGAACTACAGGACCAAGTCCATGCAGAAGAGCTCTCTAGATAGAGAAAACACATGTAGAAGCCCCAGGGCTGGACAGGCAAGGGACCAAAAGGGATTTAAGGATAAGGGGAAGATGCTAGAGGGTGATCCAGGTTCATAAGGGGATAGATCATGTGGCTTTTAGGCCACTGCAAGGCCTTGGCCTTTTATTCTGAAAGAGATGATGGTCACGAGAAGGCTGTGAGCTGAAAGTCATGATCTGACCCCTGCTTTAACAGGATCACTGTGGTTGCTAAGAATGCAGAGACTATAAAGTGGGACAACTGCAGATCCAGGGGATCAGTTAGAAGATTGATAAAACAAGAAAATCTGGATAAGGGGATATGGGTAGGCAGAAGAGTGGCCTTCAAAGATGTCCACATCTAACTCCTGGAATCTGTGAATGTGTTACCTTATAGTTGGGTGTGTGGTGCACACCTTTAGTTCCAGCTATGTGAGGCTGAAGCAGAAGGATTATAAGCATGAGGCTAGCCTGGACAATTCAACAAGACAAAACTCTGTCTCAAAATGAAAAGGACTGGGGATCTAGTGCAGAGGTTGAGTGCTTGTCTCGCATGAGTTAGTTCCTGGGTTCCATCTCCAGTACCATAAAAAAGAACAACAACACAGTACTTTACAGTTACATGGCCGAAGTGTCTTTGAGGGTATGATTAAGTGAAGAATCTTGAGATGGGAAGATTATCTTGGAATAGACTAGGTGGTGTGGATATCATCACAAGGCTCCTTCAAAGTGGAAGAGGGAAACTTTGAAATCAGAGAAAGATGTGACAACAGAAGCTGAGGTCAGAAAGAGGCACAGAGAATTTAGAATGTGCTGGCCACCACCTTCAAACTGCTAGCTTTGAAGATGGAAGAGGGGACTGCAAGTTGAGGAATTCAGGCAGCCTTTAGAATCTGGAGAGGGGGCACTTAAAGAAATGGATTCTTCTATAGAATCAGAAACAATGCAGCCCTGACATCGACTTATGGCCTCCCACTATATTTTTTTATCATTTGTGAGGGCAGCAAAAGGAGGCTAGTAGAAAGTGGTGAGCATGTAAAGCAGTTGATTTGGGGTCTATCTTACAAGTTAGAGCCGACAAGACTTACAGAGAATTTGGATATGGGCTGTAGAAGGAAATAGAAGGACCAAGTCTCAGTCCACAGTTTTGTTTCTTTTTCCTGGCAACTACAAACACGAGTTAGCTTTCATTTGGAATAGTGTTGGCAAAAGCCTGATTGCACTAGATTCAAAGGAGAATGGAAGAAAAAGAATTGTAGTCAGTAGACAACCCTGCAAGGAGTTTTACTATAGACAGACAAAAGGAAATGTCACAATAGATAGGAGGAGGCAGGGCGAATTAGAGGAAATGTTTGATGACCTAGAAGGGTAGAGCTAATTGCTGGAGAGGTGTCCCTGAAGGTGTGAGAGGACACAGAACTAAGCACACTAGGATGGGCTGAACCTGAGCTGTGAACACGGGTGGCCTGCCCAGAGTGGAGGAGGGAAAGTGCCACTGTGAGGAGAGGTACCCGTGAGCCCTTGGTGTGATGAAAGCAAATGATGGACATTTTTTCTGACTCCTACTATGCTCAGCAAAATTAAAAGCAGCTGACAGTGAGGCAAGCAAAGGAGAGAGTTGCTGAATGTCCCAGGAAAGAGAAGTGTAAAAAGACTCTAGGAGAAGAGGCAAGTAAGAGTATAAGGAAATGGCCATCCAACAGCCCGGCAGCTCAAAAGACCAACATGAAGACAGGGTCGTGCACTTAAAAGGAGACCAGTCAGCAAAGCGGGATGGCTCCTCTCCAGCCTTGCACAGTTCCATTAGTGTGGGCAGGAGGTAGGCAGAAAGTTCCATTTATCAAGCACCAGGGTTTTGCCTAGTGAGGACCAAGAGAATTGGGGGTACCCACAAAGAAAGAATTATGACAATAGTTCATGAGATCTTAATGAGTAAGGAAACGGCAAGACAATTAAGGTTTCATTAAGTAAGTAATGTGCAGTGATTAAAAAAAATCTCAATGCTGAAGAATATCTAGGGACATGTTCACAATATATTTAGAAAGCAAGCAGGTTGGTTCAAATAACTATTTAGCCCATATTTGTCCATATTCCCACTTTTTGAGAAAGAGAAATATGTGTTCATTAATGCAGAGAAAAATGGTTACTTCTGAATGACAGGAAAGTTTCTCTTTTTTGTGTCCTCTAGAAGACAGTCTACAAGGAACATTTACTACTTTAATGATTAAAGAAAATTACAATCATTATTTAATAGCACAGCTGTTAAAAATTCCTTACAAATCACAATTATACCCATCTAAATAAGATCTCTTAGATTGCTCTAAAATCAAAAGAGGTACTGCCAATGTTTGTAAAGATAAATTTTTTTTAACAACCAAATAAATGTAGTTGGGTTGTGCTTCTCTACAAAGGGCTAAGCTAGAAAGATAGCGAAAGACATTCAGAGAAGGTCTGTTGTCCACGAGTACACACCTAGATGGTGTACCATATGTAATCTGTCCTAGTTAGGTATCCTTTCTGATTTGCTGGTGTCTGAGTGATTTCTGCTGATAAATATTTTTAATAACATGCCACCTCACAGCTAATAAAAAACTGATGGGAGAATATAGATTAATAAAATTTTGATTCTTCTATCATATTAAATAGAGTATAGTCCAGAAAGCTATGATATATGAATATTAGAAGGACTTAAAAGTATTTAAAATGCAGGTTAAAGTTGAAGAATATAAAACTGTGTTGGATAGCCTGGCTATAACTATGTTATTGGGATTATTGGAGAGTTTCTTTAAATTATTCTGTTTCATCTTATTGTTACTGGGAACTAAACCCAGTGCTGCTCTACCACTAAGCTACATCCACAGCCCCTTTTGTTTTTATATCATTTTATTGGTGCATTGTAGTCGCACATTATGATGTAGTTCAGCATGATAGGGACACACATGCACACAGCACTTGGTGAGCTCTCTTGCAGGTCCCTCCCACTCCCTCCCCTTCCTCATACAGGATACTGAGATTGGCACTGATTATTTCACTTTTATATATAACATCAGTGGAAGTGTTTCCTTTATTAATCCCCCCTTCCCGAAACCCCCTCCATCTCTCCACTGGAGTGTCTCCTCTATTCAAAGTCCTTTTTGTATCTTGATTACTCCCTAGCTTCCACATGAGAGAAAACATATGACCCTTCGCTTTCTGTGACTGGCTAATCTCATTTAACATAATGTTCTCCAGGCCCATCCATTTTCCTACAAATGACATAATTTTGTTCTTTATTTCTGAGTAGAATCCCATAATTTTATAATCCTTTCATTGCATTTGACAAAATTCAATATCCATTCATGTTTAAAAAACAACACTGGAAAACTGTAATAAAAGAAATTTATCTTAACATCATAAAGGCAATATATAATAAACCTAAAACCAACATCATATTAAGTGGAGAAAAACTGCAAGAATTCCTTTTAAAGTCCACAACCCTTTTTTTTGTTTGTTTGTTTCTTTCTTTCTTTTGAGACAAGGTCTTGCTAAATTGTCCAGGCTGGCCTTGAATTTATATTCCTTTCGCCTCAGCCTTCAGAGTAGCTGGGATGAAAAGCCTGAACCACCATGCCCAGCATGGACAACTTTGAATTCAGTAATTTAGCAATTAAATGATATGTATTTCCATGAAGAAAAGGAAATATAGCTTTCTTGTAGATAAAGAACTAAAACTCATCTATTACTTAGGAAATTAGGGTCACTCGGCTGTTACTGAGAAAATTAAGGTCACAGAGAAAGTCAAATCCCATCTGGGCACCCAAGACCATGTACAAGAAAAAGGAAGAAAATGCAATGTGACTTTAAACGATCACACAATGCTATCGATATAGTTAAGAAGAAAATTAACGAAGAGACAATTGAATATCCAGTTAGGCAAGTTGGTGCAATTTACAAAACTGACAAACATTAGATTATCTAAATATTTTTGCAAATAAAAATGTTCAAAGCTCTCCATTGCTGTTATTGGGTAATCTTCATGTCTCAGGTACTTATGTACCAATTTAAAAGCTAGCCTCTCAAATATTGTGACTTTTTAAAAAAAACTATTTATGTAATTTAATATCCTCTCATGAAAATACTCTCATTTTAAAGGCATGGCTTAATTTGCTCTAAAGCAAAAATGGTAGTGAATATTTACCAAAAGTTATACTTGGTTGGTTACAATTTAAAAACAAATTGACTTAGAGACCATTTGAGACCCTAGAGATACCACAGAAATGTAGAATAAAGCCTTACAAAAGACCACGTACAATTCTCTGGTAGGAAGAAAGAGCTGAACAACCTAATTTTAGATTACAGGGCTACCAAAGTGCTTATATTTTTTGTGGTACTGGGGATGGAACCCAGGGGCATTCTAGTTTCGAGTTACACCCCCAGCCCTATTTCTTACTCTTTATTTTGAAACATGGTCTCACTGAGTTGCAAAGGGCCTCACTAAGTAGCTGAGGCTGTCCGTGAACTATGATCCTCCTGTCTCAGCCTCAAATGCTGGGATTAAAAGCGTGCACCACCACACCCAGCATGCTTATAAATTTTAAGTCATTTGACAAGCACCAGGCAAAAAAAATGTAGTGCAAATTGATTTTCAAAGCAATGAAAAATAGAACTGTAAAGTGAGTTTGCAAGTCTAAAAACAAGCATGTCGAAAACTGATTAAGCTTTCAAAGTGACGAACTTCCAAATTAAAATAAATGTGATTAGAGGAAATATCTGGCAAAATTATTTTAGAGATATAGAAAACTCTTGCCTAATGTTCAACTAACAGTACCTAAACTATAAAATGTATTCAAAAATTCATAACATAAAAACATTTCCATCACAGACAGTCACAATCCATCCTGGAAAAAACTATTCTGAGCCAAAATTATTTGACATCAACTCTTATTTTCTTTCAAAAACATTGATATAACTGTATTTATGGTTTTGTTCCGTGTTCAAATATTTGCAGATACTGCTTTGCCTAACTGTATTTGAATATAAATGATATACATTTTCAGTGTGTAAGTGGGGAACATAAAATGATTAAACTAGGAAACATTACCAAAAATATGAAATTGTACTGGCAAGTTGTTTGAAGGTCACACAGCCCATCTGTTTGCTCAGATGATCTGCTGAAGACTCTGTGCCTAGCAGACAGTGTTCAGCTCCCCTCCCCAAGTCCCATGGCCTTTCCTGTGCCTTCACCTCGCCTAAGCATCCTACCTCTCACTTATGTCCATGAATAGTACACAAAAGCACCCATAAAGCATGGGTATTGTTGAAAACAACACCAACCATATCACCCAACACATCCAATTTGAATAGGCACAGAAGACCTTTTAGACCTCCGTACCCAGAGGAGTTTGCCTTTCCTGAGGAAGTCATTGCAATGGTCTTAAAAACAACACAAATCATGTAAGTCAGCCTGTTCCTGTTTTATTTTCCCTGTCAGGAAGTATAAAACCCCAAACCTTTTGCATTGACTCAGCATTTCAAATTCTGGTTTTTGCACAAATCCTCAACAAAAGAGGAGTATGATTAAAAGAAATAGTCATAGGCCGGGCGTGGTGGCGCACGCTTGTAATCCCTGCGCTTGGGAGGCAGAGACAGGAGGATCGCGCGGGTTCGTAGTCAGCTGTGCTGGCTTAAGAGACCCTGTTTCTAAAGAAATAAAAAATATAAAATAGGTCTGGGAGTGTAGCCCGGAGGTAGAAGGGCTTCCAGGAACCCCAGTGCCACAAAAAAAAAAGAAATAGTCATAACTAAAAGATATGAAACACTGGCTCCAGTCCCTAATTTGTATAATCTCTTCTTTTTCTCTATTGCTGTTTATGTTCCACTGCAACACCTATGTGGAACAGTTATGGAAGTAAATAAAGATGATCATACCACCTACAATAGCATATTAGCTTAATGAACACATCTTAATAACTCACGAATTCATGTTTCCAACAAGTCAAGAAGGTACCTTTACCATTATTTTCCCAGGCATCTTTGAGAATGTATCTGGGCTGATTCACTTAGAGGCCCTTGATGATGACTTTTGGAGGAGCTGTCCTGAGACACCCACCCATTGGCTAGCCTTTTCTCAAGTCTTCTATTGGAAACCAAGCTGGGAGAACTGGTGCCTCTGATCTTTCCATTTCCCTGAATAATAATCTTCAAGAACTCTGCCCTATCATATTAAGCATATAAATGCTTTAGCTTGCTATACCAAATCTCCTGGACACAGCTCATCCTAACTCCTGCTCCGGCAGCCCCGGCACCTGTGCTCACTCATATCAGTTACCTCTGTGCCCAGAGCAAGCACAGTTCTTGAGCCCCTTCTGCCTTTGATTTAAATACACTTTGCATTGCTCTGTACTCTAAGGTACTCAGTCTTTAAAAGGCAACAAAATGGTTGCATCTTCTAAGAAGCCACCCACAGTTCATCTGCACTGGAATGCTTTCATCTGTGCTTTACTATGGCACTCACACAAGCCTGCCTTGTATTATATCCATCAGTTAGCATGTACTGCTCTTCCACTAGATTATATAAGAGTGGTTAAGAAGATGCACTTGGAGTCAGAAAGACAGTGGTCCAAATTTTCCTAGATACTTGTTAGCCATTGTGACATAGAACACAGTACTTACCGTGAGTCTTAAAGTGAGATGACAATAGTATCTCTTTCCAAAAGATATTTGGAGGGTTAAATGAGATAACCCACTTGGTAGATGGGGCTCAGCGAATGAGAGTAACAGTTTCCTGAAGATATTAAAACATCCCCAACCTCTTTGCTGCTCCTCCTATATGATTAGGTCTCTGTCTTTACTTTGACTCTAAGCTCTTGTGACTGCTCAAGCAATATAACAGAAAGTGCCTTTGTGATCTAGGCTCTAAGGAACCTGAAAATTCTGTTTCCCTTCTGTTAGGATGCTCAGTGTCAGATCCCAGCCACAGTGTGGCAAGGAAACCTTAGACGGCCATCCTGGCTGAGCTCCTAGCAGATAGCCAGAACAGAAGGGAGCCAACTTGAAAGTAGACCTCTAGCCTCTAGCCTGTGTTGCAGATATGTGAGCAAAGTAAATGGCTATTGTTTAAAACCACCAAGGCTTGTGGTGATTAACATAGCAAAAGAAGGCAAGGTAAGAACATTGGTTTTTTTCCTTGCATTCTTCCTCCTCTCTAGCAGAGAAAATTATAGGCCAGGACCCTGTAGCCTGTTCATGATGAAATTCACACATTACTTGAGGGAAAATGCTCTGAATGCTCCGAGAAGATATCCTTTTAAACACAAAGTTTCCTAAGAAAGAATGTATTTTAACCCAAGAAAAACAAAACTTCCATTCTCCCTTGCCTGATCCCCACACCAGTTTTGGCAAATCCCCAAGAAGTTGAGCATTCGATAAATACAATGGAGTTATTTAAAAAAAAAATCTCTATAAAGTTATTAGTACAAAACAGCCACACTGCTTTGTATTCTCAGGTAACACCATGAATGGCAAACAGGGAAGACTGGCATCTGCTTTGAAAAGCAAGGAGCCCATGAGCCCACCATCTGTGTGGAAGGAGAGAGCAGAAAAAGACAGAGCGATGAGGTTACACCAAGAAAAAAACTTCCAGAAGTTGTACAAAATCTAGGGAAGCATAAGCAGATAGAGACCAACCCAGAGAAACACAATTATTTCCCATTTATTAAATATATTTTAGCCAGGGTGGTGGCACACATCTGTAATCCCAGCACTTGGGAGGTTTAGACAGGAGAATTGCAGGTTTGCAGCCACCATCAGCTATGTAGTGAGGCCCTCTGAAACTTAGTGAGATCCTGCTTAAACATAAAAAATAAAATAGTGTTGAGGGTGTAACTCAGAAGTAGAATGCCTCTGGGTTCAATTCCCAATACCACAAATAAATAAATACATTTTAAATCTTCATATTTTGCTTATTTTTTATGTTGACTGTATATGTGTGTATTTTTTACACACAGGGTCTTCGAAAAATATACCACCTGTTACGGTACATAATCCTACCACCTGGTACTCTTCTATTGTGTAACATCACGAATGAAATTTGTGAATTATAGTTGGTGACCATTATTAGACTAAATTCTATGAGTATCAGGATTAGCTAGTGTTTCTCCCAGTGCCCAGAGCAACACCTGGCACAATAGTATACCCTCTGTAAATAATGTATGAATATTGAATGACTAACACTTAGGTAGCTATATTAGAGTCAAGTAGGGTGGGGAAAAAATAGGATGGGAGAATCCAACCCGTTTTCCTGAGAAGAGAGAAGGGAAGATATTGCCCCACTCGACTGTGGTTACAGACTTGCAGCATTTATATCACAGTTTGACACACCAGCAGGAAAGTTCCAACAAGGAGAATTTAGTGCGGTTCCACTAAGCTCTGGCAAGAAACCTAGAAGCGACTGCCTCAAATTACTACGCATGAAGGGTGGAGTTTGGACAGTACAAGAACTCACCCTGTGGCAGACCTTTCGCTTTTTACTGCTGGACCAGCCTTCTTGGTAAACCTTCTTGGTAAACTCACCCAGTGAACCCCTTTATCCTTACCTGTCTGAGTCCTCCAAATGAAATCTTTCTTTTGGGGTCACAACAACCTGGAGAAACTTGCCACCGCATTTTGACAGGACTAAAACAAGTTGTGGGAGAACTGCAGCAGAGGCCTAAATAACTTGGGTACAGATTCACATCGGACATAAACACAAAGTTTTAAAAAATAATAAAGTTTTTACCCTGACATTGAAACTGCTTTAAAAATAACTACTTGCTGCCACCAGTGAGAAAATAAAGCCCAGGCCGGGCGTGGTGGCGCACGCTTGTAATCCCCGCGCTTGGGAGGCGGAGACAGGAGGATCGCGCTGGTTCGAAGCCAGCCGCGCTGGCTTAAGAGACTCTTTCCACATAAAAATGTTAAAAAATAGGTCTGGGAGTGTAGCCCGGAGGTAGAAGGGCTTCCAGGAACCCCAGTACCACCAAAAAAAAAAAAAAAGAAAAGAAAGCCCACTTTTGCTGCAGGAGTTCTTTTTACTGAGAGTCCTCTCTGTCTATTCAAGTACTGTTATGTACCACCGCTACCCAAGCACAGACACACACACAACATATCATTGGTATTCTGAACCATCATCCAGAATTCGAGCTTTACAGAAACACGTTAACAAGTGTCAATGGTAATTGCTGCTTCCAATCCCTTTTCTCCCTTTTCTGTCAATCTCTTTCTCAAAGTGGCTAACATAATCTCCTTTAAACACTATTTTTATCATATCTGTTTTCTACCCCACAGCCTACAGTGATTCTAAATTGTCAATTGTTTGAATTTATACTCATTGAAAGTTTAACATATTAACAATATCCATTAAGGGGTTTGAAAGCTCTCCCACTAATTGCCCAACCTACCCTCTCACCTCATTCACCAACTCATATTATTACCATATTCCAGCTAGGCACAAATCACATAGAACCTCTGATACAGATGAGAGATGAGGGAAGTGGCTTCAGATACACAAGTGCCATCTAAGTATCTTGTCAAGCTCCCCAGCAAAAAGCCCAAGTTCCTCAGATATATCCCCACGCGAGGAAGGAAACTCAGCAGAGGATCATTTCAGTTCTATGTTAACTTTCAGGGGTTACTTAAGAGGTTTATTTAAAATAATCTAATATAAAGCTTATATTAGATTTTTTTTGTCCTAGATGTTGTAAAAGGAAACTGAGCTTTCTAACAAGGCCAATGATATCGCATTTTAATATACAAATTATTTAAAATGTTTTCATTGGTAGTGCCTCTCTCATCACCCTGTTTTATGTAATCCACCTTCACTCCAACTTCTATTGATTGGGTGTGGGGAATCAAAGGATTATATAACATCAAGGAAGTCAATACAAAAGCCTTTATGAAAAAAATCTAAATTCATATTTAATGACTCAATTTACTACCTGCTGTTTCTTTTTCCAGATAGGAAACAAAAACAAGCCAATCAAATACTAAAAAAAATTGAAATGCAACTACAAGAGATAGATTCGGTAATGACTACAATATGTAAAGAGGATCAGGATGGAAGATCAATTGCTTAGCAACCGTGTCCTCATCCATCTTGGAAATCTCCAGCATTTCCTTATAGTAAACATAGGTCTGACAGCATTCAGACATTGCAGATGTGCACAAAGGTGTACCCTCTCATCAGAAGATGAGAGAATCACATCCTAATTACAAAAAGCACAAACTTTGGGTATGGTAATTAATGAGAAAAAGAAAACATTAATAATCAATGATGCTCTTCTATATTATCATAATTGCCATTCAGAAAGATCTGAGAAGTCTTGAAGGATTTACTTCTGTTTATAATTACCTGCAATCAGCTGGAAAGGAATAGGAAATAAATGATTAAACATAGAAGTCTGACAATTTCTTTGTCACTTGACTTCAGGGTAGCTTCTGATACTTATATTCGAGTGCAGGTGTGTGAAGACTGTTCTGGGAATTTGCAGTGTTTAGAGTGAAATTAAGAATCCATGCCGGGCCCCCAGCTCTTAGACAATCCTTACTTGTTTTTGTTTATTTTTTTTCCCACACTGCCTTTGAGGGAGAGTGCTGGTGAGAGCAGGTTAGGAATCAGAGAGAAAATAGCTCGTACTCCCCGAGCCTCAGGTCTGCATCTCTAGAGTGGGTACCATCACCGATCTTGAGGGATTTCAAAAGGATAATAAGAGATAATATAGGAGAAATGCCTTACAAAGACCAAAAACAAAACAATGTTAAGCCCTGTTCCATCTCCCTGTACTGTTTAACCTGCTGGCAACAGCACTAGAACTGTGAACAGTCCCCATTCATGGGGCAGAGGCAAAGGTAGTAGAGAAGAAATTGTTTCACTTGAAGAAGACAGAACCACTTCCCCCACCTCCCTCTTTGTTGTTGTTATTTTTGTTTTAACTTTTAGATGGCTATGGGTATAAACAGAATTATTCAGGCAAAATTGAAAATAATGTCACCAAACATCAAAAGATTTGACATAATGCAGAATATTGTGCCTACATAAGCAGATGTGAGGGATAAACCTACAAGCCAGAGCCTAAGCAGATACAATTAATTCACAGGCCTGATGACCATGCTGCCCAGGCTGACCTCCAATGCCTGGGTTCAGACCATCGTCCTGCCTCAGCCTCCTGGGACTACAAGGTGCCCACCGCCATGCCTGGCCTAACCACTTAAAAAGAAGTCACCTTTTAAAAATTAGCAATGCATGTTATACTATTTCTAATACACTTAAAAATTTTCCAAAATTCCTCAGTTTTACTTGAGAGGGAGGAGTAGTCTCACTTTAGAAAATATTGACTAAGCTGGGTGTGGTGGCGCATGCTTGTAATTTCTGCGCTTGGGAGGTGAAGACAGGAGGATCACGCATGTTCGATGCCAACCGCATGCGCTGGCTTAAGAGACCCTGTGTCCAAATAAAAATGTATAAAAAATAGGTATGGGAGTGTAGCCTGGAGGTAGAAGGGTTTCCAGGAACCCCAGTACCACCAAAAAAAAAAAAAAAAAAAAAAAAGTTGGCTAAGCCAGGCATGGTGGTGGATGCCTGTAATCCCAGTACTTGGGAGGCTGAGACAGGAGGATCATAGGTTCAAGGCTAACTTCAGCAACATAGCAAGACCCTGTTTCCAAATAAGAAATAAAAAAGGCTAAAGGTGTAGGTTCAATCCTCAGGTATATATCATGACAGAAGTTACTGCTCTTTCTCTAAAGCAGTCTCAAAACTGACTAGCAGTCCCCAGACAGTGGTCATGCAAGCCCATGGAAATGATACTGACCTCTAGCTCTTTCTAGCCTATGGTCTGACCATCAGAATGCCTATTTGATTCCACATTGCTGCCTACTTTCTGACTTCCCTTGGGCTTGCTGTGAGGATAAATTTATGAGTAAGATTAGCATTGGTTCCCACTTGGCACTGGTAGTCTGACTTGAGGACTGTGAGTTCTACCCTGTGGAAGAAGATCAAACCACCCACTCCAGAAGGCAGAAAGCAGGTGACCCCCATCTGTCCCACAGCTTTCTAAGTATATGAAGAATAATGGTGTTCTGGGGGAGATCTTTCTATAAAGACAGAGATAGATGCAGCTGCAAATATTTTTCAAAGCACCTGCTATGCATGTTCCAGACCCTAGGCTTGATCCTGTGGCATGTTAACATTATTTAATCCACCTACTGAAAACATATATGTGTACTGCACATATATGGTGTGATATGAAAGCTTCTACCATCCTATTTGCCTAGGAATTGAAAGATTACCTTGCTGGCAGAATGGCCCCATGCCTAAACATCCAGACACAGATCATTCATTTTCCCCAACTTGGTGAGTCTCAATTTTACTGTGCATAAACATTACTACTCAGACTTAAATATACAAAACCATGCCTGATGTACTCTGTGGTAAATTAAGAGCTTCCAATCTACACTATTTTAGTAGATTTGACCTCACTTTGATACAGGTAGGATACCTGGCACAGTGCCTAATACTGAGTGAGGACTTAGTTCTGTTTCCCACAGAAGAATTCTGGTCTGTTTGAAGTATCTCTTCAATCTGGCATTTGATTTGGTATGAGGTTATTAGGTGACCACAAAAACTGCACTGGCCCACTCCAAATAGGCCAGCGCAGTTATATTAAAGCAGAAAAATGTCAGGTGCTATTGAAGATCCCTTATGGGTTCTAGCCTGTAAGGGATCTTTTCCTTACTGTGTGAAGAATTCTTCTGCTAATTTACCTGAATCAATGTAAAAGTTTAAAAGGGAATTTGTCTCTATAATAAGTATATCTTTAGAAATATACAACTGTCTTAAATTCTGAAGGAAGAAGACTTCTAAAAAAGTTCATTTCATTTGAAAATGAAAACTTATCTGAAGTGAATTAAAGAAAATTAAACTGAAGTTAGAATTTTTTTTCCTTCTGCCAAAATGTCAAGCAGGGAACTTACTTTATCAATCTTAATTTAAATTGATCTTAACTAAAACTGTCGTCACCTAAATTTTAATAGCATGAAGAAAAACACTGTTCATTGCCAGGCAACAAGAGTGATGGGGAAGCAGGTTTGCACACCTTGGGAGAGGGTAATGGCTACAAGCGCTTGGCACAGGCCCTGCTCTCATAAGGCCTGACGTCATTCACCCCCATGCTCCTGTGTCAGCCCAGCAGCGGTGTGTCAAAGAACCGCGTCTTTTTTTCCCCTTGAAACTGGTGACATATTTTAAAAGATTGACATTTAAGAATTTAAAACTCTTAATGCAAAAAGTAAAATGTGATATAGTTGTGCAGTTTGCAAAGCACACTGCAGGTATTCTCAAACTTAAGCATGCCAAGGACTCCCTACCTGAGGCAGGATGAAATCCAACCTCACCGGGGCCTTCACTGCCTGCCCCAGCCTGGCTCCTCATCTGTGTTCTCATCTGATCTCATACTGTGTTCTCGTTTCTCTCTCTCTCTCCTTATGATCTGTCAAGCTCCTTCCCTCACAGAGCCTTTTCCCTTAGCCTGAACCATCTTCTTCCAACTGGTTCATGACAGCCCTCCATTGTCCAGTCTCAAGGGGTGCCACCTCCTCAGAGAAAAGGTCCCAGGCCCAATCTAGAATCCCACTCCCTTCTTAATTTCTTAATCTCTCTCACAGCATTTTTTTCTCCCATAATTATAATTTGTACTTAGGTCTTCTTGTTTCTTGGTTTTAAAACCAAATAAGCAAAAGGCTATTGCTGTGAAGCTACCTCTGTCCTTTTGAGTTCCCATGTAAGAACAACCAGCTGACTTACTCTGGAAACAAACTGACAACCTAACTTAGGAATAAATAACAGTTTGTCAACTGATCAGACCACCATGTACAAAGAAGGCAAATGTGCAGCTGCAACCAATCAGGTGATTTTGGCACTTTACCTTCTTGTTCTGCCCACACTGCCCAGAAGAACTCTCTGAACCTCTGGTGGTTCTGAGTATCCTATCCAAGAACCATCCTTTGTTCAAATAAACTCTGTAAAATTTGTCTGAAAAAAGAAAATTTGTCTGAAAGTTTTCTTTGGCCAGTTTGTTGGCCATATCTCCCACTGGAGTCTAGGGTCCAGGAGAAACCATACTCTGTATTTGCTGCTCTGCTCATGAGGCCCAGCGCTTGCTCAGAGCATCAGGGGCGATATCGGTCGAATGGATGACTGGTCCTTCCCCTCTTCCTCCACTCTGTTCATGTACTGCTCTAGCTACAGAATATAACATTTCCTTTCTTTTTAAAATTTATTCTCAAACGATGTACATTTTGACTCAGAAAACTGGAAAGTTTGAAATAGAACCCTCTTGATGTTCTTTCCCACATCCCACAACCAGAGAAGAAAAGCAGAATTTCAAGAACACTGCTTCATATCCTTATTTCCTCCTATAGTCGAGATACACAATTATAAATGTCAGGAACTTTTCATAAAAACTCAGGAATTACACCTTAGTCTCTGAGTGTTACAAGCCAGGGCTAAAATGAAAGGAATGCCTGAAAGGAATGGCCTGTGTTTTCAGGGCACACAGAGCTAATTCTAAAGAGGAGCTTCCCATTGGATGGTTGGTGCAATTCTCATAATCTTCAAAGGGTATAAAAATATATTCCTGGTTACATCCTATTTAACTTGGATTTAGCCTGCACCCAATATGAACCAAGTGGTACATCAGTGAGCTGGGATACATCGTCTTTATTTTCCTCATAGATATCTCTATAATGTATTAATAGGCAAGCACATTGCTCAGTGGCTTTCCTTGCTTATTAAGGGGACCAAAAATGGTAATAATAAGCACTTTCTTTATGTGGCATCCTCACCTCTTTCTACTAATATATAAAAATAGCATTGCTTTGCGTAGTATTCATCTATTTTTTCTTTACTAATGGCAATTGCTCATCAGATAAAATAAAAATTCTTAGAGAAATAAAAATTGACAGTTCCTGTGTTTTCCTTGCAGGACAAAATACAATGCCATTTAAAAAAAAAACATCAGCTATTGGTACTTCATAAAAACTGATTTGCTTGCAGAAAAAAACACAAAGAGTGGTCAACACTCTTCTTCCTCTCCTTAGATAAGAAAAAAAAATGTTATCTCAGCAGACAAGGAAGGGAAAAAATTAATTAACATTTTAATGATTTCAAGTCTGCTCAGCAAATTTATTTATTCATTAATTAAAATGGACAGCACATGTACATGTGCTCATCTGTGCACGTGTGCGCATACACACATGCATGCCTGTGTGCGCACACACACACACACGCACACGCACACAGGTTTTGCTCAATCAAATACCTGCATATATAGGATAATTTTGAACTATAATAGGCTTCATGTTTCACTTAGTTGAAACTTATAAAAATAAACTGGTATTTATCATCAGTATTTAGCAGATATTTCATTTGAGGAAGAAACAATACTCTGTCATATACTTGTATTAATTTTGAAACTAGAGTGGTAGCATTATTCCATTTAAAGAGATTCCCTCTGAGGCTGGAGAGGCAGCTTCGTGGTAGACTTGGCTTAGCTATGCATTTATATCCATATTCTATCATTGAATATTGTCTTCCTAGGCAGTTATCTACAGAGTTCCTCTGTCTTTTCCCCCCTTTAGATTAGATAATGAGAGTTGACTGATCTAGAGACATAGCAATTCTTCTTCTTAACATTTAGACAGACTAAAGCATCTGGACTTTGAATTATTTCCATTGCCATTTAAAAAAATAGCTAGCATGTGTGGGGCTCTGGATTCTATCCCCCAGCATTGTGTGTGTGTGTGTGTGTGTATATATATATATATATATATATATATATATATATATATATATATATATTCTGGTCTATTTCAAGATTCCAGCAGTGAGCCAGAATACCATAAAGATATTTCAATTTGAAAAAAAAGTACTTAAGTACATCAGAAATTAGAATACAATTCTATATAGAATGATATGTGGCATGTTTTGAAAGGATCATAAAATTTGTTAAGTTAGGGTTTTCAGTTTAACTTTTAGCTTTAAGGGGTCTATATTTTACAAGAAAACACTGTATCATAATTTCATGCATTTTAATTTTTAACTTAGTGTTCTTAAACTCATCTTACAAATATAGTAGTTGCCTTTTTGTTTATTTGGTTTTGGTTTTGTGTGTGTGTGGTACTGGGAATCTAACTTAGGGACATTCTACTTCTGATCCACAATCCCAGACCTATTTTATTTTATTTTATTTTATTTTATTTTATTTTATTTTTCAAAGCAAGGTTTCACTAAGTGGCTCAAGGTCTGACTAAATTGCTGAGGTTGGCCTCAAACCTGCTATCCTCCTGTCTCAGCCTCTCAAGTACTGGAATTACAAGTATGTACCACTATGCCTGACTAGCAAATAAGGTTTTTCCATGTGGTATTTTCTTGGCCAGTACTACTTTAAAGCAGTGTTTCAAAGAGATATAATATTTGGCATAATATAACTCTACTTGTATGAAAATTTTATTTTTATTTCTGGTACTTAGTATCAACAAATACTTATTAAGAGGAGTAAGAAAAGAATCTTATTTTATCATACCTAAGTATGCTTCATAAGGTAACATTAAACCTAGGGAAGATACCTCTTTCTTGGACTTTCACAAGTTGCTAAGGTCCCTCCTTGTTCCATAGTAGTGGAGTGTAGGGAAGCCAGCACTGCCTCCCAGTCTCCTAGGCAACTAGATGTGTTCTCACCAGTGCACATCTGTGCTCTGTGCTCCTTGGAGAAGGAAGCTGTGCTAGGGGGAAGCTGCTAGCCTTTCACTTCCTCCTTTTCCCCTTCAACATACACTGGGATGCTGGCCTTGATCCAGTTTTAACCATGCAGATGAGGCCAGCTCCCTAAGGAGAACAGTAAGACAAAAATAACCCAGGCTGTTGAATGACCACCTGGCATAGAGCTGCCTTCCCAGCTGGAATCTCACCTCCAGAATGTATGAGAGTGAAAAATAACCTTCCACTGACACACACACACTTTTATTGGCGCATTACATGCACACAACACTGGTGATTCTATAATTTGATAGATTTTTGTTTATTTTGCTGTTGTTATTTGTTGTTGTTGTATTGAAGATTGAACCCAGGGGCATTCCATCCTCAAGCTACAACCTCAGTCCTTTTTATTTTTTGGTTTTTCAAACAGAGTCTTGCTACGTTGCTCTGAATTTCACTACATTGCTGAGACTGGCTTTGAACTTGCAATCTTTCTGTCTCAGTCTCCCACAAAGTAGAATTACAGCTTTTACCAGAGTGATAAATGCATTCTATCTAAAGGAACATTAAGCTAGCTATTTTTTTAAATGGCAATGGAAATAATTCAAGTCCAGATGCTTTAGTCTGTCTAAATGTTAAGAGGAAGAATTGCTATATCTCTAAAGCAGTCAATTCTCATTATCTAATCTAAAGGGGAAAAAAGACAGAGGAAATCCATAGATAACTGCCTAGGAAGACACTATTTCAATGATAGGATATGGATATAAATGCATGCTTCATGGTAACAGGCTGGGCCCTGTAAAACATAGGCTACAACACATAATTTTAATTTAAAATTTTATAATTAGAGTATCTTCATCATCTTGTCTGTATTCCCTGTAACTAATATACTGATCAGAATACTAGTTGGAAGAGGGGAAAATACATGAAGATCAGAAGACTCCAATTAAAGACTAAACAATTAGCCCTGGATTACTGATTTCTGATACAACTGCATATCTAAATTTTGAATATTCAATGAAATTTAAGTCAAGAGACTCTGCCTATGTTGGTTTTCAGGTAATGTAGCTGCCTCTCCTCGATCACATTCTCTACTAAAACTCCAAAGTACCCTTCCTTGGACTTCATGTACACAAATATGTTTACTCATAGATACACTCCTACACTGTATGAATGAGGCAGAATATTTCCCATGAGACTAACTTAAAATATACTTCAGTTTGGAAGATTTATAAAACTCAGGTTCTCCATTACTACTACTTCTAAAGTATTATTTTCTCTTATTAAAAATTGTTTTGAATACTATATGCTATAAAACTATGAATGATTATACCAGGGAGGATTTTTATCTTAACCATATGGAAATAATAAAAGTACCAAGATATCCATGGTAGTCTCATCATAACCTCCTCCAAGAATCACATTAGGATTGTTTGGAAAAGTCTATTGCCAGGCCAGGAGTGTTGGCATGCACCTGTAATGCCCCCAACTCAGCAGGCTCAGGAGTGAGGAAGGAAGTTAGTGCCCACACCTAGCCTGGGCAACTCAAAATGAAAAGGGCTGAAGTGTATCTCAGTGGTAGAGTACATGCCTAGCATGTACAAGATCATGGGTTTCATTTCAGAATAAAAAAGAAAGAAAGAAAAAAGTCTATTGCCATTAATTCAATGATCTGTATAATTTTTATGATAACTTGAAAATCCAGAACATCGGGATAGCATGATTTAAAAAATAAAATAGCAGCAGGGCTCACACCTTTAATCCTAGTACTTGGGACATTGAAACAGGAGAATCACGGATTTGAGGGTAGCCTCTTCAACTTAGCAAGATCCTCAACAACTTAATGAGACCCTCAAAAACTTAGCAAGACCCTGTCTCAAAAATAAAAAAGGGCGGAGGGTGTAGCTCAGAGCTGGAATGGCCCAGTACCAAAAATAAATAATAAATTTAGAAAAATATTAGTTTTGATTTACAAAAATTCATTTTTCCCTCATTGAGCAGTAGCATTCTGATTAATGATTAGGATATTCTGATTCTTATTTTAAGAATAAGTTTACTTCAAAACATGAAATAAAAATAATTTTTTCTGTGTCTTTTCTTCCTCCCAGTTGCTTTCGGGGACATTAATCAGTCACTAAATTCCATCCTACTGAATACTCAAGGAAGAGGCAACTAAGTAACAGGATGGGACCCAAGTAAATATTTAACTACTTCCAGTAAATGCCCCAGGGAACAGTCAATCATTGAATCGCCATGCAGAGTCTAGACTAGCTATTGGTATTACTCACTCTTAAAAACACAATAATCACATATAGTCCATTTACATGATTCACTGATTGACTATAGTGCACCAATATAAACACATTAAGAATAAAAACGTACCATGTACTATTTCATATTAAAAAAAACACAATCCTCTAAATATTTGCCATTTTTCAACTTTCAAAAATAACCAAAAGCTTTGCCGGGCGTGGTGGTGCACATTTGTAATCCCCGTGCTTGGGAGGCAGAGACAGGAGGATCGTGCAGGTTCAAAGCCAACCTCCCTGGTTTAAGAGACCCTGTTTTCCAATAAAAATATAAAATAGGTCTGGGAGTGCAGTTGGCACTTATGGGGCAGGGAAAAGGATCTACCACATACCCCAGCACTTCCAGGTTCCCCCAAACTTTGAAATGCCCCTCCGTTTTTTTTTTTTTGTTGTTGTTGTTGTTGTTTTTCATTAGAAACCTTCAGCATGAACATTCAGCCCAAGAGGGTAATCCCTCTTACCTGGAAACAAGTTGTTTTAATTGCTATAGCCAACTGAGTTTTCCAGGGATTCAACTCCTATGTAAATGTACACTTGTGTTTCAGAAACATCACTTCACCATGAGTCAACAATATGGCATGCCCAGGTCAGGATTCTTCAGTGACTATTGTACTCATGGTACAGATAGCCACCTACCTTATCATGTCTTCCATCATAGTCAGATTTCGCATTTATACTGGAAATACATCATATTTTGTTAGAAGTTGTTTTCCTATTATCTTTATATCATAGTATCTTGTGGCAATGTGGTTTTATTTTTAATTTTTGTTCTAATCTACTTACACATGCAGTTGCCCACAATTTTATGGCAGGATGGTAAAATGTAATAAATCATATTTTATGAAAAGGAGACACTAGATCTGATAGGAATGCAAATTAGTGGCCTGTGATATCATGTAAGGCTCCTTGTAATGCTAACATTCCTTGAGTGCATGAAAAATGTTCACTTTGGCAAGTCATTAGCAGGCCTTTACTCTGACTCTCGCATTTGATAATATTGCAAGTAAACTAAGGAGATAAACACGTGGTTTCTAATGTAATGTATAAAAACACAAAGTCTGATAAATGCTCAAACATTTACAGGGGCAGTGGGGAAATTCATGGGCTGGTGTTTTGCACAAAAAGGAAGAGAAAAACACCCAGGGTAAAGCTGTGACGTCCACTTCTTTTTGGTCTCAAGAGGCTATGCTATCGACCTCAGCAGGTGGCTGTGTGCTTGTTCTGGCCTTCAGATGAGGGTCACACATTTTAGTGATATCCTACCTCAGCGTTTCTTTTGCAAGTTCATCCAGGAATATGGATGTTTCTAATGTGAAACAGGATGGCCAGTTCTCAACCAAACTGTGCAAATATCTGCTTAGCAAAACTTCTCATGCAAAAAGCAACACCTTTGACTAATATTGGCTTGTAGATGCTGGAACAATTCTGCCATTTCTCTGCCACCAAAGTAAAGGGTAATCCGCTACCTACTGTACCAACATTCAGTCTGTGAAGATGTACTGAAGGCATGAATTCAGGAACTCCTTCTCCTGCCCCACAACCTGATTCCCACCCTGTCTACCTTCTCTGTTGCCTTTCATCAACAACCGCTCTGGCCTCCCTTCTTCCCAAGCAAAGCTCTTGTCACAGTCAACAATTTATTGATAGTCTACAGATTTTCATATGTTAAAATAAATTCCCTAAGACAAAAAAATGGGAAAATACTCCCATTTTGTATTTTTTGTGAAAATACACCCAAGCATTTACTTTCAATTTTCCCTTTTTCTTTCTCTCTCTCTCTCTCTCTCTCTCTCTCTCTCTCTCTCTCTCTCTCTTTCTTTCTTTTGTGTAGTACTAGAGATTGAACCTAGGGACATTCTTCCTCTGAGCTACACCTCCAGCTCTTTCTTTTTGTTTTTGAAGCAGGGTCTCACTAGGTTGCTGAGGCTGTCCTCAAACCTGAGATCTTCCTGTCTCAGCCTCCCAAGGACTGGGATTACAGGTGTGTGCTACCACGCCCAGCTTAACTCTCAATTTCTGAAAATAAAAAAAATCATTTGTAATTTATATAGGAGGGAAAAGATCTATCATCAGCAACATTTTTTGCTGATGAGTGAGTCATTTAACTTTTCCTCATTGCCCTCAGATACATGCAGAATAACAAATAACCCATTTTCTAAAAATATATGTCTTTAATCAAGGAATTAATTGAAACATAAAAGGACCACTGAACTAATACAGCTGACTTCCCAAGTGGCCCATATTCAACAGTTTATTCTCAGTCCTTGACATCTCAAGGACTGTCTGATTTTAGTGTCCTTTTGGCTTACCAAGGTTCTGAGTGTATAAAGAGTACATTTTAACCGTATGCAACATTTTAAATCCATTCAATTCAAAAATTAAGGAAGCTCTACAACTGGCCTTTTGAGATAAGAAAAAGATAGTCTGGAGACCCAACCCCAGATCATTCTTACCCTCAGGGCCTCGATGACGAGGTCTCTGGCCTCTAGCTCCCCTTCCATCACGCTGAGTAGCATCCGCAGCTCCGATTTACTGAGGGTATCCACATCAAACTCTTTTTTCTGTAACACAATTTTTTTAAAAAGGCAATGAAAAGCTATTTCCAAAAAAGATGAGCATATCCTATGGGTAAGCCACTGATCACTTTTCTCCCAGTGGCTTGGTAAATACAAGAGGCACTGGGGTGCTAGCTGACAGCAAGTTATGCTTTGATCTTCTAGGAGAGGTGAAAACCATAATGCTACTCTCCCAAATCTCCCCTCTAAGGAGATATAGTTCCCCAGCCTGCCTGCACACCTGCATTCAAAATCTCTCCAAATTATGGGGCACAAATCTAAAGTCCCTGGAGTCTATATCAAAACAGGCTTGGTATACGTTGGGAGTGAAGGAAAGCAAAGAGAATACAGATGTATTCTTAGAAGGGCCGACATAAAGGCTCCTGGGAGGTTATTATAAATTCCAGGAGATCCAATAATAACAGGTCATGTTTATAGAACACTGTAGCAGAGGCCACCAGCCAGCAGCCTATATCCAAATCTGGCCCACAGATGTGTGTAACTTGGGCCATAAAAGATTTTCTCTCCTCTACTTGGCCAACATTACCAAAATTGAAGATGTTTTACACACACACACACACACACACACACACACACACACACACACACACACACGGATTCCTGGCTTCTCCTCAAAAGCCAAAAATGACTGGATAATCTAAGGTTTACATTCTTGTACTGTATAAGGCAGCCAAGGTAAGGACCTGGTGATAGAGCAGGTGGGCCTCCCGGAGGCCTAGCTACCCTTTGTGGTATCAGCACCTGTGCTTCTCCAGCCCATCACGTTCCCCTCTACATCTCTTCCCTGGTCACGACATCCAATTTCATAGCTTTAAATTGCATTGATAAACCACTGATTCCCAAGTCTTTTGTCAACTCCAACCTCTTTCCTTACAACCACTTCTAAAATTAGGGCTTATGACATACATTTTATAGATGGAGCCAAGAGAAGATCAGCTATCGTGTTTTTAGCCAGGCTCAGGTGAGGCCAAAGCCTAAAAGTCTCCACAACACAACACTGCTTCTCCCTTCTCTGAAGACAAATATTCAGCTAACCCGGCCAATGTCCTGGGGAAGGCAACTCACCTTGATCCCCCAAAGTCTTAGTGCACACAACCCAGAAGCTGTCCGTCAGTAAACTCCAGAATACTACTTCATGTCTGTCTAGTACCCAATGGCTTTCAAAGTATCCTCAAAGAACCAAATCTATCATGTATGACATCAACATCTCTATTTTTTTGTGTGTGTGTGGTACTGAGAGTGGAACCCAGGGGCATACCACATCTGAGCTACACCCTCAGCCTGATTTTTTATTCTTTATTTTGAAACAGGGTCTGAGTTGCAAAGGGCCTCACTAAGTAGCTGAGGCTGGCCAAAAATCTGTGATCCTCCTGTCTCAGCCCCACAATTGCTAAGATTACAAGTGTGTACCACCATGCCTGGCAACATCTCTAATTTTTAGTTAATAAAACCAAACCACAACTTGGAGAAGTCAGATGACAAAGAGGATCAGGGGCCCATCAACTGTACACTCAGAATACACAGCCAAGTGCTGAGCTTGTCTACACACTTTACCACAACCACACAGAGCCAACACTCCTGCACAACCTCCCTAAGGGTGCACCCCATCCATCAGCCAGGAATAACCAGCTTAGCACTTCATATCTAACACCAGGCTCTCCCTGTGAATACACAGAAGTGAACACAGCAAAGACCAAGAGTGATTTCAAGGGCTTTGGAAAGGAATGATAAGAACTGGCTGAATCTCACGTTAAAGGAGCCTTCTGGAAGAAAACACAGTGATATAAAGGAGAAAGAGACCAGCAGTAGGTGGCTCGCAGATGAAAGAATTTAAAGGCTCTTCCCACTTAAATTATATTATTATTGCACATAAACTAGACACTAGCTTGGAAAGGCAGGACCTAAGGATGGAAAAAGAGAAGAAATAAATGAACACCAGGCCTAAAAGACATGTAGTTCTTGGATACCTGTGCTTAGTAGGCTAAATTAGAGATATTCCCTGTGAGTAGTGAAATCCAATATACCAGGTGTCGAATTCTGCTCCTACTACATGGTATTATCACATATGGTCTTATAAACCAATCGCTTTACAACTTCAGCATGTATAAGAATCACTGGAGACTTACTTAAAAAAAAAAAAAAAAAAAACAGAGTGCAGGTCTACCTGCCAAGAAATTCTGATTCAATATGGGGGAGGGGATGAATTTACCTTTCTAATAAGCTTCTGCTGATACTGATGATCTGACCAAGGACTACACTTTGAGAAGCATTTCTGTAACTTAACTGAGTCTCTGTTTGAGATGGAAATGCTAACATCTACTTTGCAAAGTTCATGAAGATTAAAAAAAGACATATAAATGAAGCAAGGCCAAACAAAGGTGGGTAATTGTTATTATTAACCCAGATGTTTTATGTAGGGAGTAGTAGGATACTGGCTAAGAGCCTATTTCTTTGAAACATCTACCAGCTCAAGTCCAATAAACTCGGTTTATTGACTATGATGAAAGACAGACTTTTATCCTGGTTTTTCTTACTGAGATGGGAGACCAAGCTGCAATTCTTATGTGCTTTAGAGGGTAATGTTTTATTAACGTTGCTGCTGGTTGTTCTAAGGATTTCAATTAATTGTACATTTTATTGTCCTGCTTTCCCTGAAGCTTCATAAGCAAAGCACTCCATTTTAAAAACTAATAAATTATAAAAGACATTGCCAAGACTCTGATTCATGTTAGAGTCAGGAGAGCTTGTCCTGTTGCCCCATCAACAGCATCTCAGTGTGGGACCTGCAACCAGTGTTGCTGTTTTCCTATATATCACCAGCAGTCAAGAGGCAAACTCACTTAAAAAAAGAGCCAGGCATGATGGCACATACCTGCAATCCTAGCAACTCTGGGAGGCCAGCCTGGCAACTTAGATGCTGTCACAAAATTTTAAAAAAAATTGAAATGTCTGGGGATATAGCTCAGTGGTAGCATACCACTGGGTTCCATTCCTGGTACCATAAAACAATAGCCAACACCATCATTACAAGGGTTCTTACTAAACCATAGATTATGTCATTGTCACTTTGAAAACCATTATAATGTGAGACTATAATGCACCAAAAGATTTAAAAACACCATGCATAGATTCAAAAAATAAAAAATTAGAAAACTGTCTTGATCACCATGTAAAAGATATATTATTTTAAATATATAGTGTGTCTGCATGCCTTTCCCTACACTTTAACCCCTTTTACCCTCTAAAACAATACCTATTCCTGGTTTTCCATAATAACATATTGTAATGATATTTTCAGTTTTCTGTTCTCCATACCTGACATTTTCATCCCCTATTCTGGCAAAATAGCATAGAAGAAATGCATGAAAATATGGCAGAGATCTTAAGATCCCAGGTATGGTATAAATATAAAGCAATTTGGTAATTTTAGAAAACTAAGCAAGCCTAGAAGCAAAAAATAATTTCCAATTAAAAACTCTAACTTCTGTTTCATATGCAGTGCAATTTATCTGATGTACATATGGTGCAAACATACTTAGGTACAGAGAAAAAATCATTTTTGGTTCAAAAGCAAAAATAATTGTTGAAAAATTTGAAATGTTTATAAAAGGCTATGCCAATAATCTAATTTTCAAAAAAGACAGAACAAAAAGAACAGATTCAAAACTGCCATTCAATTGAAAAGATCTCCATCAGCGCACCCATAAAAATATGATGCCTTCCCTTTATAAAAAAAATCACAGAATCACAGCAGATACTCTCACAGATAAAGTTTTCTTATTGTGTTTGCTTTTACCAATTAAAAAAGAAAATTCTGCTGGGCATGGTTACACACACTTGTAATCCCAGCATTCGGAGGCTGAGACTGGAGGATGGCAGTTGACAGACAGCCCAGCTACTTAGTGAGGCCATATGTAACTTAGTGAGACTCTGTTTCAAAATAAAAAATTAAAAAAATAAGGCAGAAGTGTGTAGCTCAGAGGTCAAATGTCCCTGTGTTCCATCCCTAGACCCGCAAAAAGAGAAAAGAAAAAGAAAAATCCAAGCCAGGCACCATGGCACATGCTTGTAATCCCAGCATTTGGGAGGCTGCCAGGAGGAGCATGGTTCAAGGACAGCCTTAGGTACTTTCTGAGGCCATTTGCCCCTGGTTTTTATCCTCAGTCTCCCCCCCCAAAAAAAAAAAAAGAAAAAAGAAAAAGAAAAAGAAAAATTCAACTCTCACATCTTGGTGATAGAAAGGGTCCTAAGAAATAAATAAGAATAAAAAAGACCTGCTAGATTTCAACTCCATAGACCTCTCAGAATGCCTGTTACATGTATCAGGGAAAGTATTTCTGAATACTCAGTGAAAAAAAACCTGGCATGTCCCCTACTTCACATGTATGTGTGAAGGGATATATGTATGCATGTATGTATGTATAGATGTGTATATGTACTGGGGATTGAACCCAGGGACATTCTACCTCTGAGCTACACCCCCAGTTCTTTTTTATTTTTTATTTTGAAACAGAGTCTCATGTAGTTGCTGAGAGTCTCAGTAAGTTGCCGAGGCTGCCAGCAAACCTGTGATCCTCCTGTCCCAGTCTTCCAGTCTTCCAAGTACTGAGATTACAAGCATCTGCCACTATGCCTGGATCTTACCTCACATTAAAAAAAAAAAATCTGTTATGGCTGCTTAAACTAACCCAGGGTCCATTCATCAAAAAGGGAAGATATCGAGCCAGGCATGGTGGTAAACGATTGTAATCCCAGCATTTGTGGGCTGAGACTGGAAGATCAAGGTTCACGGACAGCCTCTGCTACTTAGTGAGACTCTGTTTCAAAATGAAGAATAAAAAATAGGGCAGGGGGTATAGCTCAGAGGTTGAATGCCCCTGGATTCCATCCCCAGACCCACAAAGAGAGAGGGGGGGTAGAGAGAGAGAGAGAGGAGAGAAAAGAGAAGATATCTTCTTAGAAATATAAGAAATCATGTATTTTGATGCATTATATAATATATTGATATATTAATTTACTATATATTAATCCATCATGTGTAAATGTAATATATATTGATTATAACATATATTACAGTATGTTTATATATAAACAAAAAAGGAGAAACAACCTTTAATTCTCAGTGTTCAGCATACCAGTTTTGCACAGTTCTGAATTACTTAGGGTGGGTGTGCACAGGGCATTACTCAAGATTTTCTCTTACATGGAGAGAGAGAGAGAGAGAGAGAGAGAGAGAGAGAGAGAGAGAGAGAGGGAGAGAGAGAGAGAGGGAGAGAGAGAGAGAGAGAGAGAGGAAACAGAACAGAACCTGACGGAGTTGAGACATCTCAAACTTTGAGAACTGAACACAGGCTGCCACAGTTTCTCCCACTCTTGCAAGTCTAGAATACTGGAGATTATGTGGAGAGAATTTGACAGCCAGAGCCAAATAGGCCTGGAAGGGCCTTGCCCATATCCTCAAAGCATTAGTGGAGTCAGCACACTGACCGAATGCCAAAAATCCTTCAGGAGAGAGTCTCCAGAGTCTGAGCCACAGTGGCCAAGTGCCCCTCAGATCTTAATCCAAATGCATTGGTCTTATTGGGGCTACTGGGTCAAAACTTGGTGACCAATTACGAAGCCAGACACGTCCTGCAGCTCTTCCCACCAACATGCTCTCTTCAAGTTTAAAGTCTAGTGGGCTGTTGCCAACATTTAGAGGCCTCAATGGCTCTAAGTAGGAAGAAGGAAGGGTGTCTAAGAATGCAAATGGATTGGAAGACACGAGAGATGCGGCTCAAGAACAGCCAGCAAAGGGCAGGTCATTCCATCTGCTCGGTTCTCAGGATGCTCATCAGTAACATGAGGGCATGGGACTAAGTGATCTCTACAGTCTCCTCCATTCCCCAACTATTCTGATTTTATGGGCCATCATAGTAACTGGATTACTGGACTGAAAAAATTTAGGTCACTCCCTGAGACTAAAAACCTTTGGAAGTAATTGAGGAAAACTTATTTTGCCTGTTTAGCTCAGAAGTTACAAAAATATATTTTCCTCCCAGGTTAATAGTGTATGTTAATAATTTACAATGCGTTTAAGAACTCTCTAAGGAAGCAAGACTTCTGCTTTGGGATGAATAAAGGCTGTGAAGAAAAGTAATGAGACATTTTGAAATCACAAGAAGATTAAAATTTAAAGACTATATTATTAACATAAAAATGAAATCCAAGTTTCTAAGTACACAGAAGGTGGGTTTAGCAAATTATAAGGGTTCCCATGAAGAAAAGAACATTTCTCATGATTTCAAATTATTTTAAATCTCTAGCCAGCTGTGATAAAGCACACCTGTAATCCCAGTACTTGGGAGGCTAAAACAGGAGGACTACAGGTTTGAGGCCAGTCTTAGCAACTTAGTACGACCTCATATCAAAATAAAAAGGACTATGGGACTATCTTGGAGGCAGAATACCCTTGGGTTCAATTCCCAGTAGACATATGTAAACTTTGAGGTTACTTCTTGCTTTGAGATTATTCCTCCTGATTCTTTTCTCTACGTGGAGGAAAGCATTTTCAGATAGAGGTAGTTTGTGCTCCTTAATCCTTTGTTCTCTTCTCTTTCATCTCATTCTCATCTTTCTTCAGCAAATAGCTCTGATCTCACTTTCGTATGCCCTTCTCGACTCCAGAAAACTCTTCCCTCCCACTTCAGTCTTCGAGTCCACTGTATTACTTCATCTGGCAATTAATCATGTCCTGCGCATTTCCCCACATCATGAAATTTATACTCACCCCTATAAGATGCATCACCCCTACGAGATGTGTCAGGATACCACGACTATTACATCTTCACATGATTTTATCTAACATGTTCCCTCCAAACACACTTTTGGTGTTAAGTGCCTACTGCAAGCAGAATAAAGCAGAAAACATGGAATGTTGCAGTTCACTCAGCTACAGTGTTATAATCTACTCTAAGAACAACTAAGACACAAATTTATAGTCCACTCCAGGGGCAACTAAGATACAATATTATAGTCTGTACTAGGGGCAACCATGATATAATGTTATAATCTACTCTAGAAACAACCAAGATACAATGTTACCGTCTACTCTAGAAGTAACTAAGTAACTGAGCATTCAACCAAACACTTATTATTTCGAAAATCCTTTGAAACTATGTAAACCAGGGAAGCCACTAGGTTATCCTATGAAACAACATACTGTGGATATGGAGTCCTCCACAGGCCTCAAACCAACCAAACCGCCCAGGGTCTTTCATGGAAGACAAGCAACTGAGAATATGGGCAGAAGGTGATACTGACAAGGACACAATGTAAGGAAGGAAACCTGGTGATGGATGTAACTAATTTTAACTAAGAGAAAGTTGGAATGAAAAGCAGAAAAGTGGCTCAGCCAGAGATAACAGCCTCTGAGTTTCCATTTCCTCTTCAGAAAAAGAAAGGGGCTCATCTAGAGTAAATAAGAGTTTATTTTCATCTGAACTCAGCTCTCAATGTTATATCAGCAGACATGGGACACGGGTCAGCTCCACTAATTGTCTTTTAAAAGCGTATGGTGCATTGGAGGATATCGTCTTGATTATCTGTAGGTGGCAAATGTCAGCATGCTGATTTTCAAATGAGGAAGCTGGTGCATGGATGGCTAAATTATATTCTTATAGTTACAAAGCTCTTTTGTGGGCAAACTCAAGACCAACTTTTGGAATAATTCTGTTGTCATTCCAATGAAATATAAGAATGTAAAATCTAAATCATTTAAAGACAAGAACCTATCCCACAAAACAATGTTAACTTGGTTATACTATATTTATTAAATATCCTTTCAAACAGATCCTCAAACTACTAGTTGCTTATTAATTTTTATTCAAAATTTTCGCCTAAAATCAAGATTCCTACATTGATACCACCATGCTGTAAGCTGCATTCGTAATATAATTTTATTTTTATATATGGTATTTATAAAAGATTAAAAATTAAAATTTAAAAAATTTTGCTGGGCTTTTATAAACCTGTTAGGTTTTATTCTGTTGGTGGCATATACCTGTAATTCTAGTATTTAGGAGACAGACAGGAGAATCACAGGTTTGAGGCCAGCCTCTGTAATCCAGGAAGACCCTCGGGAACTTAATAAGACCCTGTTTCTAAGTAAAACAAGGTCTTAAGAAAAAGGAATCCAGTATACATTATTTCAAAATAACAGATAAAAAAAAGAGCTAGGGTATAGCTTAGAGGTAGAAAACCCATGGATTCAATCTCTAGTACCAACAGATTAATTAATTAATTAAAAATAAAAATTTAAGCTGGGTATGGTGGCACATGCTTGTAATCTCAATACTTGGGAGGCTGAGGTAGGAGGATTACAGGTTTGAGGACAGCCTCAGCAAGTAGTGAGATTCTCATTAACGTAATGAGACCATGTTTCAAAATAAAAATAAAATAGGGCTGGGGTTGTAGCTAGGAAACAGAATGCCCTTTAGCTTGACCCCCAGTACCACAAAATAAATAAATAAATAAATAAATAAATAAATAAATAAATAAATATTTAAAAATATTTTCTTCTTAATGTCATTATCATTACCCTCTGGTTACTAGTCTCTATATCTTTTATCTTTTTTTTTTTTTTTTTTTTTTTTTGGTGGTGCTGGGGTTCCTGGAAGCCCTTTACCTCTGGGCTACACTCCCAGACCATATATATATATTTTTTCCTTTAATTTAGAAACAGGGTCTCTTAAGCCAGCGCGGCTGGCTTCAAACCTGTTCAATCCTCCTGTCTCCACCTCCCAAGTGTGGGGATTACAGGCGTGCGCCACCACGCCTGGCTTACTAGTCTCTATATGCTTACTTTTAACTGCAAAAGAGAAAAGACAAGACTCCTTTCCTGTGTTACATAAGCCTTTAATAGGAGCTCCAGTGGAAAAGAATCCAATCAAGTGTATGTGAATAAAAGTCTCTTCCAGAAGCAACATTCAAATGTGCTTGGGTGGCACAGTAGTAAAAAGCCTGGCTCCATACTTTCAAGCCCCATTTAAAGTTGAATTCTAATTCCCTATTCTGTGCGGTTGTGGACTATTTGCAAACACTGCCCAACTTCATCCTTTCTGTCCAATCATTCCTTTGATTCCATTTTCCTATCTCCGAACCATTCCACATTTCTCTTATCTGCTTATCAATCACCCCTCCTTCGCATTCCAATGGGTAATAAGGCCTGAACTTGGTTATTAGAAGAATGCAGTAGGAGCCTGGCGTGTGGCACATGCCCATGATCCAGTACTTGGAAGGCTGAGACAGAAGGATCACAGGTTTGAGACCAGCTTCAGCATCTTAGTGAGGTCCAGCATCTTAGTGAGACCCTGTTTCAAAATAAAGAATAAAAAAAAATAAGGCTTGGCAGTGTAGTTCTGAGGTAGAATGCCACTGGGTTCCATCCCCAGTAACGAAAAAAAAATTTTTTTCTTTTGAAGTATTTGAGATACTGGGAAAAGCAGTTTGGAAACGGGTAATATAAAAAATAAAATTAGCAAAGAAAAATTAGTGTTGTCTTTTGATTCCCAATTTGTGATAGCTATAGTTTTATTATAAACAGCAGGCCAATTGTTTCACTACAATCTGGTGACACACAAAGTCAATTTTCCAAATGGCCAATCAACCTTAAATGGCACGGCGTGGCTTCTGGATGAGTTTTCTTTCACTTTCTTTATTCAATAAGCATCTGTAAAAGATTTGCCACCATGTGCCTGGCACTGTGCCAAGTAACCTTTGCCTTCTTTTCTTTATTCTTTGTATGTGGGGGCGGGGGCGCTGGGTTTAAACTCAGGGGCATTCTATCTCTGAACCACACCCCCAGGCCTTTCTAGTTTTTGTTTTGAAACAGTATGGCTAGGTTGCTGAGAGGCTCATTAAGTTGCTGAGGCTGGTTTTGAACCTGCAATCCTTTTGTTTCAGCCTGTGGCATTACAAGCATGTGCCCCTTTCCCCAGCTTTTTGGTATCCTTTTGCAGATAAAATCTCATAACTCTCCCTGAAGGAGAAGTCTGTTTCCTCCCAACCACAACCTGCTGCCCACATGACCAACAGCAGAGATCTGCAAATGACTAAGTACTAAGGCTGGGAAACAGTGTCTCAACTCATAAAGGATGTGAAGCACAGGAGGATAGACCCAACCACCAACCCAGCCCGGGCGTGGATTCAGTCGCAAACAGGATGGACGATTCCTTTCTCTACACAGAATTTACCCTGTGAGAAATACAATGACAAAAATAATAGCAACAATAACAGAGCACAAACAAAGGGAGACAGGTGCAGACACAGCCTATTATTTAAGAAGAAGAAAAGAATAAAGAAGGATCACTCTGAAAACAGCCATATTCTAAACTCTGAGGACTGTTTTCAGTCAGTTTCTACAAATTCTAAGCTATTGTCCTAAAGGGTATAGCTGAAGCTGAAGTGGAAATTTCTACACTTGTCTTTTATTTGGTGAGGGGGCTGGGGACTGAACCCAAAGAGGTTGTATCTTTGAGCGATATCCCATACCCCTCACTCCTTTATTTATCTTTTTATTTTGAAACAGGGTCTCACTAAGTTCCTGAGAGTTTTGCTATATTGCTGAGGCTGGCCTCAAACTGAAGATCCTCCTGTCTCAACCGCCCATGTCCTGGATTACAGGTGTGCACCACCATGCCTGCAATCACCTCTCTGCACTCACCTTTGAAAGCCCTCTATGTGGGTGGCTTCTCAAGGAACCCCAGGAAGCAGCCACAGGGACACACTGCTTTCAGCAGATCCTGTGCACACCCTCTTTATATTTGGAGGCCCAGCTCAGATGCCATCCCTCCGTGAAACATTTCCAGATTCTTCTAGTAGAAACCCTCTCTCCAAGTCTCCCAATAACTCCATTGGAAATTATGTGTGCCTCTCATGATACCGTAGCTTCTGATTTGATTCCTTGGATTGTGTCAGTTTCTGTTGCTTCTCTGTGTTGCTTTAGATTGTGTCAGTTTCTGTTGCTTCTCTGCGTTGCTTTAGGTCAGCAGAGATATAACACAGGCTGCCTCCATGCACCCTGAATGTTTCTTGGCAAACGTTCAGTGGCATGCATTAAATCTGCATTATTTCCTCTTAAAATTTATCCTGTGAAACTTTCAATATTCTATAGCTGCTATACAACTATAGTTAAAAAAAAAAAAACCTTAGCAAGGCTGGCTAAGAAGTTCTTTTTATTGCATTTATATTTAATAGTGTCATCTAAAAAGCAAAATAATCCAAGGTGCCAGTCATTAATTAGTTTAATGTCACTGTTATGCATTTTGAAACAAAAACATATGCAAGTTTTTTCCTTGTTGCTATCACCATGACAACAAAATTTATACTGACTTTTTGCATATTAGCTGCTCTAAAAAGCCCAGAATGGCAGGATTGTGAGTTGGCTTCCCAAATATAGCTCCAACAGATCTCTACTTTCCTTTCACTCCTAAATACTTTGGTGACAATAAAAAGCAGGAAGATTTCTGTTTCCCATACAGCCTTATGCGTTGAAGCTATTTTCAGAGTAGACATAGCAATATGGCCTATAAAAGTCATCACATTTGGCTAAGGCACTGAAAATAACCCCGTTCTCCCGGCATGGTTCACAGCAAAGACTATTAATATGATCCTACTGCATAATGTAGCTGTTCACCAGCTTTACAGTTGGGATGCTTTCAGGATTTAAACAGCTAAGAACAAGGATCGCAAACTAAATTTAAAACACTCCACTGAAAATGGTATTAAGCTGAAAACTATAAATTAAACTTGTTCCTAAGCAACAATCTAAATAGCCAAAACTTAGTGAAAACACTCACTTTCAAAAATAGCCTACTGCTTGGGAGGCTCCTTTGTGGGCTCACTACTGCCAAATGTATGCATAAAAACGCACAATATGTAAACCAATGTGAAATGAAACAAATCTCTAAAACACAAAATAGAATGGCTCACTAAAATAAAAATTAAGTCCTCTGTTGACAAGATCCTGAAAAGTATAAATATGCCTTTGGTTTTTTTTATTGTTATCTTAAGAGCAAATGTGGCAAATCTCTTTCTACCTGGCTGATTTTTAATTTAAAAATCGACCTATAGGTGAAAAGGCTGATATAAAAGAAATGTGCTTTTCAAATCACAATGACTTTGAAAAAGTGAGATGCCCAGTTGTATTGCATAAGAAGTTAAACCTACTTTTTTAAATAAAAAAAAACCTATCAGATTAAAAAAAAAATCCTTTATTGCATCTCAGAACCCCAAAGGATTCTATGGAAATAATAAAGGAGATTCATTTTCACAGATTTTTTTCATGGTTATTTCCACTAACGAGGATAAAATTATTAAATCCTCAAATACCAGCAGTAAAAATCCACATTCCTAAAAATAAATAAATAAACAGCAGAGGGAACATTGACCTTGTTAGCATGAAAAATCTTCTTAGCAACCAAGGGGCTGTTTACAAGGTAGCAGATAAAACTATATATCAACTATACATAAATCAGATGCTTGTGTGTAGCTTGTCAGGCAATGAAAATATTGAGAGTATGAGAGGAAGAAGCTCATTCTAAATAAACAGACAAATTCCACCTCCCTGGGGCCCAAGGCACCGGGCTCTTTCTTTTCCTTTGCACTTTCCCTCCCCAGCTCCTGGGGATGAATGTGCCCAATCATTTCAGCATCCCAGGGAGGCTGCTGGTAATAATAGCTAGCTTACTTATTGGACCTCAAAGAGGGAAACTTAAAGTTCTCATCTTTCCCTGTAAAGAATGAAAACTCGATTTTCCCCAAAAAGTTTTAGCTCCGAATTTGCCAGTTTCCCAAGTGGAAATCATCACTTCTCCTCCCCCTCTCTCTTTCTTTTTCTTTTCCAGGCTCAGCTCCACTCACTCCCAAATGCCTTCCTCCACACCTCTCCTTTCCCTCCCCCGAACGCCCTACCTCCAGAGGTGGAGCAAAGTAAAGCAGCCCCGCGAAGATCAGCGCTCAGGTGGTGGGAGGGACACAGGGGGGCGGCTGCGCCAGGCTCCCTCCATCCCACCCCAAACCTCCGAGGAAGCGAAGCGGACCAGGAGTGGGAGGCTCCTTGATCTGCCTTTCTTTGCAGATCTTTGCAGCTCCCGCGAAGCTGCTCCCCAAACCCTGAGAGCGTTTCCACCCTCCTCATCCTTCCCCAGGGTAGGAGCAGAGAAACACGAGCTAGCGTCTGTGCACAGGGACATCCAGGGTGCGTAAGACAGCACCAGATATGGATAGGACACTGGGCTTCCAGACACTGGCTAAGAGAAAAAATATATATATCTCCTGAAACCAGGTAGATACAGATCCTTGTCCGTGCCTCTGGAAGAACGACACCACCGCCACCGCCACCGCCACCGCCACCGTCACCAAGTGATGGGTAAGCAGGCAGCGAGAACCCAAAGTGCAGGCGCTGGGCGGCAGCGGCGCCCACAGCTGGGCGCGGGCCTCTCCCAGGGGCCCTCCCTCCCAAAGGCACGGGTGCGTGTGGACGGACGCACACAATGGGCATCTCCACACCTGCTGGCGACGACCCGCCTCCCCCTCACCGTTCTCCCGGGAGGTGCCAGGCACCCCGGGGATCCTCGCTCACAGCCACGCGCAGCCAGAGGTGAACAATGGGGGTTGGCGTCGCCAGGAAGCTCACCCAGCCCTCGCTCCTGGCCGCAACGCCAGCAGCAGAGGTAGTGGGCGCCGCGGGGGCACCGGACCCCTGCGTCCTAAAAGACTCGAGGGACCCCTGGTCCCGACACCGCCTCGCCCCGCTCCAACCTGCCCCGCTATGAGGGCACCCCGAAGAAGGGGCATCTCCAGAAGGGGGCACCTAGAAGAAGGAGCATCTCCAGGAGGGGGCACCATAGGAGGGGCATCTCCAGGAGGGGGCACCCCAGGAGGGACATCTCCAGGAGGGGGCACCCCAGGAAGGGCGTCTCCAGGAGGGGGCACCCCAGGAGGGGCGTCTCCAGGAGGGGGCACCTCAGGAAGGGCATCTTTCAGGAGGGGGCACCCCAGGAGGGACATCTCCAAGAGGGGGCACCCCAGGAGGGACATCTCCAGGAGGGGGGGCACCCCAAGAGGGACATCTCCAGGAAGGGGGCACCCCAGGAGGGACATCTCCAGGACGGGGCACCCCAGGAGGGACATCTCCAGGAGGGGGCCACCCCAGGAGGGACATCTCCAGGAGGGGGGCACTCCGAGAGGCCGGGACGCAGGAGCGTCCTGGGGGCGCGCCCCGGGGCCGCGTCTCACCGCCCCGCTCCCGCCCGGGATCTCGGTTACCGCCGCCTCTGCCGTCGCCCCCGCCGGGTCCTCGGGGCCGCGGGACAAGTCGGGCTCGCAGCTCGCGCCGTCCGTCGCCATCTTCCTGCTCTAGCGGATCCGAATGCGAGCTCGGAGCGGCGGCTGGGCTCAGCCTCCCCGCGCGGGCGGCGCTTCCCCGCCGCCGCCGCCGCTCCGAGCTCGCAGCGCCCGCCCCTCGCCGCGCCCCCGCGCTTAACCCGCCGCGCGCCAGAGCCCGGCCCGGGACGCCGCAGAGCCCGCCCCGCCAGCCGCCCCCGGCCAGGGCACCCGGGCTCCGCACCCCAAGCCTCTGTGAGCGCCGGGAAAAGCCCTCCCTTCAGCTCCTCCACCCTCCCCCGGGTTAGCAGTCACTTAGTGCACCCCTTCCTTACTCTCCTTTTCTTTCCTTTCTTTATTTTTCGCCCTTGGGATTGAACCCAGGAGCATTCTTCTTTGGTGCTAACACCCCTAGCCCTTTTATTATTGTATTTTTATTTTGAAACAGGTTCTTTCTAATTACTGAGGCTGGCCTCCATCCTGCAACTCTCCTGTCTCAGCTTCCCAAATATTGGGATTGTAGGCATAGGTGTCACCCCTCTCTTTCTAAATTTCCTTGCTGCCAGGCCATTTGGACCCACGTTACACATGACCTCTTACTGTCTGGACATAGACACCTGGCTTCGTTTTATCCTATCCCGAACTCTAGTCCTTCTCCAAAACCATCAGCAAAATGTTGCATCCTGTTGTCTTACAGAGCCCCTCAGCTGGTACCTTTCCTGTTCAAGGGAGGTAGAGAGAGGCCTGCTTGTGTTCTTTGGCCTCCAACGCTAAGATGGCTTCTGAAAAACTATCCAAGACCTGCTAAATGCAATAGCTTTGTAAAGGACACCTCCCACTTTGCTGTTTGTTTGTCTGATGGGTTTGCTTTGTTTTTGCTTTTGTTTTGGGTTTTGGTACTAGGCATCAAACTCAAGGGCATTCTACCTCTGAGCTATACCTGCCCTGCTATCTTATTCTTTATTTTGAAATAGGGTCTCACTAAGCTGCTGGGGCTGTGCTATAGCCTGTGATCCTCCTGTTTCAGCCTCCCAAGTACTAGAATTACAGGCTTGCACCACCAGGGAGCAAGACCCTCTACTTTTTGTTGTTGTTGTTTTTTTGGTGGTACTGGGGGTGGAACCCAGGGACTTTCTGCCTCCAGGCTATACTCCCAGACCTATTTTATATTTTACTTGGAAACAGGGTCTCACTGAGTTGCCTAGAGCCTCACTAAGTAGCTGAGGCTGGCTTCGAACCCATGCAATCCTCCTGTCTCAGCCTCCCAAGCGCTGGGATTACAAGCGTGCGCCACCATGCCAGGCTGGTCCTCTACTTTTGAGAGAAAAGATTTCCTCCCCTGCTTGTGAGTATACATAGACACACAAAACCTTTTAAAATGGATTCTATAGGACAGAGCCCTTGCCTAGCATGTGAGAGTCCGATCCCCAATACCACAAAGGAAAAAAAAGATTCTCTGGGAAATACAGGGTTCGAGATTTTTCTTGAGTGAGTGAGTGAGGCCCAAGTGCCTAATTTTCCTTTCCTGCATGCAATTCAGTTGTTATTCTTTCCTGCCAATTCCCAGAATGTGAAAATCTATCACCTGATCAAGACCATATGGTACAGCCCTCTCCAAATCTCCAGATCCCTAAAACTGTGTTGAAAGCACAGAATCAAATTGAGGCATTCAATCTGGGTCTCCAAGTACAATCAAAGCACAGCCCAAGCCTGCCCTTGAAATCTGTGAAGATGAATGACTGGAATGTTCCGTCCAGGGTTACAGATCAAAGTGCACTCTCCCCTCTTCATCTCCCTCCCTCTCTCTCCCTCTTTCTCTCTCTCCTCTCTCCTCTCTCCTCTCTCTCTCTCTCTCTCTCTCTCTCTCTCTCTCTCTCTCTCACTCTCTCTCTCTCTCTCTCACACACACACACACACACACACACACACACACACACACACACACGGGCAGATTTCTGAGAGGAAAGGTTTTGATACGTTCATTGTTCTACTTTCTAAATTAAATCCAAATATGACACAAGCCAGGGCAGAGAAGAATCTTACTCTGGAAAGCACCTGAAACCTGAAACGGGTTGTTGGTCAATACAATTTTAAAAAGTTCCCTCTCAGAAGCAGCCAATAAAGAACTTTCGCTTGGAACCCTGGGGTCAAGGGTCAGAGGACAAGAAATCACCTGCAGGCTCTCTGGTTACAGAGGCACTTGTTTGTTTTCGTTTCCTTTATTCTGATAGCACACTACCTCTCAGCCCTTTGTTTTCCACCCTTGTTCCTTACACCATTTTCTTTTACCAAGTATTCTCGCAGAAATGGCTCAATATGAGAATATCAGTATGAGGCTCCTTAGGAGATGGAAAGACATGCTTTTGATGGTAGAGTTAGGTGGTGCTCGGATTGTACATATTTAAAGTTGGAACTAAGAGCATCCCTTGTTCCTTTCAGGATGCATTTTCATTAAAGTAATATACTTCACTTTGGAATTAAGAATCACATATGTGATGTGAAGCTGTCCGGGAAGCAAATTCCATGTATTTAAAATAATGCAGCTTAAATTTTAACAAAATTATAATTGGGAAGAAATAGCTTATATTTGTCTAAATACAAGAAAAGCAACATCATGTCAGAAAGGAATCAGTCAGTTGCCGAGTGGCTTTCTTCCTGCTCACCTATGTGTTTGTGTGTGTGAAGAGAGAAATGAAAAGATAAACAAATAGGAAGCCCACAGGAGCTCACATTTTTTAACTCTCAAGATCCAGGACCTGGGATGGAGGTTCACAGCATTTCACCTCCATCATAAAGCTGCTGCTGCCAGGGTTGGGGGAAAGTCTGCCTCCTGCGCCCAGGCATGCCAGGAGTTAACTCCCTCAACCAGGGCCCTGCCTGGGGCTGCATCTCCACAGGAGGACACTTGCTGGTTTAAATTCTCTCTTGAGAATTAGCCTCTGTTGCAATTGCAAATTAACTCTTTCCTAAAGACCTTCTCTGCACAAAGACAGGCTCTATTACAACCAAACCAAATGAATCTGAAAGGGTAGTGATTTGATTGCTTCAGAAATTAAATCTTTAAAGCTTCATTAAGCAGCTAATAATAATAACAACAACAACAACAACAATAATAATAATAATAACAAAAGACAGCCCAAGACTGGGCTGGAATGCAAATTTTTCAAAGGCCAGGTATCAGAAAAGAGTAAGAAATAAAAGAAGACAAACCCCTATGATATAAAATGAGTCATGATTTATAATCAGATCTTTTTTTCAGCATTAAAATGAAAATAGAGCTGTTGAATATGTAGCAAATAAAGAAAGATTTTAAAAATTTAGATTCCCCCCCTTGGAATATAATGATGATGTTGATGTCCCACTGACTAGAGAACTGCAGACTAATTATTTCCCAAACTCCAGAATGGAGATGTTTCTGTGAAACTATAGCTCACTCTTCAAGAGCCCATATGTCTGTCTGTCTCTCTCCCCTAGAGATTGAACCCAGAGGCATTCTACCTCTAAGCCACACCCCCGCCCTATGTCTGTCTGTCTGTCTGTCTGTCTGTATTTTTTAAACAGGGTCTCCCTATCTTGTTGAGGTTCTTAGGATCCAGCATGGCAGGCTCAAGGGTCTCTTTTAAGACTAGAGAAAAGAAGCCAGGTGTAGTGGCACATGCCTGTAATCTTAGTATTTGGGAGGCTGAGACAAGGGTATCACAGCAATTTAGGGAGACTTTGTTCCAAAATATGAAGATGGGGTGGGGAGGTAATACTTCAGAGGTAGAATACACCTAGCTTCAATCTGCAGTATCAAAAAAAAAAAAAAAAAAAAAAAAAGTTGAGTCTCAAAATACAGACAGTAGTTGGGGAGCCAAGTGGTTTTCTGATTAAACCATGCCTTGGGCCTCAGGAGCCACATCCTCCAACCCACAAAACCAAAAACCCAGAGATCACACATAATGATGCAATGTATTGCTTTCTTCCACGCAGTATGATAAGGGAACATACACACATCCTGAAACAGTTTCCATCAGAGGATAAGAGAATCCTTTATTTCAGTCAAATGATAACATTTATGTTAATTCCAAAGAGCAAACCATATGTTTCCATGTCTTAGCATTGCCAAATGACAAAATTACTGAGTAGCAAATCATATCTGACTACATCCAAAAGGCTATAGTTATGCAATTTAAAGCTCATTCTTATTCCTGTCTACAGGAAGAAGACTAACCTAGGAAGCCCCGCGTCTTGACATCAGGAATTCTTAACAAAGCATGCAGATGAGCTCCCAGTCTCTTGTATCTAACACCTATTTTTGGAAATCAAGACATTGCCGGAAACGAGTTTTCATATGACCTGACTGTATTTCCTCAAGGTCAACTTGCCATAATCTACATGTGTTGTAGGCTCTTTGTGGATTTTTTTTTCCAGTAAATTGAACTCTAATATAGTTATCCACCCTTTTCAACAACCTATGGATTTGGATTTGGAAGGCCTCCTCCACCAACTGTAGTTGGTATGTGCCAAGGGAATGTGAGCTAATTTTACCTACGCTAAAGCAAAACATAATTAGGAAATTAAATCTGCTATGCAGGAAGGAAGCCAAACTTAAATGTAAATAATCACTATAGCCATGCCCAGCCCCTTCAATTACCACCTTTAACTGGGAACTATATCTGGTCACTCAGTTGCTAAAACGGTGCAAGTATCAGATTTTATTGAAGGGGTAAAAGAACAGTAAGGACTTTATTCCCGGGTCTAGTTGCTCTAACAGACCCAGAGGCTAATACAGAACAATGAGGTAGAGCTGGTTCAGTTCTACTGAGTGTTTTTTACATTTTAATTCACTATTTGTTGGTTTGTACTCTTAACTGTAGAAGTTATTACAAGGGTACGTTTTAGTGTGGAAGGATGTTTTAGTGCAAAGCCATTATGGAAAAATAATTTGAACAAAAGAATCTGGTCCACTGCTGCCCCTCATCCACCTGAATTGGAAATGGATCTGAATATTTCCCTGTATTCAGCCTCTTTAGCAACCCCACAAGCCTGCAGTACGTAGTTACTAGGCAACCAGTAAGGCAGGGGTGTTTATACCATTAGGCATTAATTATAGCAGAGCCTTATTTTTCTTAGAAAGTTTAAAAACTATATAAATAGGTTGTGAGATCAGATATTTTTTCCCTCTGGTTAAGAAAGAGTTCAGAAACAGCTATAAAACTAAAGCTGGGATTTTCCTTTCACTATAGGGTATGTATTGTTCAATACAAAGGCAAATATAATGTTTGAAGAATTAATAAGGAAACTAAAAATGATGCCTTTCAATCTTAATACATATGCAGATGACATTTATGATGGACTCAGTGAGAATATACGTAGGATTAAAAAAATAGGAGAAAAGCCATAAATGCATAGTTCTCCTATGTAAAACTGAAACGAACCAATACATCAACATTCTCTAGACAATCGTAATCACTTGATGTAAACTCAGCTAATGGAATTTCAAGTACATTTGGGGTTTTTGGAACACAAATTTTACCTTATACTACCTCGCATCTCACTTGATGGCAATAATTATTTTTGTCCATCAAGACATTGTTTTTTTTTTTTTACTACTAACTCAGGTGGAATCACCTGGAAACATGATGACATTATTTGCAAAGAAATAACACAAATATATGTATCAGAAGTTGAATAACCACTCAGTAGATGATATAATTTAACTCATAATATGTAGAAAACAATGCCATGGCTAGAGTTGAAGACCTAGTTATATTTACAATAAAAGAGCTGAAAGAAAAAATATTTGTATTGCTATTTTCATTCTGGGGAAGGTGAAATCACTGGTAGAATAATAAAGAAAATTACTTCTGACAAATCAACATTAAAGTTTCAGCAATCTAGAATGTTTTATTCTGGCAATCAGTATTCTACTACTTGATATGTTTTATGTTAACAATACAATAAATGTTTTTCCTATGGAAAAACAATGCAAGCTACACACTGGCCATTACTATGAAAATCAACAAGCATTTTATCAATACATCATCACTTCTTATTATCAGTTTCAGCATTAACCTTTTATTTTTGTTTTGTTTTTGGTGTGGTGGTATTAGGATTGAACTCAGGGTCATTCTACCTCCAAGCTATAGCACCAGCCCTCCTATTTTATTTTTTATTTGGTAAGTGGGTCTCACTAAGTTGCCAAGAGCCTCAGTGAATGGCTGAGTCTGGCTTCTAACCTACTCTTCTCCTGGCTTGGGATGACAACTGTGACCAGCTGCATTAACCTCTTTTTAAGAATCAATTATATTGGGATGTATTTTGCCACTATTTCCCCTCCCTTCAACACCTGCTACAGACCTCCTTTAGTCAGCTTTTAGCCTGCCCACTGACCCCCAAAAACATGAGGCCTTCATAAGACACCTTTGTGCTTGTATCAACCCCCCCCCACCCAATGTGGCCATAGACACCCACTGCAATGGTGGTAGGGAACCTCACCCTCAGATTTTATAATTTAAGGTATTGGTAGGAGATGAATTGAACTGAACCTGCTCCAGACTTCCAAATTTGAGCAGTGAGTAAAGACACCCCAATCTACAAAAACATATAGAACTATTCTATTTTCTGGATAAACTTATATTTAGAGCTATAGAAACAAAGCAAAATCACAGATTCAAACATGAAAGGTAAAACAATATGCATCTAGCAGCAGAGTATTTTCATGAACGTGTAAATTAGAACAAAAAGTTCTTAATTTTAATGCAATTCAATTTACTCATCTTTTTTCTAGTATAATTAGAGGTGTGTGTATATGTGTGTGTATATGTGTGTGTCCTGCTTATTATTATTTTATTTTATTTTTGCTCAGCTCCTAAACCACAGAATACAGATACTGTTCTCTACTGATGTTCTTGGTGTTTCATCCTGTACATGCCTAACTTGGAATTCAACCTAAAATCTGAGAAGAAATTGTGTGCATATTTCTTGTACTCGGAGACTTTGTTCTTTAAGACCCATATACTTGGATAACTCTCCCCCACAACCTGACCTCAGCCTTCTTAGCCAGCACAACTTATCTTTATTCCCTAACTGCTCAAAGCTCTTCCAGCCTTTTCTTCAACAATTATGCCTTCTAAATTCCTGCTTGAGTTCATGACTTGCCTCTATGCTACATCCCTAGCTCTATTTTATTTTTTATACAGAAACAGGGTCCTGCTAAGTTTCTGAGGCTGGCCTGAAACTTGTGATCCTTCTGTCTCAGTCTCCCAAAATCTGAGATTACAGGCATGTGCCACCATAAGAGGTTCTAACAGTTGTTTTACACACACTGTTTAACTGTTTTTGCTTGTTTGTTTTAGTAGAAAGGTTGGCCCAATACTAGCTACTCTGTCATAACTGGAACTGAAAACCACTTATGCTTACTTTTAGAGGGAGCATTTAATAACAAAACTTCCTACTGTTTCACTGCCTAATTGAATTGTATCTAGGACTGTCTTGGGTTTCCTGTGAGTGAGTATAGACCAAGCCTAGACTCATCAGTTGTCATTGTCAAATAAAATGCAGGCATGATCTCCCACTTCCTCTATCTGACATGATAAACCATGCTGGCAGTAAGTAAGAGAATGCAGTGCCATGAAGTACACCATCTATTCCCTGTGCTAAAAACGCAGTGATGTCCCTCTTATTCTAGGGAGTGTCCTGTCTGCATGGATTTCATAAAGAGAAAACAGAATTGAAAAGAGGACGAATGGAGTCAGAGTGGCCTTAAATTCCCTTCTATTAAGATGGGTGGTTGATAGCTGAATGAGTGTGTTTCCGTGTACAACAGCATCTCAAATGAAAACTATCAGAAAACTCTGGGAACCTTTCATAGACTTTCCAGATTCAAGGTCAAATGAAGAGCTGAGGGTCTGTAGTATCTGACACTCGACCTTGTAGAAGAAAATCAAGCAATAACTGTTACTCTAATTAATTGAATGGAACCAATATGTGGAGGAGAGATGGAAAGACAGATGTATACATAGATAGAATAAATATCACTTCTCCCTTACTTTATATCATGGATCTCATTGGCATTGTGTAAAAACTCAGAGGTCCGATCTCAGAGAAAGATAGTAAATGCAAAAATCCAACACATAGAATGAGCTGAGGATGTCACTCAGTGGGAGAGAGAGCACTTGTCTAGCATTTGTGAGATGCTAGGTTTGATCCCTAACATGATGAACAAACAAGAAACCATTATACAGGGACTGGGTATGGTGGTATGCCCTTGTAATTCCAGCTACCTGGGAGGCTAAGGCAGGAGGATAGTCTGGGAAACTCTATGAGATCCTGTATCAAAATAAAATTAGAAAAAGGGCTGGGGACCTGGGTGTGGTGGTACATGCTTATAATCCCCGTAATTGGGAGACTAGGACAGGAAGATTTCAGGTTTCAAGCCAGCCTCAGCAATTTAGGAAGACCTTCAGCAGTTTAGCAAGGCCTGTTTTAAAATGAATAAATAAATAAACAAACATAAATAAGTAAATAAATAAATAAATAAATAAATTGATGGGTAGGGAATATAGCTCAGAGGTAGGATGCACCTGGGTTCAATTACCACTACCCCAAAGAAAGAAAAAAGAAATCCTGAAACAGAAAGAAAAGAGAAAGGTCTGCAGATGGGATGCAGGTCAAAGGTAAAGCTCTTTCTTGTCTAGCTGGATTTAATCCCCAGCATTGAAAACAAAAAGTTGTAATGTTAGCAAGTTAATAAGAAGATACAATGGCAACTGCCACACTTAATACAATTTGGGGGCTTCCATAAGTATAAATGATACTTTGAAATTCTTACAACATATTAATATTTTAAAATATTTATAATTTCTCTCATTTTTACGATGACATAATCTCAAGTGATGTCAGATCTATTATGACCTGTTGTCTAAATTCATATTTGAAATAAATGTTAATTATGAGTAAGGGATTAGCGAGCTTGAAGATATAATTTATGTTTGCTTTTTAATTTTTATAATTCACAATAGCTAAATTTCAAGAACCAATCTAGGTGTCTGTCTACAGATAAATGGACAACAAAAACATATATAAACAATACAATTTTACTCAGTCATGAAGAAGAGAAAAAGTCATTTGTAGAAAAATGGATGGACCTAGAGAACATCATCCTGAGATCCGCCAATGTCAGAAGGGCCAGTCTGAGAATGTCAAGGTCATATGTTTTCTCTCTTATGTGAAAGCTAGAGAGAAAATAGGAATCGAAAGGGACTCAGATAATTGGGGAGAGTTACTAGTAGAATAGTGGAAGGGTGGGGGAGTAAAACAAAGAGGAGAAAAAGAACTGATGAACGAAACAGTTCAAATCCCACTGTGCCCATGTGTGAAGGTGTCACTACCAATCTCACTGTTATGTACGGGCAGGGCTGGGGACCAGGTGGGATCTGAAGGGAAACACGCTAAGACTTATGTGAATATTTGTTTGTATGAATTTGAACCTCACGAAGACGTAAAATTCCAATACAGAAATAGAAGTATGTACATATATTTAAAAGGTTTTCCCATTTCTAGAACAATTTCATGGTTTTAAAATACATACTATGTTTATTAATTTATCGGTTTTGAGATTGAATTTAAATGGAATAGTTCAAGTAGGGTGTTTTGGTTACATATTGAATGGCCCCTTGAAGAGCTCATAAATTGGTGTTTGAAGCTGATATAATTAGTCATGAGGGTTATAATCCCAGAAGTAGACAAATGCATTCATTGTAATGGATTTACCTGGGTGATACCTGGTAGACCTGTAGGGTGTGACTGGAGAGTGAGGCCTTAGAGATTACAATAGGGATCTTCCTCTTCTGTTCTGTCTCTTGCTTCAGGCCTTCATGATGGGACTAGCACAGCCCTTGTGCTCTCCCACCATTGTGCCCTGAGAGCAGCCATCCTCAGCCCCACATGGCCTGAGCCTGAAAAGGTTAAGAATCTTCTTTCTTAAAAGTGATGCGGTCAGATCTTTAGATTATGACTGCAAGAATGCTGAAATATACATAGATAATGTTGAGAAGAGTTTATAGATTACCAAATGCCTTGTCTCCAAACAAAACAGCAGGCCAGGAGTGGAGGGAGATGTGGGCGACCTTTGTCTAGCCTTGTGACCGTGGGGAAGTATTAGGTCTCATTATCTCTCTAGGAAAGGGAGGATCATAAAGGTTCTTCCCTGGTTGTGTGGAGGATTAAGTGAAGTCATTTAAAGCAATTAGAACAGGGCCTTGGTCTTCAGTAAGCTGCAGTAGATTTTGGCATTTATATTTTCACGTTCTTCCTACACCTATTAGAAAGTATTATTAATTGCCCTAATACTCATGGCGTGTCAAAGAAATTTATAGTTTAATAAAATGATTCCACTAACATACAATAGTCCTAACAAGGCTATTTGTATACATTTTTAATTTTAAACCAAATTTTTTATAATTTCAGATTAAATATTAAAAACTCAAATAAATGCTTACAAATGTCTTAGCAGAGAGAGACTTGGAATTAGTCATAGAAATCAGGAGGTCAAATTGGTTGTTGTAAACTCCAGGGTATGACTTTTTTTTTTTTCAAATGAGGAAATAAGTTTTAATAAAACCATACATAGAATAGTTTAAAAAATATTACCTGGGGTTATGTAGAGCTGGAGTCAAAAACTCTGATCTAATCCAGGACATTATACTTAAATTTAGCCTACGATAAGTCCATAAGCCAAGAAAAAAAGATACATTTTATATGATTCATACAATAATTTCTTTTTGAAAAGAAAAAAAAAACTGCCAGCATTTACATATTAGAAATTTTTATAGAAAATATGCAACCCCTCAAAGATCCCATATCACTGAGGTGTCACTGAATCCCCAAGATAGAGATGGGACTTCTCCAGCTGGCTGGCATCTCCACCTGCTCTGTTTTATTTAACTTTACTTGCTTATTTCTCATGATCATATTACTTGCTTGTCTTCCACAAGGGTTTAAATTCATGATTTCTAATAGAAAACATCAGAGTTCATGCAATTCCAATGAAATTTAGTGCATCTTATTTATTTCGATAAAAAAAGTAGAGGCGTCAAAGCAAGGTGGTGTACCCCTGTAATCTCAGTAAATGGGAGGCTGAGATAGGAGGATCATAGGTTCAATGACAGCCTCAGCCACGAAGTGAGACTATCTGTCACGAAACTCTTCTAAAGGCAAAAATAAAAAGAGCTAGAGAAAAAGTAGAGAAAAGAAACTTGGACTTGAAAACCTGTCTAAGCCCTGGTTGTCTAGGTATCTTTCAACTCATATTCAAAATGCATGCTAATGATTTATAAATATTCTAAGAAAGATCTATCTAAAGAAACTCACTTGTTATCGCTTGCTATCCCACAAATGCCTTTTCTATCACCCAGCTAACTTTGAGTGTAAGTTACAGATGTGAAGTAATGCCTTTTTTAGTGCTTCTTAGAAGTGTTTCCAAGCTGGGTGTAGTAGTGCACACCTGTAATTTTAGTACTTGGGAGACTGAAACAGGAGGATCACAGCCTCAGCAACTTAGTGAGGCTCTTAACAACTTAGTGAGACCCTGTTTCAAAATAAAATAAAAGCAGGCTCTGGTAGAGCTTGGAGGTAGAATGCTCCTGGGTTCAATCCTCAGCAACACACACACACACACAAACACACACACACAGCAAGAAAAAGGAGGAAGAGGAGGAAGAGGAGGAGGAGTTCCCACATATTGGCTTGCTATTTGCAATCCTGAAGTTAATCAAAAGCAATTTGTTACTAATATTAGGCATAGTACTAAAGCTTGCTCTTTTGGGCCGAGAGATAACTGCAAATGAGATCAAACTATTCTTACTCAGCTTAGGATGCTGTGACAGAAGGTCACAGACCGGATGGCTTAAACAACAGAAATTCATTTTTCACAGTTCTGGAGGCCAGGAAATCCAGGGTCAAGATGGTACCATCTTGGTTCTGGGTAAGGGCCCCCTGCCTGACTTCTAGAACAGCTTCTCTGTTTTCCCATGGTCTTTTTTCAGTGTGTTCAGAGAGAGAAAGACAGAATCTCTCTTCTTTTTCAGCCACTAATCTCATGAGGACCCCACCCTTTTGACACATCTAATGCTAATTACTTCCCAAAGGCTCCTTTTCCAAATACCAACACATTTGAAATTGGAACTTCAACATATGGATTGGGGAGGGAGGTGGACAAACAGTCTGACAAGATTCAAAATAGTTTCTGTACCATCTTCTTCATTTAATTTTGAATGTGGTTTAATGAATCTGAGAAAAAGATTATCGCCAGCCCACCATGAACTGCAAAAGCTTGTCATGTGTCTTATTTTGCCTGCAGTGTGTCCTATCTGCAAGCATTTCCCATCAGAGCCACCCATGCTGCATGACTCCAGGGGTACCCCGTACCAGGTGGTCCATGCCCCATAGATGGCTGTGGAGGCTGATAAGGAGTCTAGGTGGGGAAATTGATATAGCTTAAAATGCAATTGGAAGACTTGTTGGAGCATGATTTCTCTGTGACCTGAAGCACATCACTGATTTTCAATATCTTGTTTATGCCTCTATAAAATGGGAATAAATGATAAATGCAATATTTACTATACAGATTGTTGTAAAGACTAAGATTAATGTGAACAGGTGCATGAATATTGGCTAGCGCTACATAAGTATTGCTGTGGATTTGAGCTTCCAGCCTTCATGTTCAAACATTTTTTTTATTCAGCTGGAAATCACAGCCTCATCAAAAAGAAGCCCAACAAACTGTCCTTAGTTGGGTCAGACCATGTTGGGTTTTCTGTCCTATATACACACATAGTTTCTGAGCTCTTTGTTAAGGAAATGCACCCTAGGTTAAAGCATGAAAGGAGTTTCTCTTTCCTTTATTACATTTTTTCAAAAGTAAAATTTCCCCTGTCAGAATACATCAAGATACCATGGTGACAATTGCTATAGAAATGCCAGATTTAGAAAGAAATGAGATTTCAAATCTGTTTCCTTATATCTATGTTCGACAGCCTAAACCAAGTCTATGCAAGCTACAAGACTGAAAATGGCCATCTGCCCCAAATAGCTTGACTACTTTCTGCCCAGAACCTTTGGCTCCCAGTTTGTAAGGTTTTTTTAGAGGTCTTCCACTGAATGAAATAGTAGCCTAATATTTCCTGAGACACAGATTAACTGGAATAACATTAGCACAGTTTACTAAAAAAATAATTATCCATTTGAATCTAGGTCAGAATCCTTAAATCAACTTATTACAAGGACCAGATATATAGTGAACCTGAACAATGCTGACCAGAGTTTAAGACAATAAGGAATGATGAGGACTTAAGTCAAAGGAACACATAGGCTTTGTTCCACCAAAGGGAAAAATGTCTTGAACTTGAGTTGAGAAATACAGACTCCCCTGGGTATGGTGGCACATGCCTGTAATCTTGGTAGTTGGGAGGCTGAGACAGGTTTTCAAAGGTTTGAGGCCAGCCGCATCAATTTATCGAGGCCCTCGGTAGCTTATTGAGACCCTGTTTCAGAATAAAATATAAAATATGTCTGGAGATGTAGTTCAGAGGAAGAATGCCCCTGGTTTCAATAATACACACACAAACACACACACACACACACACACACACACACACACACAGAGAGAGAGAGAGAGAGAGAGAGAGAGAGAGAGAGAGAGAGAAATCTAGACCCACTGATGTCAGAGCTTCTACATTTTTAAGAGAAGGAAAAAGTTGTATATCTACATGAAGATTCTCAATTTAAAAAAATGTGTCTGCCAGTCAAATCTGTATATGCTTGCCAGTTTTTAAGTACCCTTAAACATAGAGGTATGGGAGCATGCTCAAAGATATGGATTCCATCTGTGTTGCCAAGGAGTAAGTTTGTTTTTGAGCCTTAACTGTTGTACATCTTAAAAAGCAGTTGCATATTTTAGTAAGCATCAGGAGACCACTCGGGGAGCACCTTTTGTGACACCGTTGAAGACAGCGAGCTCTTCAGAGGTTACCCTTTCCTGTGCCCCTGGGCTGAGCACATTACCGAGCACAGGAAGTTCAGGAGTGAGTGGATTCTTCCACATCCTAGGACATTATCATAATCCAGATAGATGTTTAATAAAAGTTGAATGAACTCATTTTCTTTTAATTGCTTTCACATAACAAAGCCTCCATAATACTACACAAATATAGGGAAATACATTTAGATTGGGTTGGGGAAGAAAAGCAAGGAAAATTCTGGAATGTGGAGCACTGCATATAAGGGCAGGCCTGGCTGAGTGGATGACCAACCCCACAGCATCCAAAGGCCTCCACAGAACCAAGAAGTGTTTAAGGGTACCCAAATCCTCTGAACTGTTTCATCATAATAGCAAATTTTCATACAATGAAAATTAATTATGCCCTGAAACAGTAGCAATTATCACAAAGCTTTAAATCTTTTCATTTGTCAGGATTATGGTGGTTATGAACTGGGGTGGTCTATGAATTTATGACAAATAGTAATAGAAATTTCTCAGTCAAAATATAATAAATATTGGTATTTTTCTTTTCTTTTTAGTACTGGGGATTGAACCCAGGGGCATCTACCTTTGAGCTACCCCCCATCTCTTTTTTATTTTGAAATAGTGTCTCCCTAAGTTGCTGAGAGCCTAACTGGGTTGCTGAGGCTGGCCTCAAGCCTGCAACTTTCCTGTCTCAGTCTCACAAGTACTGAGATTATCAGAGTTGTGCCACCACACTCGGCTTAATATTTTACTTCTAACTTTAGATTTTACTATCTTAATTTTTTGCAACTCACTTATATATTCCTCTATCTTTAGAGTGAATCACAAAACTTCTTTTCTTAAAATTATCTATGCAGCAGTATTTCCTGCCTCTCAGGCAAAGAAGGGGGGGGGGATGAATTTTTAATCAATGTTGATTTTGGAAAAACATTATAGAGAATATTTAAAAAGAACCAGTTTTTCTAAATTAACTATTTTGAAAGCTAGCTTAGAAAAGCATTTAAGAAAGAAGGATATAATAAAGCAACATGCAATCTGGGTCTGTAATTCCCAGCATTTGGGAGGCTGCGATACGAGAATCACAGGTTCAAGTTTAGCTATAACAACTTAGCAAGACCCTATTTCAAAATAGAAAATAAAAAGGAATGGCAGTAGAGCTCAATAGTAGAGTACCACTGGGATCTACCCCAGTACCCCCACATGCAGTTATTAATTATAATTATTAATTATAAGGAACCCCTACACTTCCTACCTTCTTCTTTCTATAGAAATCACCTGAAATCTACTTGTCCTCGGTCTGTCATAAGTTTGTGGCTGTGGGACCCTTTGAACCCTTAAAAGTGAGGTCTCTCCCCTCAGTAGTTTTATCCTATTATTTTTATGTAATTGATCCTGTTGTGCCTTGTGATGTTATATTGACTATTCTGTGTTGGCAACCTTCATAAAGTACTAAGTAGTAAGCATTTTATATAGTATATATTCCATTCCACTCTGCACTTGCAATATGAAAACAGTCATAAATATAAATAAAGAGGTTTGTGTGTTCTAATACAATTTTGTTTGATTACTCCTGTAATCCCAGTACTTGGGAGGCTAAGACAGGAGGATCATAGATTCAATAACAGCGGCACCAAGTAGCGAGACTCTCATTAAACTATCAAGGCATTGTTTCAAAATAAAAATAATAAATAAATAAATAAATAAAATAGGTTTGGTGTAACTTTGAGATAGAATGCCTGTGGGTTCAATCCCCATTACCACAAATACAAAATTATTATTTATGAAAACATATATTGGGCTATACTTGTCCTCTTAATTTGCCTGGCCCTGTTCTAATACAAAATTATATACTTCTTGCATTATTTATAATAATATCATTTCTACTCAAAGACATTGTAAGTTCCTTGTAATCAGATGGAAGCCTATATTCTGTTTTTGCAAACCCTATAGAATTTAGCCACTGCCAGGTATGGTGGTACACACCCATAATCCAGAGTTGCTTAGGAGGTTGAGGTAGAACTCCGAGTTAGAGGCCAGTCTCTGAAACGCAGTGAGACCTTCTCTCAAAAATTAAAAATAAATAAGTAAAAAGGGATAGGGCTATAGTTCTGTGATAGAGTGTCCCTCAGTTAAATGCCCAGAATTGCAGAACCTAGCTACAATGTTTTGACCATTGGTTAGATCTGATGAATATTTATTCACTGTCTATTAAACAATTATTTGATTTTGTGTGGAGGGGACAAATTCTCTGAAGAGGAAAGCATTTTTGAATGGAAGAGACCTTGGCTGGTATTTATCCTTTAACTTTATACATGAAACCAAGGCCCAGATGGGCTTGCTATTTTGGCAATACAGCAAGTCCCATGTTATCTCTCCAAACATAAATGCAGCTCTAATGATACCAATTTTATCAGCCTTCTGTTAACATTCAAATAAAATAATTGGAGTTCCTATCCCACACAAGCCTGGCATGTCCGGTACCCCTCCTTTGCATTTGTAAAGACTTCCTAGAGGTATTGTCACCTTCTAATGTGGTCCCCTTACTTGCCACTCTGAACTCTTCTTTTTGACCTACTTATCCTCACATCTTGCAATCATGTCATGGCTTTTTCTTTTTCTGCCCAGTGGAGAATCTGTTTTCAACTTTTTCCTTAATTAAAAAATAAAGCTTTGCTGGGCGTGGTGGCATGGGCTTGTAATCCCCGCACTTGGGAGGCTGAGACAGGAGGATCGCGCAGGTTCGAAGCCAGCCTCAGCTACTTAGTGAGGCTCTCAGCAACGTAGTGAGACCCTGTTTCCAAATAAAAAAATATAAAATAGGTCTGGGAGTATAGCCTGAAGGTAGAAAGCCTCTGGGATCCACCCCCAGTACCACCAAATAAATAAATAAATAAATAAAAATAAAAATAAATAAGGCTTTACATTTTGAACCAAAGGCTTCTCTTGATAAATTTAAAAGTCCAATGCTCTCTCCTAACCTGCTGAAAGTCACCAACATTTGTGTATTGATGGTGAGTTTTATTTTTAGGAATTCAAATGATAAAAAACAATTGTGATTTAGTAGGGCATCGTGATGCACACCTATAATCCTAGTACTTGGGAAGCTGAAAAAAGAGGATTATAGGTTAAAGTCCTGTATGCAGTAACTGAGTGAGATCTTATTTCAAAATAAATAAATAAATAAATAAAGGCTGCAGGTATAGCTCAGAGGGAGAATGACCTTGGTTTCAGTACTCAGTACCATTAACTAATTAATTAATTAATTGTTTTTAAAAATATTTCATTGCATTCTTCTGGTAAATTGCTTTTCTTAGTAGAGACACCCTACACCCACTGCCCCATAAATTCAGAGATTCTAATTCCAAACTCAGGATCCAAAAATCTATGCTTCCTTGTTGAGAATTACTGAGTCAAACGATGCTGAATTTAACTCCAAACCTGGCAGAAAATCTAAAGTAAATTTACAGAGTGAGAAGGCTCAGATTAGAGAGAAGGGACAGAGTATGGTCACATTCTGCTACTTCTGGAATCATACCCAAAAGAGGCAGCCAACTTTACTTAGTTCATTAGAGAGAAGTAAAACATTCTTAGCACTACTACTGACTAAAAGTGATCTCAGAGTATGTGCATGATCAAAGACTTAAGATATCCAGCAAATATTAAGCAGGAAGGGCTTCAATATACAGAAGCAGAACCACACTGCAGGTCAGTGCTAAGAATCATGCTGTAAGATTCTCAAAAGAATAAAGGGTGATGGACATGGTGGCATGGGCTTGTAACCCCAGTACATGGAAGTCTGATAAAGGAGGATCACAGGTTCAAGGCTATCCTCAGCCAGGCAGCCAGACTCTCAGAAACCTAGTGAGACTCTGTTTAAAAAAAAAAAATGTAAAAAGGGCTAGGTGTGTAACATGGAGGTAGAATGCTTCAGGATTCAATCCCCAGTACCCCCCCCACACACACACACACTAAAAGTCAAAGTGTATTTTTTGCCTAGCTAAGAATAATCACTAACTTTTTACAGGGAACAGACTAGAATAACCATCACTATCCTACCACAGATAATTCATGGTTGTCAAGTAACAGTATGTTGTTATAAAAGTCTCATTCCATAGTAGAGTTCTTTAGCTCTCAATTTACCTTTTGATGATTCATCAGTGACATCATTAGATATAGCTATTTAAACTGGGAAACAAATGTGGGTAATAACCTTCAACCTTTAAACCATTTATCTTATGTTTCCAAGTGCTATTATATGTAATATTTATATATAACATAATATATAATAGCATTATTTCTTAAAGGCCATAAAAGAGTCAATTTGTATGTTCAACTTGAGGTTTAAGACACGTAGGCTGAACATCCAGCATAATATATAATACCATATGAAGATATAAGAAGCAGGACTATGTGTTCTCTAAAGTTCTATTTCATCACATAGGAAGATAAAAATTCCCAGGGCCATCAGATAGTTGGGTTTATGGGACTAGATCTAACTACTTGGTTATAAATAGAATATATATGTTCTCTCTATATACATATTATATATACATATTTCCAGATCAAACCATAGAAAAATGGTGGTGCTCTCCTTTCCCTTGCCCAGCACCTACAACTCAACAATTCCTGAAGACAAAGCTACAGGATGGACTCTCAATTCACTCTCTGAATAAATGGTGCCTTGCATAGCTACCCCCAGGGAGAGACAATGCTCATTGTGTATAACACTGAGGTATGGGCAGCAATTTTTATAGCAGCATCACCTAGCCTATTCTAATTTGGAAACTGATACTAAAAATGAAATAATTGAGTTTATATTTAATTACTGGAAAAAGTTATAAAAATAAAGTATAAAAGTTTGAATTAGAGCATTTTTAAAAAATTATGACATTCTATAATTCCTCTTGTGCCAGTATAATGAACTATGTCAATGAATAAAATCACAATAATCTAAAATTACATAAAAAGTCATCTAAACAAAGTATTAGAAGTTGCAAGTGAATTTAAGAATTTTTCTTTTTTGTGGTGCTGGAGATTTAAAGCCTTTTGTTTTAAATATTACTGATCCCAGATATAATTTATTTGTTTCATCAGTAAGAACCTAAAATTATAGAAGATAACTGAAACTATATACATTTTAAAATATAGAGCTGAGTTTTGTGTACAGACATTATGTAAACTATAATATATAAGCTCCACCTTTAACTTACTTCATGGCCCTTCTCCACCTAAAAGAAGGTTGGCTTCTAGTGAAGTAGGTCAGGTATTATCAATATATCTTGCAGGTGAACCCAGCCCAATGCCTCTTTTATAAATAAACTTTTGTCACAATACAGCCACTCAATATTTATATATTGTCTATGACTGGCTATGTTTGCTCTACAACAGTCTTGCAACAGAGACTACATGGTCTGAAAAGCATAAAATGTTTCGTCTCTGACTCTTTATAGAAAAAGTTTGCTGACCACTACTTCAGGGTAAATGAGACAACAGTAGAAACGCAAAAACACACATATATGAAATTTTGTTCTTTGAATCTTTCCTCATGCAAAGACCATCTTAACATGCTGACTGTCACTTTAGAAGCTCTACCAGGCATGGGGTGAGAAGTCACGTCACCTGGTCTGGTGAGCCTGAATTCTGAAATAGAGAAGAAAATGTAGTTTGAATTGACTGTATATGGGGTGCCGCTTCAATATTGGTTGTGCTGCTTCTAGTTCTTCCAAATTATTTTTCGGATTATTGTCAGACTTTTGTTTCTATCTTTCCAATAAATGACTATTTTAAAATATCAAATGGCCTTTGATATATTCAATGTCTTTGCATTGTCTTTGATTTATTTCCAGAACAGACTTTTTTTTGCTCCCCACCATCTAATTAATCCCCCCCCCACTATTATTATTTTTTTAGTGTGTGTGTGTGTGTGTGTGTGTGTAGTCGATTTTGACTCAGGGCATCCTACCTTTGAGCTACACCCCAAGCCCTTTTTATTTTTTGTTTTGAAATAGGGTCACACTAGTTCCTGAGAGTCTCACTAAGTTGCTGAGGCTGTCGTCAAACCTGAGATCCTCTTGTCTCAGCCTCAAGTACTGGGATTTCAGGCATGTATCATCATGCCTAGATCCCCCCAGTCTTATTATTCACTATTCCATGACATTTTTCTGTTACCCATAATTTTTTGTCATTTCTCTTCTCATTTATTATATCTGAGAGAACTGCTTTTGCCCCAACTAATAGAAAGTCTGACTGTAATAGCATTAATCAAATAAAGGTTGTTTTTATTCTATGTAGTAAAATGTTGAGAAGAGAGTGTTGGGTTGACTTAGTAACTAACAATCTCAAGGTTTGTACTTTTTTAATCCTCTAGGCATTTCCATCATGGTCACAAGATGACTACTGTAGCACATGGCATCATTTTCATGACAAAAACAAGAAAAAAAGAGAGAGAGAGATAATGGGAGAAAGGTAGTATGAGTCATAGGTGTCCCTTATATCAGAAAGCAAACAATCTACCAGAAACGTCAAGCAAAATTTTGTTCACAAGACTTATCACTGAGAACTAACTCTCCCAGTCAAATGATCACCCCTAGCTGCAAAGGAGGCTGGGAGGATGCTTGTTATGGTTTGAATTTTAATGTCCCTCTGAGTCTAAAATGTTAGAAGGCTTGGTCTTCAATGCTGCATAATTTAGAGGTGGGGTTTGGGGAAAGTGATGGGATCGTGAGAGCTTTGACCACAATGGATTCGTCCACTGGGCTCATAGTTGAATGGGCTATTGGGAGATAGTGGAAAATCGAGGAAGTAGGTCACTGGGGATGCACCCTGGAAAGCCATGTCTTATCTCAGCTCCCCTCACACTTTCCTGGCTGCTAGGCCTTGCGCAACTTCCCTCTGCTACACACTTCTGTCATGATGCTTCTGCCTAAAAGCAATGGAGTCAGTCAGCTATGGATTGAAATCTCTGAATCTATGAGTCAGAATAAAATTTGCCTCTTTTAAGTTTTCTTTTTTCCAGCTATTTTGTTATAGCAGTGGAAAGTTGACTAATACACTATTTAGCTTTTCTATGATAGAGGCAGAAAAGAACAGAAGATCTGGCAAAGTGTGTTAGGTTAGTTGTGCACCAGGGTCTGTTGCATACACATTAAATTCCTCCTCCATGTTTTTGCACATGTTCTTCTTTGACCAGAATGCTGCTTGTGGTACCTTGCTTAAACTATGGAAGAACACCAAAGAGAGGCTTTGGGGAGCCCCGAGGATGAGTGTTTTGACCACAGATTCCCAACAAGCCTCATCTGCCATGTTGCAACCCCAAGGACTAGTCCCAGTCACAATCCCAGCTGAATTACCATCAAAGCAACAGAGTCCAACTGTCCTAGAAGGCGACATCAGGGTGTGGGAGATAACCAAAAAACCTTGAATCACCTTGTGACTACTGACTGATGTCATCCTCACATACCTTTTCCTCCCCACTCCTCATGAGATTCTCCTAATAAAATAGGAACCATGCCTCCCCAATGTGTCTCTCTTGCTCTGGAGATAGCCCACATCTTCCTTTGAATATGAGTTTCTTGCTTTCCTAAATAGAGCTTTTCCAAAACTCTATTCTTTGTCTTGGAAATTTTTTCTAACCCATTACCCATGTCATAACACTCACTTCAGTTCTGCTTATTCTAAACCCTATTTTAATTTTTTCAGCACCCAACATTACATTCAGTCTCCTTTATTATTTTATTTTATTGAGATGGGATCTTGCTATGTTACCCAGGGCTCAAATGATCCTCCCACCTCCGTCTCCCAAGTAGCTGGGACTGCAGAGGTGCCTCACCATGGCTGGCTTTCCATTATCATTAAACACACTCTGAAACTTTCCAACCACCGTGATCTCTTCTCTCTAAGCACTTTATGCGGACACATGCAAATATTTATCCTGTATGTTTATTAAAATTGAAACTGTAGCTGGGCATGGTGGTGCACGCTTGTAATACCTGCGCTTGGGAGGCTAAGACAGGAGGATCACTCTGGTTTGAAGCTAGCCTCAGCTACTTAGTGAGACCCTGTTTCCAAATAAAATATAAAATAGGTCTGGGAGTATAGCCCAGAGGTATAAAGCCTCTGGGTTCCACCCCTAGTACCACACACAAAAAAATTGAAACTGTATACTCTCCTTTTGTCACATATGGTTTGTTCCTGTCATTACACTATCTGGTACTTAAGTTTGTGGTGGTAAGATCATCTTCAGCATCTTCTTCCAAAGACATCTCTTTTAGATAAAAGTAGAGGTTCTACAAAAGATATTTTTTCTTTAAGTACTTTATAAATGTTTCAAAGTTCCTCCTAGATTTCAGTAACAATTATTTTTAAACAATTATGAATTGTGACTTCAGGATAATGAGACTGGACTCTTAAACCAAACAGAAGTGTAACTTTATGGTCACTTTTACACATTTTGAAATATTTAACATTTTTGTTGGTACTAGGGATTGAACTCAGGAGCATTCTATGTCTGATCTACACCCTCAGTTCTTTTTATTTTGTGTCTTGGAACAGGGTCTCAACAAGTTGCTGAGGCTGGCCCCAACCTGGTGATCCTTAGGTCTCAGCCTCCTGAGGCTGAGATGCCTGGGACTACAGGCATATATCATGGTGCACAGCTATGCTTAATATTCTTAATAAAATGGAAGAGCTTAACTTTGAAATGCAAAATCAATAGTTACATTATAAAAGCCATTGATTTGACTATTCAAAGGCCGACTATTTTGCTACTGAACAGTGGAATAAGAATTCTAAATCATGTAAACAACATAAGAGAATATCTTACTGATACTTCCTAAAAATGTGATTTATGACAGTGTATGGTGGGGAGCACCTGTAATCCCAGCACTTTGGAGGCTGAGACAGGAAGGTCATAAATTGGAGGCCAGCCTCAGCAACTTAGTGAGATCCTGTTTCACAACAAAAAATAAAATGGCGGGGTGAAGGGTGATGTAACTCAGAGATAGAATGCCTGTACTTCCAATTCTCAGCCTGCATGTGTGCACACAAATATACATACAGGTTAAACAAACAAACAAACAAACAAACAAATGAAAAACAAAAAATCTGGCTTATTAGAAATTTAAGCAGAGTTTAGAATTTTAAGTATCTCAAAAGAATGAAACACTTAAAGAACTTTTGCAGGTCCCTCATCTTCTTTCTAAATATCTAGTCTGTTTTTGGCACTTAATTCTTGACAAGGAAAATCTTATTTTTCTCTCAGCTCTTCTTTAAGGCTTTCTGCATTCCTTTCCAGACTATGTATTTTTAGATTTGTTTTTGCATGTAAAATATATGTTTTCTCCTCACAGTAATAATTCTTTCTTCAAATAAACAATCAAATAGCTTGGGAATTGTTTTAATTTCTGGGCACAGATCTGAATGACTGCATGTAATTTACAATATTAACATATTAACAGGGGGTGCATGCTTGTAATCCCAGTACTTGTGACAGGAGTATCACAGGTTCACAGCCTTAGTGAAGTCCTCTGCAGGTTAATGAGACCCAATTTCAAAATAAGGAATAAAAAATAGGCCTGGGGGTGTAGATCAGAATTCTCCTCGGTTCATTCCCCAGATCCACAACACAAACAAACAAAATAGGTAGAAAGGGAATAAAATAAATTCTTAGCTTATTTAAAGTGACTCTAAACTAGGCCCAATGGCATACCATCTGCAATCCCAGTTACTCGTGAGGCTGAAGCAGGAGGATCACAAATTCATGGCCAGCCTGGTCAACTTAGCAAGATCCTTCTTAAATATCAAAAGTATAAAAAGGTGGGGATGCAGCTCAGTTATAGAATATCTTTGAATTTCATCCCTACTCCCCGGAAAAATAAAAATAAAGTGAGTCTAAATATTGGGTATGACAAAGATTTTCTCCTTGATCAAACTGTATGCATGCTCCTCTGGACTCTTTTGCAACTAGGATTTGACTTCAGGACTTTTATGTCCACTGTTTCATTGTCTAATTATAACAAGAATCCCGCAAAATTGGTATAGGCAGACTTCCTCACCTTCATATCTGATCACCCTAGATATCGAATGAGTTTCTCATCCTCCATCCCCAACAACCCAAGTGATGTCTGATCACTCTGACCTGCCTTTATCAAAAATCCTGTTAGGTCAGTTTAGCCAGAATTCCCCCTCCCTCTGATGTTTCCACTTAGTAATTTTCTATCACTGACTTCCACACTGCTCTTTGGGTATAAATTTTCACTACATTTGTTGGAATTGCACCCAGTGTTTCTCTTCTCCTGCAAGACTGAATTGCAGGGATCCCCGTGCCTATTGCCAGAGTACCACCTTGAATGGTATTCTTTACCATCTTCAACAAGTGTCCTGAATATTCTTTTTTCTTTTACAGGTACCAGTCTCTTTTTAGAATAAGCTGCTCCACAAACACAAATATGTTCTTAAAAGGATACTATGGAATCTGAAGTCAGAAGTTGCAGGATAGATAGTTGTAGATGACTTCACATGAAAAGAACCAAGCAGGGCAGAGGAAGAGATGAAAAGTTGTGGCCTTCACAGAGCCCTACTCCAGCCCTCCCTGGGCCTCCTTCTCAGGAGTAGGTCTTGAACTGAGAAATAAACCATGCACCTTTTGAAGTTATGTCCCATCAATCAGAGGTCTTTACATACTGCTTAACTGCCTCTCTCAGCAAGGAGGATGAGCCACCTAGTTTTCTCAGCACAAAAGAAACCAGTTTGGTGACTTGTGAATTAACTCCTTTATTGCCAGATAAACTGTTTCTCAGGATAATGAAAACAAAGAAATAATATGTTCCAAGTGATTTGATGGGAAAAAATAAACAGTGATTACCTTATGGCTAAACCTATGCTGGAAACTCTAAGATCATTACCTAATCATCTAAAGTGGCTGCTGAAAACTCATAGCTGAAGAAAGGATGAGAGAACTTACGAATTGAGAGCATTCCTAAGTGTGCAGTCGGCAGCAGTCTGATCCCCCTTGAACTGCAGGAAACTGACATAGTTTCCCGGGTAGGATTTGCTAGAGCACTGCTTCTGTAAACAAAACGTGCAAATGGGAATCTAGTTCACAGTCTATTACAAATTGTTACAAATCACCTGGGGAATTTATTGAATTATTAAAATTTGAATTCAAATGCATCTGATGGGTCCTGGGAGTCTATTTGTAACACTCACCCAGTTGATGTGGACGCTGCTATCTCATGCCACACTCTGAAGTAATATGGTGCCAGAGTATGCTTAGCTTAACCCATCAAACTGAACCCATGTTCAAAAGCAATGTTGTAACCTTTCCTTGCCTTAAACTTATGGGATCTCTCCAGTCCTACAGCCTCTCCTAGTTTTAGCCCCAACCTCATCTCTACAAGATCTCTGGTGGCCTCCCCAGGTGTGTACTGTTGTGAGATTACCTGTAAAGTAGCTGGTGAACAGAGGTCCAGTTTTATAATTTTCAATACAAAACAAAAAATGGGGATTTCTTTATTTAAAACTTTTTATAAATTCAGACATATTAAACAGAACAAAAAGAAATAGTTGGAGAAGATTGTGAATTACATTTAAAATGCCTCTAAGGAACTAGGAGCTGGGGATGTAGCTCAGATGTAAAACAATTGGCTACCAGGTACAAGGCCTGTGTTTGATCTTCAACACACACACACAAATACACACCTGCACGCATGCACACACACACACACACACACACACACACACACACACTAAGTAAATAAAACCCACACAACTCCAATGACCTAAGCATATGCATTTCCTCACTTCTTTGGCACAGGTAGAATATATTTTAGGCAAAAGTGTATGGGTGCATTTGCATGCAGGAACGTATTTGTGGTGTTGAGCAAGTAACTTACCCAGTTCTGTCACTTGGATTGGTGCCCAAACAGAGAGCAGTAATGATACCTTGCTTTTGTACACATAGTTACAAAGTGCCGCCTCATCCATTATCCCTTTAATCCTTATAATAACCATCTGATGTAGGTGTTATTCTTATTTTACAGGCGAAGAAACAGAAACTCAGGGGTTATGTGCCTAATTTCCCAGCTAATAGGTAGCGACCTCAGACTTAGGAATGGACGGCAGAGTCTACTTTTTTTCTAGCGCCCTATCATCTCTGCAGTGGTTCTTAACCCTGGGAATCCTGGGAGAGCTTATGGGATGCTTATGCCTGGGTAATTATGCCCTCAGTGGTAATTGGTTTGGAGAGTGGCCCAGGCATCAGGATTTTAAAGAGCTTTCAGGCAAATTTAATGCAGTTTCTATAATGTCAATAACGTTGACATTTGGGGACAGATAACTCTTTGTTGAGAAGGGCTGTCCTCTGCACGGATGGACGTTTAGAAGCATCTCTGGGTTTTATTTTCTAGATTTGACACCAATACATCCCAACACATTGACAAATATTCATTGTGGGACAAAATCACCCAGTTGAAAGCACTGCTTAATGTTTTCCCAAAGATGATCAAGAGCATTATCAGGAGCAACTATCAGTTTATTTGTTCATTTCTTAGTTTCTTCCACTCATACCTGAAGGAGTAGACCAAGTCATCATAGTTTTCTTTTCCTGATTTCATTAAAACTAAAAACTAAACCTGAAACATAGCTTTGAAATACTGTATTTATTGGATGATTGTTTTAAAAGAGGAAAGAAGAGTTCTATTTATCTGTAGTTTTATTTGCTGTCATGCAATTCTATCTCAGAGCTACTGTGTTCTGGTATTTCCCAATTTTGCCTGATAGGAATCACCTACAATGCTTGTTACATCTGCAGGGGTGTAGGTCCTCACTCAGACTTAATGGATGCTGATCACCAGAGAGAGGCCCTATAATTCAGATATTTAACAAATGCCCTCATAATTCTCATCAGGAAAGTTTGGGGGAAAGCTAGGTAAAGACAAGGAACACAGGTGAATAAGACATAGCTCCTCTCAAGGAAACTATAAACAAATAACAATTCATAATGGAAAGCAGAATCACAAGGGATAAAAGCCTAGCATGTAGCACCCGGGAGAAAGAAATCAACCTTACTTTAGCTGGGGAGGCAATGCTCAGAGAAAGTATATGTAAGAGATGATATCTGCCTTGGATTTGGAAGCATAAATAGAACTAGTCAGAAATGCAAGGTGCAAAAGTACATTCCAAGAGGAGGGAAGTTACAATAGAGAAAATCTTCTGGTTCTAGATTCTGCTGCCTTACCTGTAGCCCCTATGCACTGGGGGCTCAGTATATACCCATTCTATCTAACACACTGCTAAGTCCCCACAGTGCTCTCTTGCCCCATGAACTTAATATTATCCTCAAGTGGGCATGGAAGAAATTTGTCTAGGCCAGAAGATTGCTAATAGGTTCACATTTTATATTTCATTTAAGTACCCCATATTTAGCTCAGTTTTCCTCAGAATTAACTTTTCTACTCTTGTCTGATAGCCATTTTTATCTTATTTTGTTTATTACTTTTTGTTCTTTGGATTGAACCCAGGGACAATCTACCCAAGCTGTACCCCAGCCCTTTCTACTTATCTTATTCTTTGAAATAGGGTTTCACTAAGTTGCTAAGGCTGGCCTTGAACCTGTAATCCTCCTGTCTCAGCCACCCAAGTACTGGGATTACAAGCATGTGCCAATATGTTTGGGAACCATTGGTTTTTAAAATAACCTATTCTACAGCTCTTTTTACAAGTTGAATGATGTGCTTATTGACTGAGCATCAGAGGACATGCTCTTGATGGGTATTAATGGGACATAGACAGCATTTTCAGACTTGACAGTAGACCTTCCTTAAATGGATGATGACATTTGACATTGCCAGCCAACCTGCAAATCTGGGGACATTGCTCAATGCCCCTCCTCCTCCTCTTAAGGTTGTTTTCCCAGGAGCCTAAGATGAAGCTGGCTCCATAATTAAGAGGCCAACACAGATGTAATCTCCTGAGAGTGGCTTTCTATGACTACCCACTCATCATTCCCTTCTTTCTTATCTTTTCCCATAGTATTTATAATTCCCAGACATTATCTGTTTATTTTTTAATTTCTCTTTCCCCTAACATATTCTAAGGTCTGCAAGACCAGGAACTTTTCTATCCTCCAGGCCCACCATGTAGCACATACTTAAACAATTATTATTTTGGGGAAAGGGGTACTAAGGACTGATCCCAGGGGCATTTTACCTCTGAGCTATACCCCTAGCCCTATTTATATTTTGAAACAGGGTTAAAATGAAAAAAAAAAAAACAAGTTGCTGATGATAGTCAGCAAACTACAATCCTTCTGTCTCAGCCTCCCAATTACTGGAATTACAGATATGTGCCACCTTGCCCAGTTTAACTACTATTGAATTACTAGATCAATGAAGGAATTAGTGAATCAAAATAGAAGACCAGAACTGTATGGTTTTAATCTCATGATCCCAGGCTCTCCACCAGCACACTCACCACAAGCCTAGATTTTTGTGTCAGCAAATTCCAGAAAAAAAGCAACAGCCTTGTTTATTACAATAGTCAGCCCTTCTTGTGACACTGGTATCAGTAGAACAAATGAAATGGCTAATGAGCAAGAATCCTGTAACACTTGGAATAATGAGGAAAAAAAGTCAAAGAAGAAAAGAATCAATACATCAGTGACAGGGAACTTGATTTAAATAATTGGTCAACATAGATGAAACAGAGGGGCCTCAAACCAAGAGATGTGGGCATCCAATCAGAAGAGAGGAAACACAGGGAGCTCCACCAGTGAGGGAGCGAGCCAGAAAGCCCGATGGAAGCTGTAGGTCACGTCTTATTCCTGGGGTTCATGTTTGTCTACTACAGGTAGTAGACATTTGATTCTTGGAAGTCACACCCAGCCATAAGAGAATTATAGATTAGAGGGGGGATATCTGTGGACATCACTACCTTCAAACTAAAACCTACTTCATGCTCAGTAGATAACCTGATGTGGAATGGGAGTAGAACATACTTGATCCTAACTCTCAAAAATAAAAGAGCTCTGATTTTATGGGCTAAACATTGCAAATGCTCTCAAATACATATTTTTTATATCAGGCCATATAGAGAATGATAATATTTGTATGGTACACATGGGTGAACTGATATAGCTGCTATGTCTCCCACCTCACACAGAGGAGAGCAGTATGTTGGTCACACCTGGAGAGCACGTGTGAAGTAGTGTTTAGCTTGTAGCTGGCTCTTTAGAAGTTCTACACCAGAAGATGTGTTCTTGGCCTCCAACCATCACAGAGTCTACTTTAGACTTTTCTTTTTCTTTTTTGGTGGTGCTGGAGATCAAATCCAGGGCCTCTAAATATGAAACACATGCTCTGTCAATTAGGTCTACCCATGGCCCCTACAGTATGCTACATTCCATAGGTATTCCAGAAATATTTTGGAGCACCTATGCTTGGCTAGGAACTTCTCAGAGCAAGAGAAAAAATAACTATAACAAAGATCCCGTTCTCATATAGATTAAACTATAGTAATAGGAGACAGAAAACAGTCAGGTGTAGTGGTGCACACCTATAATCCCGGTACTTGAAGGGATGAGATAAGGGAATTGAAGGTTTGAGCATAGCCTCAGCCAATTAATGAGACACTCAGCAACTTAACAAGGTGCTGTTTCAAAATAAAAAATAAAATGGCTGGGGTGTATCTTGGAAGTAGAATTACCTTGACTTTAATCCTCAGTGAATAAATAAATAAGTAAATAAATAAATAAACAAATAAAATTAAAAAAAAAGAAAAGAAACAAACATACCCATGTTGGGTGGCAGTAAAGTGCTCTGGGGGTAAACACAACAGGCTAAGCAGAATAGAAAATGATGATGATGGGTAGGTGGGAAGAGATGAGCAGTTTCATATAGAAATTGAGAAAATGTTTCTTAGTTTCTTGGGGCTGCCACAAGTTTCCCTAAACGTAGTGGCATAAAGCCACACAAACTCATTATCTGCCAGTTTTGGAGGTCAGAGATGTGATGTAGAGGAGAGAGTTTCCTTCAGGAGATTTCAGAGAGAAAACTCCACTCCTGATCTTTTTCAGCTTCTAGAGGCTCCATCTTGATGAATTAATCATCTCTCAGAGGCCCCACCTCTAAACACTATAGTCAAATTAAGCTTCCTCCTTCTCTCTCTGTCTGTATGTCACTGGGGATTGAACCCAGGAACATTCTACCTCCAATATATAATCCCAGAACTTTTAATTTTTTTTTAATTTTGAAACAGGGTCTTGCCAAGATGCTGAGGATCTTGCTAAATTCCTGAGGGTAATCTCAAGCTTTTGATTCTCCTGTCTCAGCCTCCCAAGTACTGGGATTATAGACATGTACCACCATACCTGACTAGCTTCCATCTTAATACTTCTACCTTGCAATAAGGATTACTCCCAATACAAGTTTTAAGGGACAAGCTATATTCAAACTCAATTAGATGTGGACATCTTTGGGAATATTATTCGATTTACCACAATCCAAGTCTGTAGAGCTCAGTAGGCCAGTAGGATCCCATGAGAAACCTCATTCAATTTCCCCAATACCCTGATAGAGTAAGGGCTATTCTTTGCCTCATTTTTAAGATTAAGAAACCGAAGCTCAGAAAAGTTATGTACAACCAATTCAAGGCTACGCAGCTTCCAAGTAGTGAAGCCAGGTTTCTGTCCCAGACCACCTGACTCCAGTGTTTATATAGCCCTATTACATCTTTGGGCTCTGAAAGTTGAATAGCAGTGAGCTGAATTTGACAATCCCAATTTAGGGGCCTAAGACTATCTTACAGGGTGAAGAGAAAATACCAATATCTTTCTGAGTCACAATTTGAGTTGTGACTCAAAAGTCACACAGGTGTGGCAGAAAGCACAAGGGGTGAGGCCCAGAGGGCCTCCCTCTTCCCAACTACCCAAGTGGCAGCATAATTAAGGGCTACAGGTACATGATTAAAATTACTCCAGGAAACCTTGTCATCCTTCAGGGTTATAGGTAGTAAAGTTGTAACACAAAATTGGAAATATGCTATGCTACTGAAGAATGTAAGAGGGAGATACAGACTAATAGGAAATTTCAAAACAGGAAAGTGGGATCTTTTTCCTTCAGAAAGTACTGTATATTAACAAAAGATGAGCCAAGACTTTCTTTATAATAAGTTCCTCTGATACATACGCACACACATTTTCTGATATTTGATTGACAACTTTTTAAGAAAAGTGCTGATTACCGGAGGTGCCTTTATTTCTCGTTGCCTGTATTAGTTCTTTAGCACAGAGATTTTCTCACTGGTAATAGAGTCAGAGTTTTGGAATGATTTTGCATGTAAAATCCACATAAGGATAATAGCATAATAAAATTTCTCTTACTAGGTTGCCTGAGAAGCTTCTGGAAAGAACAAAAGGTTTCTGGAAGTTTCTTAATCAGAGAGAAGTCCTTTTCCTCTTCTATAAGTCCAGTGGACACAGTGCATTTAGGGGACATGGCAGGCCCAGTGTGGTTGACATTGTTGTCAGAATGGTCCAGTCACATGGACTATTAATAAAATTGTATGTTTACAGAAAATTGGGCAATTTACAAGCAGAGCTCTGTGTTCTGTTCCAACCACCTTCTTGGTTGTTTAGAACAAAATTGTTAAGCATGTGTGTTGATTCTTTAGTTGCTAGTATTCACGGCTCCCACTCACAGGTTTGAAAATTGCTTTCTGGCATCTACTTAAGAGTATTCGAATTGAAAAGCTAAATGACATACATTAAGGAAAAAACAAGCCCCCGTGGCTGTTTGTGCTTTTGTGAACATGTCAGGAGTCAGGGACCCTAGAGGTACCGGGAGCGTGGGTGCAGCTCTGCGCTTGCAGGATCAATACATTCTAGAGAGTGTTAGAAATCATAAAGGGTCCCCCTTCATGTGATCAGTGTCCCAGCTCCCTGCTCTGCTGTGTGGTGCTCTCTGGGCACGTCTGCACCCCGCAGCCCACATTCCTTCACACGCGTGGTAGGTCTGTGGAGAAGAAGATCCATGCCATCACTGTGTGACATTCCCACTCTTCTTCCTATCCCACCTTGCCTCTGGGGAGTGTTTTTGAACTGCAGAGTTGTAAGCAAAGAACAGCAGACCTGAAAGGCCAGGACAAGTCCAGGTGAGGTCTGAGAACTTCCCCACTCAGAGAAATGAGTCTGCAGCCTTCGCAAGTGAAATTTGTGAAATTGCACAACAGAGCAATGACAGGTCAGAGGAGAGTGGCCTTTTCTCAAGGAGAATACAGAAAGATGGCCAGGTGTGGACAGTCTACATAAGATTTCCAGACCATGGGGGAATATTTGGGACAACTGACCAGAGTTGATTGAAGTTGAATTGGGGAGGGTTCTTTGCTGTTACAAATATAGTCATGCTTTTTTTTTTTCATTGTCTATAAAAGGAATGTTTCTTTACACAGAAGCTCATTTCTCTAATGGAAGACAACCCAGCAATTTTCCAGCAGTTATGATGTAAATGTAGCACAAAATATGGCACATGGCATGAGTAATATGCCAACTCAAATGTTTTATGGTGCAAAATGATATCTGCTGGGATTGTTTGGCATTATCGATCTATGAGCATGGACCTTCTCTTTGTTCATTTATTCTTTCTCTGTTTGCCCTTATCCCCCCTACTCTTTTTATTCCTTTGATACTTGAGTTTGAACCCAGAGCAATTCTACCTCCAAGCTTCATCCTTAGCCCTTTTTATTTTTTATTTTGTAGTAGGGTCTGGAAAGGTTGCTGAGAATCTTGGTAAATTTCTCAGGCTGGCCTTGGGCCTGTCGTCCTCTTGTCTAAGCCTCCCAACTACTGGGATGGTAGAGATATACCATGACATCTGGCTCTTGTCTTTCTTGAATAAACCAGATACACTGCATCAGTCAGGATAGCAGATCAACTTAGTATGCTTTGGCTGAACTCCTTGTTCATGAAATCTTGGTCTTCAATAATGGAGATTAAGAACAAAAGCGGATCTGGAATACTATTGGGCAAAATGTTGTAAATGGAGATGTGCATCAGGTAGGTTTGAGAAAAGAGCAAACATTCATGCTAAGAAAAACATGAGGCACAGTTATCCACTAACACACACTGCATTATATAGGAAAGCAAAGAAAGGCTTTTTGACACACTAAAAATATGTCCAGGTATTCTAGCAAATAAGACTTGCTGGCATTGTAAATTGGTTTAGTGACCTTTGATGCAAATTAAAATGCTACACAAAGCCCTAATTGAATATTTTTCATTTTCTCTCCTTAGTCTGATAAATCTGTGAGAAGGTAGAGGCATGGTAACCTACATCTTTACCCTTAATATCATTGTGATTTTCCAAGTTTTCCCTTTAATTAGAGTGATTTTCTCCACATGCTCAAATTGTTAGAACATGAATAAGAAAAATGTCTTAATTATATTATTCTATTGCAAGAGCACAAAATGTTCAGGAGTAGTTAGCAAATACCTTTTATGTTTTTTTCTATTTTCATGACCACACTTTCAGAAAAATAGATGTGAATAATTCATATTAACTTTCCTAAGACTTGGAAATCTTGGGTGTCATTTCTGTTGCTTCTGTATTTCCAGTTCCTGAAATAAATATGCTATCCAAAAATACATAAATGGAGTATGAATTTGATTTTTATGTTTCTTTGGACCCAGCTTTAACATCTAAAAATCTTTATATTCTTCTCATATCGTTGAATTCAATTTAAAAAGAAAATTGAATTTAATCAGGTTTAGAAAGAAACACAGTAGAATCTCCACCTAGACATATTTTTCCTTTCTGCTTCTTGCAACAATAATAAGAAAAAATTCATTCTTTTACTTGCTGTGAAGAATAATATCAACTAGGTTATGATTTGGGGATCTTTCTAATCTTTACTGAATCTTTCATAAATAACATTCACATAAAGGTATTTCAGTAGAAAATATTTATTCAACCTTATTTCAAATAGAAGTGGATTCCATTATGTATAGTGAACTGTTTTTGAAATGACTAACAGAATACATTAGGCAATGCAGGCAAGCGTAAACTGAAATATGGAGTTCATAATCAATATTTAAAAACACATATAGACCCAGTTTTAATATAAAATCTGAGCTTTTGTTGGGTTTTCCATATAATATGTCATCTATGGAGTAAATAAATGTATTACTACTTAAAATTTTAGACACATCTCCCTAGTATAGACTGTTTACAACCTCTAGGCTAGGAGCCGTGTCTTAGGTGGGTGCATTTATTCGGTAGCAGGCAAATCAAAAGCTTTCTGATAACTACTTGCCAAGTGGCTCTGCTTAATCTTTCAGGCTCCCCTGCTTTTCAGCTATATCCTGATTTCTAGGAATTCTAGGATGCTCATCCCTATATTGCTCCTCTTACCCCCTTATAGCACTCATCACAGCCCAAGTACTGCTGGCTTAAACTTGCCTCAAGGCTTGGAACTCCCCAGGTCTGACCCCAAGGGCTGCCATCAGTGTGCCTTCTGTCCTGGTTCAGAACCACAGGTACCTCTGCTTTAGGAGTGCGACTAGTGCTGAACTGGTTGGAGCAGCTGAACGATGCAACAGCAGTGAAGCTGAGAAAACAGGTTCTCTAAGAATCTTTTAGAAGTTTTTGTGGCTTGTCAAGTGGCTTCTTGAGGACCTCACCTTCAGTGTTAGGCAAGCATTACCACACACATTAAACCACGCACCACACACATTAAAGGGAAACAATCAAAAGCAAGTTTGTCCTGCATTGACACGGTGATGATGGATCTTGTGTTACATAAAAGGAGCATATAAGCCCCAGAAAAAAATAAGTAAGCTTTCTTTTCCACTCAGAGAGTCTCTATCATTCAAATACTTTGATGTACCCAGGTGTGGTGGTGCGTGCCTATAAACCTAGAACTTGGGAGACTAAGACAGGAGGATCACAGATTTAAGGACAGCCATAGCAAGTAGTGAGATTCTCGTGAACCTAGAGAGACCCTTGGCAAAACTCAAGAATGGCATGCACAGAATCTAAAAGGATGCAAATTGCAGTTTCTGGTGAACCAGAAGTGACTCGGTATTGCCAGAGTGTAAAGTGGAAAGTGTGGAGAGGGTATGAAAGTGTAAGAATGGGTGAGAGCAGAGGCTGGACAGGGCCTGGCCATGGAAAGCTTTGTCAAGCCAAACACTCCAGATTTTATCTGAAGAGAATAATTTTCAAAATAAAAATAAAATAGAGCTGGGAGTGGAGTTTGGAGGTACACTGCCCTGGGTTCAATCCCTAGTACCATAAGAAAATAATAATAAAAAAGAAAAAGAAGAAAAGCAGCAACAACAACAAAAGCAAAAAAGCAAATACTTCCATGTGTTTGGCAAATTAATGCTTTCATTTCATAAGAAAATGAAACTTTAGAATCAACTTTAAAGTGCTTCTTATATTAAGAAAAAAAAACACCAGTTGTAAGTAAGAATGTAAATCAAATGGAACCATCTACCATTTTTTCTATGAAATTGATGATTTTTTAATTGAGTGTGCTTATTTTTTAAAGAAAAGTTAAATTCAATGCATAGGACTTGACCTAACCAATTGCTATTTACTTATTCCAAACATTCATTCTCTTTCTCTTCATTTGCCTTCTCTGTCTCATACAAAATGTTCTCTTTATCCCTTTGATGGTGTCTCAGTCAGAATTTATCATCTTCTACAGTGATCCACAATCTATCCCCTCTGCTCCTCTCCTGAAATCCTCTTCTTGCAAGGCACATGTTCTTAACCCAACGGCCCAGGGCAGAGATGCCTGATTTCTCCTTAAAAGCCCATGCATCGTCAATCCCTTTACTCCAGTGACTAACCCTCATCCCCAGGTCTACTTCCACATTCACTTGAATGGCTCATGCTAATGCAATCCCATTTTCTGCCTATCTGTCATAATCACTTTCTGATGGCTTTATTACTTTTATCCTTATCTTGCTCTCCTTCTTAAAGCTACCAACATGACATTTCCCTTCCTGTCCAACCCCAGATTCTATAGTAGCTTACAACTGCCTTCATGTACAATCTGGAGTGTTTGGTCTGACAAAGCCTTCCATGGCCAGGCCCCGTCCAGCCTCCACTCTCACCTATTCTTGTGCCTTCATCCCCTCTCCCCACTTCCCACCTTACACTCCAGGAATACTAAGCCACTTCTGGTCCCCCAAACACTCAGTAATTGGCACGCTGCTAGATTTTGTGCATGCCATTCTTGCCTGGCATGCCTTCCATGTATTCTGCTCACTTTTTAAGGCTCAGTTAGGCATTTTCTCTATGTGAAGCTTACCTGTTCCCTCCCTGCCACACACGTTTCTAGTGTACTTGGCTTTTACTCTTGCTATATAGTAGAAAGGATTCTTTCTGTCTGCCTCTGTCCTTCTAGGAGATGGTAACCTTTTGGAGACAATAATTTTTTTTTTTTATCTATGTGTATTGCACACAGGTATCTAACATATAGTAAGAGTTCAATAAATACTTGTTAAGTCAAAGAATAATCTGAATAAGTGAAAAAAATTACTAAAACAATCAAGGGTTTTGAAGCTATGCTATGTTAAAAATACTTGCACTTTTTCTTTTTTCATTTATCTTTATTCTGTGCAGACACATCACTAATTAAATTCTGAGTGCACAACAAATTCTATAGAGTATGATTATATTCCTATCTAAGATGCAGATAAAATATTTGCATGTAAATGAGACAATGTCTGGCCTCAGAGAAGCACTAGCTCTCAGTACTCCAAATAACCTCTAATATTACCTGTTGGGAAATAAATGAAAATGAGTCCACTGCACTAATGGGTTTTCAGGCCAATTTTCCAAGCAAGAGCTCATTTCTAGTTGAAAGTAAATATGCTTGCAGTGCTTATGAAATCGACGATTGCTAATGTGTACTCATGCACCCAGAACGAGTTCACATCTCATTCAAGATCCGTGAAGTTTGAAATGAACCCCGAGTATGAGCAAGACATCTGTGGCTCCACAGATTCTATTTGCTCAAATTAACAAGCAAATCTGTACGCTCCTGAATAAATGGAGTTCCGAAAACATTTCATATCTAAAACAGTTGCTTGTCTCTAAATAGAAAAAAAAAATTTCTTAATTCTAGAAATTATGGCATAGGCAATAAAGTGAAAATGCCTTCATCCTTCTTTTAATACTGTCTCTCTTCCCTTCTTCATTCATTTCCTTATTACATCTTTTCAGTTCTCTTCTAAAGAATGTGAGGACTTCCTTTGTGTCAGGCACAAGTCTAGCCATACTCATTTTAGTAGAGTTGAATCCTCTTGATCCAGTGAAATGTGTACTAGTATAAATTTCTAAATAACTAAATAACTAATACAGATAGGGGATAAGCCATTCAGCTCACAATTGGTACAGCCAGGGCTCTAGCCCAGGACTGATTCCAAAAGATTGCCTGAACGCTTTGCGGACCACCTCATCCAAGGTATGGTGAAAGTTTGTCAGAGATGGAGTATGACTCCAACTCATTTTGAGCCACTCTGTACTTTGCTTAACAAAAATCCCATGCATCCAATTATTATTACATTCCATTTTACATGTACTTTACAAAGAAGGCAGGTTTTACTAGTGGTGATTTGCTAGTGATGGTAATTCTAGTTTGTGAGCTGTAATAATTGGTTCAAGAATGGTTGAAGTCTCTGAAGAAAAGGGAGGCAAGGAGGGGAGTTTTCTCCTTATTAGTCATGTTATTGAGAAATGAAACAAAACGAAGCCCAAGAAAATGAAGAAATTTCAGGTAAAGCTGCACTGGCAAACTTTATTTTAAAAGGCAAAATGATATGTGTTTTGGGCTTTGCAGATGCTTTGAGGTCTCTATTGCAATTATTCAATTCTTCTGTCCTAACACAGAAGCAGCAATAGATAATATATAAAACGAATGAGTGTGGCTATGTTCCAATAATTTTTTTCATTTTATGTAAGGCAAAGAGCCAGATTTGTCCCACGGATCACAAATATTCTTCACATTGTGTTATCAATCTAGATATTTGGAATTGTTTAGGCAATTAGCAGAATGTAGATAAACTATAGAGACCAATAGCATTTTAACTCTAACAAGACTATTTTTGTATCTGGGCACAGTGGCATATACATAGGCCCAGCTTCTCAGGAGGCTGAGACAGAAGAATAAAAAATCTGCTGTCATTCTGGACAACATAGCATGGCCTTGTCTTAAAATAAATACATATATAAAAAGGGATGAGGATGTAGCTCAGTGGTAAAATGCCCCTGGGTTCAAATCCCAGTACTATATATAAAAAAGACTTTTTGGGCTATATAGCTATAGCCCCACTATTTAAACTAGATGGTGTAAGAGTTCAAAGAGAGGTGATTCATTTAACTCTATAAGCAGTCTGGTAATTTGTGGCATCAAACTGTGAAGGCTTAGAAAAATTTTCGACAGGTATGAAACTGTGTTCACACAATTTGAAATAGCAATCCTAGTTGGAAAGATTTAGATTCAGATTAATGCAAACATGGGCCCTATAAATCTTTGTAGCGAAACCAACAAGTGAAGGTAGGCATAGCAATTGTATTGTCTAAACTGAAGAATTGCATTTTTATTCTCCCCAAATAGTAAGAACAAGAAAAATCATAGTCTTCCACACAAATTTCAATTTCATGGCTTGCTGTAAAGTTTTTCTTCATTTGAAAAATGGCAAGCCAATTTTAAGATGCTGTTATTTTTGATAGGTAGCAAATAGTAGAGGCCCATGGAGATAGTGTTTCAGCTGGGGACTACTCCGTCACTTCCTAAATGTGTGTCCAAGCACATAACCTCTCTAACCCTGCGCATAAAATAAACTGTACAGGCCTGATAGCTTCTCAGTAAAATCTGCAAAAATATTATGTATCTTTTCCTTGCCTTCCTCTGCCTTAAGATGATGTGAATCTCTGTTCTACTAAAAATAAAAAGGAAATACGGATGTTACATTTTTGCACTAATCTGGATAGTAAGGTGGAAGGCTTAGAGCTCTTTCGAATAAACGATCCTATAGACTACACACACTTTTCTCATACTTTCATTCACTACATATTGGGCCTTTTCTCTCGCCTTTCCATGATGGAAAAAAAAAAGAATTCCCTTTGTATGACATTTTGGTATTATCAAAAATAGTTTGTAGCTGGGTACAGTGGCCATGCTGGTAATCTCAGTATTTGGAAGGCTGAGACAGGAGAATATCAGGTTTGAAGCCAGTCTCAAACACTTGGTGAGAACGTGTTTCAAAATAAAAAATAAAATAAGGCTGGGGTGTAGATCAGAGGTAAAATACCCCTGGGCTCAATCCCAGCACCCAGTCTATCTTTGTACCTTTCTTTCTTTCTCTCTCTCTCTCTCTCTCTCTCTCTCTCTCTCTCTCTCTCTCTCTCTCATACACACACACACATTTGTATGTAAAATGTAAACCACCTATGGTATGTACTTGATACTCTATTTTAAGAAAACCTATTGTAGTGTGTGTGTGTGTGTGTGTGTGTGTGTGTGTGTGTGAGAGAGAGAGAGAGAGAGAGAGAGAGAGAGAGAGAGAGAGAGAGAGAGGTGTGTGGAGAGATCATTAGGTTACTTTTTTCTAATGATTTGGACTACTTTACCATTAACAGTAATGGTAAACTGGCTCTACATCTAACAGCTGGAATTGTTAAACTTCAAAATGTGTTTTCAGTGATATGGGTTTACAGTGGATTATTATTGTAGTTTGTATTTTTCTTACTTGTTAAGTTCTGCATTATATATTTTGAATGTGGACTTTTCTGTTGAGTATTTCATGTGTACTTTAAAAATAATGCATATTCTGCTATTCTTGGATGAAGTGATCTTTCAGCGTCCAGTTGGCTGATACATTTCATGCCTTCTTTATCTTTCCAACTTGCATCTATCCATTCGTTTGATCAGTTACCAAAAGAAGAGTATTGAAGTTGCCAAACAATTTGAGGATGATCTTCCCCTCATCTGTTCTATTATTCTTTGCTTCATATATTTTTGTAATTATTATTAAGTCTAACACATATGTAAGATGATTAGGACTAGTTGGCGAATTAACTCCTTTATCATTTTGTGATGTCCTATTTGCTCCTTGTCATTTTTCTTGTACTTTAATCTGCTTTGTCTGATATTAATGACTCTAGATTTCTTTTAATTTATTTTTACATAAATCATTTTTCCATCATTTTTGCTATATATATATATATATATATATAGTGTGTGTGTGTGTGTGAGTGTGTGTGTGTGTGTGTGTGTGTGTGTGTGTGTGTGTTGCTGGAGATAGACCTTAGGGCCTTGTGCATGTTAGGTAAGTGTTCCTCCACTGAGCTATACTCCCAGATTAATATCATGTTTAAAATAGATTTTCCATAGACAATATATACTTGATCTATTTTATACTCAATAGGATAATATTGTCTCTTAATTAATGTGTATTTACCATTTGCACCTAATATAATTACTGATAAACTGAACTTAGAACTCTTCCTTCCTTCCTTCCTTCCTTCCTTCCTTCCTTCCTTCCTTCCTTCCTTCCTTTCCTTCCTTTCCTTCCTTTCCTTCCTTCCTTCGAATTGAAACCAGGGACATTCTATTCTATTGATCTATTGATGAGCTACACCCCAGCCCTATTTTCTCTCTTATCTGGAAACAAGGTCTTGCTAAATTTCTGATGCGAGATTAAAAGCTGTGATCCTCCTGTGTCAGCCTCTGAAGTACTGAGATTATAGGTGTGTGCCATCATGGTCAGCTTAAATCTACCTCTTTAAAACAAAAAAAATGTTCTTCCTGTGTCTTTTTAAATCGACTTTCCATCTCCTGTATTCTTTTATACTAAGAGAATGTTATTTTATTTATTTATTTATTTATTTATTTATGTCCAGTATATTTATTGCTTTTTTGGCTACATTTATTTATTTTCTTTTTGGGGTATTAGGGTTTGAGCTCAGGCATATTCTATCACTGAGCTATACCCTGTGGCCTATTTACTCTTTTATTTTAAAGTAAGATCTCACTAAGTTGTTGAGGGCCTTGCTAAATTTCTGAGGCTTGCTGCAATCCTGCAGCATTCCTGTCTCACCCTGCCAAAACTGGGATTATAGGTGTACACCATCAAGTCTGTCTTGGCTATATTTCTTTGCATTTAGTTATTGGTTATTTTAATGATTTTAATGTACATGCTTATTTTTTCTGTTCATAGAGTTAATATTTTATAATTTTAGTAAAACAAAATATTTATCGCCATGTACATCTTTTCATTCTACTTTCTTTTTATTCTAATATATGTCACTTATATACATGTTGAGATTCCTCTAGGTGATATTATAATTTTTGCTCTAAACAATTTTAATGACTTCAAAGAACTTAAGTAGAAACAGGGTCTATATTTACCAAAACATTTACTACTTATTAGTCTTCCCTTGTTTCTCTGGGAACGGGTTTCCTTCATTATTTCACCTTCAGTTGGAAAAACATTATGCTAATAATTTTTAAAATTTTTGCAAAAATTTGAACACCTACATCCCAGCATTACTACTCTCACTTCATTTATGTCCTCTTCAAAGTCTTTTCTGCCAGCTCAGAGATGCTTTAAAAATATATAATTAATTAATTAGTTAATTAATTTAGTTATTATTTTTGTGGTATTGGGGAATAAGCCTAAGGAGGTTCTACCTCTGAGCTACACCTCTCTCACCCTTTCTACTTTTTATTTTAAAACAGGGTCTCGCTAAGTTATCACAGTACTCTGGCTTAAATCTGCAAGCCTCCTGTCTCACCCCATGGACTGGGATTACAGGCATGCACCACCACACCCAGATTCAAAGGTATATTTTTAATAGTTTATGTAGCACTTTAGTTCTTTCACCTCAGATCACTGTGCAGGGCATCTAGTCTGCCAATCTTCCAGAAACAGAGCACATTTTTTATTTCCTATTATCTTGCCTATTTTTATTTTTCCTCCTATTCATTGTATTAAGTAATAAAATATCACTAGCATTTTCTATATATAGTGAAAATATTTCATATCTATATAGCAACCTACAGTATATAAATAACTGTCATGTTCATCTCTAAAATTTTACGAGGGATGTTGGGTAAAAATGATCATTTTTCCATTAGAGAGGAATAAATGGGCTCACAGAGGTTTATTAACCTTTCCCAAATTATGTGCAAAGTGAAATGAGAACTATTGTGTAGGTCTCTTCTCTATCATGTTGCAACCCCGAATAGATAAATTCACAATCAGGCAGAACAATTGAGTTTCTCGACACTGATTTTACAGATCTGTATTGGCTTCTTCTTATACTGCATATTGTACATTTATTCAGTAAGGATTCTTGGGGATTTTTGACTATAAAATATTATCTCTTTTACTTAGCTTGTCTGTCTCAGAGAGGATTTTATTTGTCTGGCAGTCTTGATGTTGTGTTCAAGACCTTAAAAACTTGAGAGAAGAATTAGAAATGCAGAGACTGCTTCCGATCTTGAACTACTTATCACTGAAAGGTACTAGATTTACTAGTATAGGACAGGCATATTTACAAGCATAGGACAGGCTTAGTTTTGTCGATACTCATGTTTAAAAGATGTTTTGTAAGTCATTGGTCTAATTTTTCATAAAATGGATGTTATCTTTTCTTATCTTGATAATTCTTCTACAATAAACTGTTTTAAAATTGAAGTGATATATATTTGTCTTTTCCTTTAAATAACTCATTATAATATCCAAATAAAGGAAAAATGTTTTATTAACCATACAGATGTTGATGCCTCCAAAGACCTCTTATCAATTTAGTGACAATGTGATTTTTTCACTGTATTATTAAAATATGTCTTGATACCTTGAAGAGTCTAGTTTGATAAAGGCTGAGTAGATCCATATGCGTTGACATTTTAGAATATAGCTAGATAAATAGCATCAGTATATTTAACTCATTAAAGAATATTTAATTATAATTTTTATTTTTAAACTTAACTAGTTCTTATTTATAAGTTTAGCTTTTATAAGTCTAGTTTATGTTTTTATAAGTCTAGTTTCTTGATGATGGCTACATATTTTATGTGGATCTTGACCCAACTTCACTAAGATTGACCTCTGTGGAGCTTAGTATCTAATATACAAATACTTTCTTCTACTGTTATAAATAATTGTTTGAATTCCCTTTTCTAACATATGTCAATTATGTCGATAATCCTATATAATTCACCCTTTCCCCAGTGGGACAACACTCACATTTTTTTGCCTAGTTAATACACCCATCTCCAAGCCCATGATATCTGCTTAATGTTCATTCTTCTTAGTCAAGTCCTAATATGACTCTTTCTGATCCTTGATGATATGTCCCAAATAAGAAAATGTAAATACCTGCAACACATGCAGTATACAAATGGAAGAAATACTGTGTTTTAATCTGAGTTCTCTAGAGAAGCAGATCACAGGATATATAATAAAAGGCTTATTATGGAGGACAAGAAGTCCCACAACACACCTGCAAGCTTGAGAATCAGGAAACCTCAGAATGCAATTCAGTCTAAGTTCAAAAGCCCAAGGACCAAGGCAGGGGACAACTCATAGACTTCTGAGCATCTGAATGTCCAGGAACCAGTTCCTATGTCTAAGTCAGAAGAAATGGATGACTTAGCTTCAAAAATGAGAAAAAAGTATATATCCTTCCTTTGCCTTTTTTGTTCTATCTGGGTGTTCAAGGGATTGAATGATCCACATTAGTGAGAGCAGATCTTCCTTACTCAGTATACTAATTCAAATGCTAGTCTCTCCCAGAATCACCTCTTTGACACATACAGAAATAATGCTTACAGATAGCTGGGCATTATCTAACCTACTCAAATTTGGCACGTAAAATTAACCATCCTGTATGGGTTAACAAAAACTTCCATTAAAAATGATCATTGTATAGGACTGGAGGGTAGGGGAGAAGCATATGAGACAGTACCCTTGTCTTGTGGGATAGAGAAGTGAGTTAGCTCTGTTTGCAGAATTTCCTCTATGGCAATAGAAGATGACCTACTGGGTTAGTCAGTTTGACTAGACTATCTAGCAGAAAGATTTATTTTCCCAGTGTTTTACAGGATTGGGTACATTTGAAAAGATTTCTGTTTCTATTACCTTAAGTAAGCTATATTAGGTTAGGCTGTGTTCCCAAATAGAACCAAACATACAAAGCCAGAACAAGATAGGCACTTGTATCTTTCTTGTATCATAGTCTAAGCACGATCTTTAATACACAGTTTCCAAAGTTGTCCTAGTAGTCTTCTCCAGCCTTTCCAACTGGGAGAAAGAACATGGAGAATCAGATGTGAGGTGACATTCTTTCTCTTCATGTGTCATTGGGAAATCTTTGTTTGTTTGTTTGTTTGTTTGCAGGTCTAGGGATGGAACCCAGGGGCATTCTACCTCTGAGCTACACATCCAGCCCTAATTTTTATTCTTTATTTTGAAACAGGGTCTCACTAAGTTGCAGAGGGCCTCATTAAGTAGCTGAGGCTGTCCACAAACTGCAATCCTCCGGTCTCAGCCTCCTGAATGCTGGGATTACAGGTGTGCACCACCACTCCCGGCTCATTGGGAAATATTGTCAAAGGTCCACAACTAACTATCCGTGAGTCCAGCTATGTGTCTGAGGAAGGGGAAAACAATTCTGAGGGACAGTCAGGAGTCTGACACAGGTCTCTATCTCCTTAGCAATGTGCTTCCTATTGATGGCAATATAGAGCTGAAGAATTGCTCTAGGCACTAAGTAATCCTGGATTCCTTTTCAGATGGCTCATTTTTGGTGTTTTATCTGTTTGGTGATAGTGATGGTAGCAACAGAACTACCATAAACTTTTTAGGACATTTCCTAGTTTGGAATTACTTTTGCTAGAAATAAAAGCCAATACTTTTGCCACATCAAGTTATTTAAATCTAGACTCACTGCTCCATCACAGTTTCTGTTTTTGAGTCTTGAGGGGGCACCCCACATCCTCTTAGGTCTCATCTTACTAGGTTTTGTTTAGGTTCCTGTGCATGGTGGGTTACGGTGATGAAGCAAAATCACCCCAGTGTTCTTTTATCATCTAAGGAAAAGGGAATGAATGGCCTTTGACAGGTAGAATTGCACTAGGGACACTTTAGGGGTCTGCCTTCTCTGTCCTGGCTGCACTCTGACTGGATTTCGATACAGTGAGTTTCCTTTCGAGATACAGAGCAAGTCCAGGGTCAAACCTCTCCTTCTAAGATGTGCTGTGTTTCTGCTCCACTTTCAGATGGCTCTGCACATATTTTACTGAAAGTTGCAAAAAGGAGCCAACATCTCCCAAATCCTGCTTCCTTTCCACCAAATCCCATAAAGCTGTAAACATAGCAAGGATAGACACATGATCTAAGTAACAGTAAATAACATGCAATGATTAACTAACTGATTTGCTATTGAGTTTACTGACACTGGATGGAGAAAACCTTATGTTGTCTCTGTACCTGGACACAGACAGTCCCACATGTTATATCTATCCCTTTCTAATGTCTATGGTCCAGTTACCAATTTTGGCATCAGTTAGGTCTCTAACTCAATGACAGAAACCAACACAATAAACTCCAGATTTACTAGAGAGCAGTTACTGTTTCAATAGAAATATAACTTTAGAATCAGATCTAATACAAATATTTTAGATGTCATATTAATAAGCATTAAAAAAGAAATGAGAATTAATTTTAATATATCATTTAAACTAGTATATTCAACATATAGAATATAACATGAACATTTATTCCTTATAAAACTCATCACTGTTTTATTTTACTTTTTAAAAAAGTAAAATAAAAAGTAAAGTACTGTCTTTGAAATCTGGTGTTATTTTACATATATGGACCAATTTGGACTAGCCACATTTCAAGTGTTCATCTCGGTGTACCTGTGCAAGCAGCTGCCAGCCTGACTGGACTCAAGTCACTCTTAGCTTCACTGTCTGAGAGAAGAGACTATCTTTTCATCTCCCTGTCAAGTTTCCCTTAAGTCAGCCAGCTCCTGTGTAAAAGATCTCTAGGAAGAAACTCTGTGCCTTTCCCATGCCTATCTGGTGGCCTGTTGGTGAGGCAGGGTCCTATGATTGGTTGTCTTGGGAAGAAGGTGGGATTGATTGACAACTTCCAATAAAATTTGGCTAGAGTGGAGAAGAGTTCTCCAAAAGAAAAGGTGTTTCTGGGAAAACAGAAAAACAAGGTAAGAAGAGCTGAGAAGTCCAAAGCAATAAATGTATTCTACTATAGCTAAGGAAAAAATGGCCATTTATATGGAGACTACGGCTACTTATTCTTAGATAAATTGAACAATTGAGTACAGATAGAGGATATTCTCATTATGTAATTATTCAGTTAGAAGTGGGTTCAGAAAATCAGGAAGATGACAATGATAGCTTCATTTAACAACTACTCATTAATCAACATGTTATTCCCACTTATTTTACTCACTTGTAAAAAAAAAAAATAACCAGGAAGCACAATACATTGATTTGGTAGTTTAATATTAAATCATAAAATGTTGCTTTTCTAAGTAGGAATGAATGTGTGGAATGTCTGAGTTAGGAAGCCAAATTATCAGGATCAACTGCATTTTTTAGAACACAGTCATGATGATTGTTTTAACACGATGAAAAGATGACAGAATTCCACAAAACTCTGATAAGCAACAGACTACTGGTTCCAGAACCTTGCCAATTACTGTCATTTCACAGAACCCTTCCTGGGAAGACTGACTGATCTGTAAGTCAAACCCTGGCTCCTTTTCACATCAAGACATAGAACAGAAGCTACTCTGGTTGCTCTGGCAGGTGCTCGTTTTAAGGTTCAGGATGATGACTGTTTATCTGAATCTGCTGGGATCCATCCGTAGCTTTCAGCACTTTGACTATATGATGCTAATGTTCCTTCTTAAATGTTCTGGCTAATGTAAAGCAGCTAGCTTTCTAAAGGGTGAATTTAGTCTTCACATACTGAAGTGGCAGACATTTCTGAACATGATTTAAATTGGTATTGACTTCAGGTAACATCTTGAGAACTGCTGGAGTTGGAAAAATATCTTTTATCTATTTATCTATCTCTTTTCTTTTTGCTTCCATTGTTCTAATATCTTCTACCTGGTGTTGGAAAGTCAGAAGCAAATGTGGTCTACCATAATACCCTATCACTAAATCATCAGTTTTCTTTGTTGAGAGTGCATCGCACACCTGTAATCACAGTACTTGGGAGACTAAGACAGAAGAACCACAGGTTTGAGGCTGGCTTCAGCAACAGTGAGACTCTTACCAACCTAGCAAGACCCTGTTTCAAAATAAAAATTACAAAGGGCTAAGAGTGTAGCTCAGAGGTAAAATGCCCTGGGTTCACTCCCCAGTAAAACACACACACACACACACACACACTGTATCAAAGCATATTTCTTAGGAAAATAGATGTTTTCTAAGCCTTGTGTAGGCGATTCAAATATGGAATTAAGAAAACTTGAGTTCATAAGTTGTATCACTTTCTCTAATCTCCATTCTAATCATGTATGGGGAAATGAAATAAAATAACATAAATAGTTTCCTTCATATCAGAATTATCAGAACTTTTTAAATTCAGAGGTTCCCAGAGAAGGAAGGCCCTGGAGGAGCTTCAGTGGTCTGAGAACCTCCTGAGATGGTGTGCAACATTTTGCACACATTTGTACATTTCTGGGGCAATACATCTACAGCTTTTCTAAGATTCTAAAAATTCCTAAGCTCTACATTAATAGATCTCCATTGACTACTCAACTAATATATATGAATCCCTCAACTGGCGTCTGTGACATGCAGAAAGCTCTCTTAAATTCCCTCTCTAGTTTTTCTTTTATTCTTTTCTATGTATTCTAATCTCTATTGACCATTCCCTGATTATGTATTTTTTTCTGCATCTTTGCCCTTGCGGTTCTATCTGGAATGTCTTTTTATTGAAATCCACAATCGTCCATTATCTATTTTATTTTACTTTACGTTTCAGTACTTTACTTTTTTGAGGATCGAATCCAGGGGCATTCTACCTCCAAGCTATATCCCCAGCCTTTTTTATTATTTTAGTTTGAAGCAGTATCTAAGTTGTTGAGGCTGGCCTGGAACCCGAGATCCTCCTGTCTTAGTACTAGGATTACAGTTGTGTGACACTGTGCTCAGCCAATTATCCATTTAAAATTCCATCACATCTATTTCAAAGAAACCCTCTCATTGGTTATGATTACTTCCTCTTCTAAGACCCCAAAGCAAGGTTTTTGAATCTGTTTTGTACTAGAGTTACTTGCTTCCTGTTTTTCATTTATAGGTAAGTATAGAGTTGTTTTTAAATTTTCTCTGTAACTATTGCTACCCTCAGTCTTATAGTTAGTTTAGTATTTCCTACTTACAATACTAAATAAATACTTGTTATGGTCAAATAAAAGTGGCCACTTTTTGATGTTATACATTGATTCCAGTTAGCAAAACATTTAAAAAAATCTGGACACTCATTGTTGGGAGCGGGGAAGAGGAAGTGGGTGGGGGGGAGGGCACCAAGCATAGTCTGAATGTATGCCATTTTCAATATGATCCATATAAAGATAAAAAATCAAAACAAACAAACAAAAAATAATAAGAAATAGGGTTAGGGGCATAGCTCAGAGGTAGAATGCCCCTGGCTTCTATCTCCAGTACCACACACACAAAAAACTTGCTCTATGACATCTCATCTCCTCACCTTGCTTAATGTTCATCCATAACACTGGACATGTTATAATAATATACTCTACCATTATTTATTGACAAAAACCTTATATAGGAATGAAGGGAAAATGTGTGTGTGTGTGTGTGTGTGTGTGTGTGTGTGTGTGTATTTTATACATCTTCAATGGTGGAAAATTATTATCCTTTGAAAGTGAATTCATATCATAATACAATAAAATTATGTAAAACTAAGATTTTTGCAATTATTTTAAAATAAATATCAATGTGAGACTGATAGTCAATGATTCCAAAATACTTGCTCCAAGCAGTTTAAAGCAAGAGTTACATAAACCTTTAGTAACAGGAGGTAAAAAAATTCTTAACATAAGTCTTATTAAGGAATAATATAACATAATAATTTACACATGGTAAAACATAGCCTTTCCAGGTATACAGTTATATATCCACCATCATAATCAAGACAAAGAATACATGTATCCTCCTTAATAGTTTTCTTGTGCAATTTGGTGGAGAATCCTTTCTCCCCACTCTAAATGTCTGACAACCACTAATCTGCTCTGCTACACTGTATTTTTGCTATCTTTCTCCAGGGTACATGCATAATGTTTTATGCATGGAATCATACAGCATGTCCTAAGTGAGCTGGCTTCTTTTACTTAGCATAATGCTTTTTGAGATCCAAGGTAATATTTAAAAAGAGGAGATAGCTCTTTTGTATATATTCTGCCACATTCTGGTTATTGAAAAATTGTTTCAGGGAACTCCACACATATTTTCTACAGTGCAGCGACTCTATCAATTTACTAACAAATTGCAGCTGTAACAAATCGCCAGAAATTTGGTGGCTTAAGAGGACAGAAATTTATGCTCTCACAATTATAGAGGTAGGAGGTCTGAAATCAAAGTATCAGCAGGGCTTTTCCCTCCAGAGCCTCAAAAGGAGATTTCATTCTTTGCCTCTTGCAGCTTCTGGAGGCCTTCTGTGTTCATGGCTGTCTCCTCTCCTCTGTTTCCATACTCACGTCCTCACCTCTTTTCATGTGTTCCTCCTCTGTACATTTTTTTTTAATTTTATTTTATTGGTGCACTGTATTCATACATCATAGTGGGATACAAACTTTTGTAGACATACATGCACACATCGCCCAGTCAGCCCCCACCCGATCCCCACCCCATTCTCTCCCCATCCCTCCTTCCCATGCTTGGCTTAGTGGTTGACATCTAGTATTATAGCAATTTATCCAAAATTAAAAATGATAATCTCACATAACAGTTTCATTTGTCTGATACCAAGCGTTTGATGATTTAAAGATAGCATTTCAATATTTCTTTTTGCTTTCTTTCTTACTAGAGCATATATTTTTCTGTTTTTTAGGTGAAACTATCATATATTTATATATTTATTTTTCAGAAAAAAATCTATCCTAATATGGAATATGAATTCTAGATACCCAAAACGATCTTGAAAAAGAACAAAGCTAGCAGATATATATTTTCTGATTTCAAACCATATAAAGCTACAATAATTGAAACAGTGTAGTACTGTTCTAAAGGCAGATATATAGACCATTGGAGTTAAATACAAGCCTAGAGCTAAATTCTTCCCTATATTGTCAAGTTATTTTTGACAAGGTTTCCACGAACATTTGGTGGTGGAAATAATAATCTTTTAACTAAATATTGTTGAAAAATAATAATTACATGGAAAAGAATAAAATTGGACCTTTACCTAATCCCATATACAAGTATTAACTCAAAATAGATAAAAGACCTAAATATAAATCTTAAGACTATAAACTTTTAGGAGAAAATCTGGGTCATAAAACCTCACAACATTGAAATTGGCAGTGATTTCTTGGATATGATTTCAATGGCACAGGCAACAGAAGAATATACAAACTCCCTAAAAAATAAAAGAAAATATTGTATATCCAAAGACAATGTAAACAGAGTTAAAAGTTACTAATAGAATTGGATAAAATATTTCCAAATGCTATATCTGAAGGTATATTAATATTCCAACTAGAAATCCTAAAAATTAACAACAATAAAGGCAAACAATACAACTTAGAGATAGGTAAAAGACTAACATAAATAATGAATCTCCACAGATAACCAATCTTAGTTGTCTGTTGGATGGAAACTCTTGTTTCTCTGGTTCTGGTGAGTGTTACCTATTTCTTCTTTGTAGTTAATCTCTTTGAGTATTTTCTCTAGCGCTGGTTTTGAAGACATAAATTCCTTCAGTTGCTGTTTGTCATGGAAGCTTCTTATTTCTCCATCTAATTTTATAGAAAGTTTTGCTGGATAGGAAATTTTTGGCTGGAAGTTGTTTTCTTTCAGAGTTTGGAATATGTTACTCCAAGCCCTTCTGGCTCTCATGACTTGGTTTGGGAAGTCTGGAGTGATTCTAATTGGTTTGCCTCTGAATGTCAGTTGGCCCTTTGTTTTTGTTGCCTTTAAGATTCTCTGCTTGGCTTCCACATTGGTCATTTTGACAATTATATGGCGTGGGGATCCTCTTCTCGGATCCTGTCTAAAGGGAGTTCTATAAGTTTCCTGGATCTGTGTATCAACCTCTTGCTCTATATTTGGAAAATTTTCTGCTATTACTTCCTTGAAGAGATTGTTGATCCCTTTGGTATCACTTTCTTTTCCCTCCTCTATTCCAATTATTCTTAGGTTAGCTCTCTTAAGATGGGCCCATATTTCTTCAATGTCAGATTCCTGCTGTTGGATATTTTTTTCTAGATTAGAAACTATGCATTCATTTTTGGATTGCTCATCTTCTAAGAGCGAGATTCTGTTCTCCATGTGGTCTAATCGGTTGTTTGTGCTTTGAATTGAGGCCTTTACTTCATTAATTGCATCCTTTATCTCTTTTTGGCTCTCTCTGAGTTCTTTTCGAAGCACCTCTATTATTTCTACAGTTATTTTCCTGATTTGATCTTCTAGAAATCTCTGATTTTCTGTTTTATCAGGTTCTGATGTTGTGGGGTTGTGCACATTCATTACTCCAGTGTTATTCCTCTTTCCCATGATTTCGGAGGTTTGTGCCTTCTCTGGGTTCTTCCCTTGGGTCACTATGGCTTCACTTAAGGTGCTCTGGATCTTGAGTCTGTATTATCTCAGACCCCACTACTCCTTTACTGGGTTGTATCACAGAGTCTCCGACCCAGGGAGTCGATAGAGGCTGCTTTAAACTATGGGGGGTGCCAGGTTGCACGTTCTCCTATGGTGTGATATCTCTGCCACCACCACTCCCTCACTGGGTCAAGTCCCAGGAGGCACAATACTGCGATTTCTCCTCTGTGGCCCGCAATTTGACTCACTGTTCTTGAGTACGCAGATGTAGCTGTACTGGACTCGGTGAATTCACTGCTGCTGCCGCCGCCGGTGGCAATATGGCGCCTCTGCCACGCCCTCGGCCATGAGGCTGGCGTATTTTTTCTTCTCTGGTTTTGATTTCCACTCTGAATCCCTGCAGCGTGTGCTGAGCTCAGCCACTGGGAGCTTTAAATGCTGTCTGCGCCGAAAGATCCCGCCTGGCTGTTCCGCAGCGGCTCTCCTGGCTTGCTGTAGCCGTCCGTTGAGTTCGCCGCTGCCGCCGGCAGTATGGCGCTGCTGCCGCATCCTCGGGCGCGTGTGTCTCCTCTGTGGCCCTGAGCTCTGTTCTCAGTCCGCTTTCTCTCTGGAGCCTGGTGGTTTTTTTTTGTTTTTCTGGTGATGGTGTTTTCTGGCTATGAAAGGCGCTCTTTTTGTGGTAATGGAGATTGGTTGTTAGCGGGACTCTTAAGCCCCGCTTTTCTCGGTCGCCATCTTCCCGGAAGTCCTCCTCTGTACATTTTTTATAGTGAGTTAGGTGAATAATAATCTCATCTCAAGATTCTTAATTAAATCTGTGAAGACCCTTTCTTCCAAATAAAATTATATTCACAGGCTCCAAGTATCCAGAAGATAAAAATATCTTTGCAGGAGGGGCATTGTTCAAATCATTCAACCCACTGTACTATACTTTCTGACCCCCTCAAATTTGTATCGCATGTGCAAAATATATTCCTCCATACCAACAGCTCCAAATACTTTAACCTATTGTCATACCTACTCTAAACTTATAATATCATCTTGTTATCACCAGCTCAAAAAGTTACAGATCAGGTAATGGTAAGACTAGGGTATTATGAATTTTAAATCCAAATTCCTAATTATCTCTAGACTTGTGAAACTAGAATACAAGTTATCTGCTTCCCAAAGACATTGATGGGACAGGCATAGAACAGACACTGGCGTTTTCAAAGGAGGAAAATGAAAAGAGTAATGAGTCCCAAAGCAAGTGCGAAACCCATCAGACCAAGTTCTGTTCAGTTCCTGTGGCTTACGGCTCTGTCCTCTGGACCCGCAGCAGCTCTGTGGATCTCGGTGCCCTCCACTCCAATGTCTGGTTCTGCACTTTAGCCTCTGTTTCTATAACCAAACCGCTGCCCACAGAAGTATCCCCCCTTTTTATTCCAAAGTCTTGCTTGCAGCTGAATAGCTTTATCCTTCCATTTGCCATGTGTAGTATTTTGGAAGTACAATGGCCCTCTTTCACTTGTCCTAGCTCTGTTTTCTTTAGTCCAAGCTAGCAATGCTTTTTGTTTATAAAAAGTCTCACAAACCATGTGCGTTTCCTATGTATATCACGGGTCTCTACATCATTAGACAAGGGGATACTCCACATCCTTCCTAGATCTATGCCTCGATTTTGCTGAGATGGTTGAGTGGGTCCATAAACCATATACCTCATCTCTCCAGCAAGAGATTGTCTAACCAACTCTTAGCTTTCTCTTTAATGTGTGCATTCCCAACTGTAAATTTTCTAACTTTTTAGCATTTGTTAAAATTTGGATAGGCTGAGCACCTTTCAAATAACCAGCTGCTAGTTTCCTTTTGCTTAATGGTCCTTGCCTAAAATCATCTGTTTCTTTTCATGTTTTACTATAAGTAGAAAGAAAAAAACCAGGCCATAACACCAACCCCTTTTTGGAAGTCTCCTCAGCTGAACATAAGTTCAACACATAAAAATTCTACTTTCAGCCAGGTGTGGTGGCGTACATTTGTATTCCCAGTGCTTAGGAGGCTGAGACAGGAGGACCACACAGGTTCGAAGCCAGCCTCAGCTAGTTAGTGAGGCTCTCAGCAACTTAGTGAGACCCTGTTTCCAAATAAGATAGAAAATAGGTCTGGGAGTATGGCCCGAAGGTAAAAAGCCTCCAAGTTCCATGCCCAACACCACACACACACACACACACACACACACACACACACACACATCTACTTTCAGTTGGGTATGGTGGCACACACCTGTAATTCCAGTTCTTGAGAGACTGAGATATAAGGATTTCAGTTTCAGGAACAGGATCCTATTTCCACATTCCAGATTTCCGCATTCTAGTGAAACTACTTCAAAATGAAAAATAAAAATGGGGCTGCTGGGGTTATAACTCAGCAGTAGACTATTCCTGAGTTCAATCCTCAGTATAAAGAAGAAAGAAAGAAAGAAAGAAAGAAGAAAGAAATGAATAAAGAAAGAAGGAAAAAAGAAAGGAAGAAAAAAAGGAAACCGGGCGTGGTGGCACATACTTGTAATCCCAGTGCTTAGGAGGCTGAGACAGGAAGATCTCAGGTTTGGTTCACAGCCATCCTCAGCTGCTTAGTGAGACTCTATTTCAAAATAAAGAATAAAAAATAGGGCGAGGGGGTATAGCTTGGAGGTAGAATAGCCCTGGGTTTAATCCCCAGAATTGCAATAAATAAGTAAATAAATAAATATTCTTACTTTCTAAACAACTGTAGAATATAATTCAGATTTATAGTTTCTGATACTATGCAGCAAGGATTTCTTACCCTTCTGTTTCCAACTAATGCATTCCCCATTTCCTTGTGAGCACTTATCATAAGGTTTTTGAAAGTTTATAGTTCTACCAGTATTCTGTTTCTAATGACATGTTCTCTAAGAAAATAAAAGCGACCTCTAACGTGTTCTTTACTTCCTTATGAGCTCTCCCAATCACCATCTTCAAAATCTATTCTTCTACCAGCAGTTTGCTCAATGCTGTGGTCCTCATAATTCTATGATTGTCCTCAAAATTCTTCCTCTACCCAAAGGCACTATCCAAATTTTAAGTATCGTCTTCAAAGACAAAAACTGAATACCTTTTTCTTTATGCATATGTCTGTGTGTATATAATTATATATATGAAGTATAAATATGTAAGTTTATATAAATACATATTAAAAGTATATATTAAGAAATATATTAATATATTGTATTAATGTGTAATTAACATATTAACTACAAATTATTTTGATATATTAAGTATATATTTAAAAGTATATAAATATATACATATATCTTAATATATACTTCTTTATATGTGCTTCATACAAACATATTTATACTTGATATATATAATATACATATTATATATATAATGTTAAGAAATTCCATAAGAAAAGTTTATAAAAAGAAAGCACATCTCTACATACTAAAATTATATACAAATAGTGGTTCAATCTTATATGAATATATGTGGGCATATCTAAATTACCTAGGTTAATTAAACATGCCCAGAGAATTTTTTAAAGAATGTAAAGAGGGAATAAGAGGCTTGATTAAGAAAATAATTCAAGTAATGCTATGCACATGTATGAAATTATAAATACCAGTATCAATAATATATAGGAGGAGAGGTAGAGAGTGGGGTTAGAGCTAGAGAAAAACATACTAAATATTGTGTACATGTATGTTTCTATCATTCTGAACTTTGTTGTGATGCGTAACTAGTTACAATGCACCAATAAAAGTATATTTTAAAAGCATATAGTTCCTTTAAGATCAGATAGAATCTTAAAGAGAACGCACTCCTTCAACAAGTATGATCATTTACCAATCATAGATTATTGATATATCACAAAATTCCTTTAGCAAAATAGGTTTAAACACTTTTTTCCTATTGATAAACTCTTAGAGACATTGCTATTCTGTGTTTCCCACAAATGAGCAAAGACTCTTCCTGATGACAATGGAAAGATACTGAAACACCCTCATGCCATCACCTCTAAATATAAAAATTCTCCTTTGGAATTAATACTGTTTCATCTTTTAATTTAGATTTGATTGTTAGTAACACTAAGTTAAATGCAGCTATAATATTTCAAATAATTGCATAAAATAATAAAGTAGTTAAAATAATAAACATATTTAATCAGGCTACAGGAATCTTTAATACTATTTAAAACACCAGCACCCCTCTTTTTTGTAGTACCAGGGATTGAACTCAGAGGCATTCCACCTCCAAGCTATAACCCCAGACCTATTTTTTAAATTTTTATTTTGAAACAGGGCCTTGTTAGGTTGATGAGAGCCTCACTACTTGCTGAGGCTGTCCTCAAACCTGCAATCTTCCTGTCTCAGCCTCCAAGTACTAGGGCCCACTTCCCCTTCCTCCCCTCCCAACAATGAGTGTTCAGGTTGATCATGTTACATTAACACTTATACACATATTAGAATGTAGCTGCTCCATTAACCAACCTCAGCCTTCTTCCTCTTCTACCCTTTCTTTCTAGCTTTGGTCCAGATAATGGAGAGGAAACCTATGCCCTTCCACTTTCTGTGCTTGGCTGATCTCAGTTAACATAATGTTCTCTAGGTCTTTCCATCTTCTTGTGAATGACATGATTTTGTTTTTCTTTATTGCTGAGTAGAATGGCATTGTGTGTATTTCCCATCATTTTGTAATCCATTCATCTGTGATGGAGGCCTAGGTTGGTTCCATATTTTGGCTATTGCATATGTTACTGTAGTTCTTTGATTTCAACTTCTTTGGAAAGATACCCTTTAGTGGTATAGCCGCATCATATGGTGTATCCATTCCCAGTTTTCTAAGAAATCTCCACACTGATCTCCACAGTGGTTGAACTACTTTGCACTCCCACCAACACTGGAAAAGATTTCCTATTTCCATACATCATACATCCTCACCAGCATTTGTTGTTATTTGACTTCTTTATGCTTGCCACTCTGGTTGGGATTAGATGGAATCTCAGTATAGTTTTGATCTTTTTTTTTTTATTGATACTGGGGTTCCTGGAAGTCCTTCTACCTCCAGATACACACCCACAGGCTACACTCCCAGACCTATTTTTTTTTAACTTTTTTATGTGGAAACAGGGTCTCTTAAGCCAGCGAGGCTGGCTCCGAACCAGCGCGATCCTCCTGTCCCGCCTCCCAAGCACGGGGATTATAAGCATGCGCCACCACGCCCGGCCATAGTTTTGATTTGTATCTTCCTGATGGCTAATGATGTCGAACATTTTTTTCATGTACTTATTGTCCATTTGTAGCTTTTCTTTTGTAAAGTGTCTATCCAATTCAGTTGCCTATTTTTCGATTGGGTTAATTGTTTTGCTAGTGTAGAGTCTTTTGAGCTCTTTGTGTATTCTGGATATTGGCCCTCTATCAGAGTTGTGACTGATAAATCTCTCCCATTCTGTAGGCTTTCTCATTAGGTTTTTGATGGTTTCCTTTGATGATCAGAAACTTTTTAGTTTGATGTCATCCCATTTGTTAATTCTTGTTTTAATTTCCAACACCCACTCATGTTAAAAAACACTGCAGAAAATTGGAATAGAAGAAACATATTTCAACATCATTAAAGCAATATACAATCAACCCAAAGCCAACATCATATTGAGTGGGAAAAAATTTAAGAATTGCCTCTAAAATCAGAAACAAGACAAGATGTCCACTATCACGCATTCTTTTCAATATAGTCCTTGAGATTCTTGCCACAGCAATAAGACAAGAGAAGGATATCAAATGAATTCAAACAGAAAAAGAGGAATTAAAATTATCCTTGTTTGCAGATGAAATGATCCTTTATCTAGAAGAGCCAAGAATTCAAAAAAAGACTAATGTTTGCAGATGACATGATTCTTTATCTAGAAGACCCAAGGAATTCAACCAAAAGACTACTGGAGCTGATTAACCAATTAAGCAAAGTTGCAGGTTACAAAATCAATCTAAAGAAATCAGTTGATTTTCTATATGCCAATAATGAATCCACAATGAAAGAAATAAAGAAAACAATTCCATTCATAATAACCTCAAAATTAATAAGATACCTTTTTTATTAATAAAATACCTTTTTTATTAATAAAATTAATAAAAAACCTAACCAAAGACATAAAAGACCTCTACAATGAAAACTATAAAACAGTAAAGAATTTGAAGAAGACCTTGGAAGATGAAAATATTTCCCTTGCTCATGAATAGGCATAATAAATATCATCAAAATGGCCATTCTGCCCAAAGTGATCTACAGATTCAATGTAATTCCTATGACAATACCAAGAACATTCTTCATAGACCTAAAAAAATCAGTCATGAAATTTGTATGGAGAAAGAAATGACCCAGAATAGCCAAAGCAATTCTCAGCAATAAGAACCATGCAGAGAGCATCATAGTCCCCAACATCAAATTATACTATAGAGAAATAGTAGTTTAAACACCATGATATTGGCACAACAATAGGCATACAGACCAATAGAACAGAAGATACAGAAACAAACACATACACTCACAGTCAATTGATCTTTGACAAAGGGGCCAAACTCCTACACTAGAGAAAAGACAGCCTTTTCAACAAATGATGCTGAGAGAACTGTCTATCCATTTGTAGAAAGATGGAACTAAATCCTTACCTCTCACTGTGTACAGGAATCAACTTGAGATGAATCAAAGACTAGGAAATTAGACCAGAAACTGTGAAGCTATTAGAGGATGGCATAGGTTTAACAGTCCAACATACACAAGCTATACTCAAATACTTACTCAGGCACTCAACTTGGTGTTTTGCAAAGGTATATTGTTGATGTGATTAGCACATATAATCTATTGAATTTAAGTAGAGAATATTATCCCCAACAATTCCTGTGGTTCTGATCAAGCCAATTGAAAGACTTTAAGAGCAGAGCTAAAACTTCCTCTGGAAGAAGAGACTGCACCCGTGGACTGTAGCTTCAGCCCAGCTCCAGAGTTTCTAGCCTCCCCCTCCTGAAGGCTCGCTGTGTGGGTTTCAGCTTACACTCCTCTCCTCTAAGACCAATAGCTACAGCAACTGGCTCTCCCTTTGAACCTGCTCTACAGCCTTCTAGTTCCCTTTATGCCACTAATCTAGTTTTAATGGGTTTTCCACCCAGAATAAGAAATAAACAGATAACAAATGTCACTAAGTTGGAGATTTTGAAATATGTTCAGGACACTGGAAAGTTGTTTTGGTCCTTGAATTTCAGTTCCTGGCTCTGTCTGACAAATAGAGACCTTTGGAACTTTTACTTATATGAGGGAGAGACTCACTAAACATTTACTGAATTTTTTTCTTTTCTGGACCCTTTATTACTAATTTGAAGGTTGGCAAGAGGCAGAGAAATAGATTCCTTCGTTTTTGGGGTGGCCTGCTGAGAAATGGCCTATTTCCTCACATATTTTTAGATGACAGACAAAATTATATGGGTTTAAAAGTATGATCAGTTTAACTACTACTAAATATCATTTTTCTAACTCAATAATATGAACATTTAAAATATCAATATTCACAGTATGACTATTTATAATACCCAATATCACCGCTGCTGATTGCTTTTCTAATGGTTTATTTATTTAGGAACCAAAAGACACTTTCTGAAATGAATACTGTTGGTATCATGAATGCTAAGGCAGTCAGTTGATTAAAATGAGGATGGTCAAAATTTGCTGTATTCTCTATTTAAGAGAATATCATTTTATTGCAAAGAAGTGAATCTCAGAAGACTTTGATTTTTTTTTTTTTTTTTTTGGTGGTACTGGGGTTCCTGGAAACCCTTCTACCTCCGGGCTACACTCCCAAACCCATTTTTTATTTTTATTTGGAAACAGGGTGTCTTAAGCCAGCGAGGCTGGCTTCAAACCAGCACCATCCTCCTGTCTCCGTCTCCCAAGTGCAGGGATTACAAGCGTGCGCCACCATGCCGGGCGCTCAGCAGACTTTGTTAAAATGCAGTGTGGCAATGTTCTACTCACTTGTGATAGCACTACGTGGGTCTCAACGCACTTATAAAGAAATTTAGTATAGTACTTCAGACTAGTGAAAATTAAATTGCTATGATTTTGTCTTTTTCAATCTCAATAGTCAAAAGTATGTACAATAATTTGGCAAATCCTCCAATTTTTGCAATACAGGCAAATTGAATATGTCAGAGATGTGACTTTTCTTTTATAGTATATTGTATATTGAACATAGTATATTGTATATTGAACGTATATAGTATATTGAACCCAGGGCATCATATATGCTAGGCAAGTGCTCTATCACTGAGCTATATATGCCCAGATCAATGGGAATATTTTTGATCGAATTTTATGTTTACTGCCATTTCTGTGAAGATTGTCCCATATCTGATGCGTGTCAGCTATATGGTTTCAATGGTAATACACTGTACTATGGAATTAAAAAGGAGACTGCATGATTTTAAAAAATGCAATTTTCTATTTTTATGTGTCATGAATGCCTCTAAATCCCTTGCCTCATTACCTTCTAACAGCTATGCTTGAAATTGTAGGAAAAAATGTGTCCAGAAGAAAATAAAATTTAAGATTTTCAAATGTTCCTCTGGGAACTATATACAACTGTCACTTCATGTTTACCATTTATTCTTTAAGCTTTAAAACTATATGTATTGCTCATGCCTAAGAAACATGATATTGCAGCTATAATGATATATGCCTTATGACTATATAATTTTTTGGATGAGTACATATGTACAGAGTTCTCTATTATAATAATATAAAATAAATCTATTTATTAATTTATCAGGTATTTATTTTTTAGTAGCTTTCCGGCTTTGAAAAAGTCATGTGAACTTTATGGGTATCAGTCTTCCCATTCATAAAATGGAGTTCATCATAAAATATATAACTCAGAGCACACAACAGCTGTGTTGTATTAGGACACAACAGCTGAGAAATATGAATGAAGATGGCATATATATATATATATATATATATATATATATATATATATATATATATATATGGCAGGAGCAAGTCAGGAGGCTTGAAGAATGGAGAGCATGTTAGAGTTGATTAGAAATAAGGAGTGTATTCACATTAGCTTATTGGCTATTCATTTTTTTCCCCACTAGAACTTAAATTTTATCAGGGCAAGAACTTAGCTGTTTTATTTCCTTTTGTAGCTCCAGAAACAACCAAAATTCTTGAAATACAGAATGAATTTACATTAACTTGACAAATTATGTATCTCTCCATTACCCAATTTACTTCTAATGACTTTCCTCTCTGCCTCTGTGCCACCTTGTCAGTAACATTCAGATTACACTTTCATAGGGAGTACTCTTATCACCCTTACAGATTAGAAGCTCTTTATGAAAAGTGACCAGCATCCTAGCTACTGGCACTTGGATGATATGCATAAATGCTTGCTACATTCAAATGTCTAAATGTAAAAAATAGGATATATGCTGGAAATAGAAAAATGAAGAAGATGCAGAAGGCACGTTTTCCCCTAATTGCAAAGAAGTCAAGGCTTCATATGCAGGTGTTTTATACCATGCACGGCCACTGTGAAACATATGGCATCTTTAATTAGTGGTTATGAGAAATCTACATCTTGCCTACATAAAACGAGTAACTTGAATGTTATGTTCAAGCAATTTTGATAGATTAAGCATATATTTTGGGTGACCAATTGCCCCACATTTTTGTGGGCAATTTTTTTACACAAAGAAAACACTTGACTCTAGTAGGGGCCTGGCACCGTGACTTTAGGGAAGTCAAAACCAACATCTCATCCAATGGCCACTAACTCCCCCTTGTGAAAACCATCCCAGGAATTTTTCACATATCATCCTCCCATCTCCTCCCTTGAGATAACACAATGATTATAAAAATGTGTTATTTTAACAGGACATGCTGACACACAACTATAAACCCAGTACTTTATAGGCTAAAACAGGAGGCTCTAAGGTTCAAGGCTAGCCTAAGTAACTTAGCGAGGCCCTCAGCAACTTTTTAAGACTGTTTTAAAATAAATAATAAAAATGGGTTAGAGGTGTAGCTAAAATGCACCTGTGTTCAATCCCCAGTAACCACCTTCTACACAAAAAGCAAAGAAAAAAATTAGTCTTTTCCCTTTAGGGCTCATAACAAGCCAGAAAAGAGACTTTAATAATACAATTATAGAATTTGGCAAAACTGGTCAGTGATAGATGAGTGGCAATCAGCTGCTAACATGATCAACTCTTCTCATTATTTTTATGGTTAAGCTAGCTCCAAGAGGGCCAGGATCCTATCAACCGGGTGTACTATTGTATCCCAGCACCTAGTACAGTGTTTGGTACTCAAGTATTCAATAAATATTTGTAGGGTGAAGAGCTGAATGCTTTTCTAACCAGAAAGAGTTCTGTTATTTTCTGGACTACTGTAGTACTTCTGTAGTTCCTTATAAACATATTCTTTGCTTAAGGGCTCCTTCAGTTTTCATGAGTCTCGTGTGTGTGTGTGTGTGTGTGTGTGTGTGTGTGTGTGTGTGTGTGTTTGTGTGTAGAGATGCATTATGAAGAGTGAGATGTGGTAGAAGGAGCACTGGGGTTATCATCAGCTTGAGTTTCTTCGCTAGAATTGCTAGATGTGTCACCTGAGTTACTCACTATCCCTGAGACCAGGCTATCCAGGAGGAACAATTTGTCTCCTGCTGTCCTCTCAGGCTCCTGAATATCAAAGTGCTTTCAAATTACTAGGCAACTAACAAATGCAAAAAGTGTTATTCCAAGCCTAGAATCAGGATGGGTAAACCATCTATACTCTAGCTGGTTAGTGACTGTTCTCGACCATCAGTGCTTCACACACTTCCACAATAGTGGCCAGGAGACTATTCTGGGAGACAAATGCTCTTCACGGAGGTCCAGTTTCTACAGGAAGCAGATGATATAATAGAGATGGTGCCTGCATATTACACAAATGTTTTAATGACTTTTCAGACTTGTTTTATATTTTACTTTTTCAACCTTTCATACTTTTTGAGCACATTATTTAGCAAGAAGGCCTCAGTGAATGGCTTTTGGCTTTGCTCTGAGGAACACCTGGAAATGCACACCCAGCCTCTGAGGGAAATATAGACTAGTGTAACTTATCTATATACTAGTCGTGAGTAGTGTCAGCAGCTTCACGAAGCATATAAATTCAGACATAACAAGAAAGCCTTAACAGACTCTCATATCAATTTCATTTGTTTGGCTTAATGTTGAAATGCAAATACCCACTGGAAAGTTTGTAGTTGTGTATCACCAATCACAAATATATACATGAATGGATCTGTTTATTTTCTGCCAATGGATGAATGCAATGAAGGGCAGAAGGTGTACTGAGTGCTAGAAAAGGGGAGGGGGAAAATTGAGTGGCGTGAGGGGGCCCTGGAGGGGTGTGGACCACAGAAAATCTTAGGGATGAGGCAAGATAACATTTGTTAAAAGCGAGAATACCAATGTCAACCTCAGTATCCTGTTTGGGGAAGGGGAGAGAGTAGGAAGGGAGCGTTGTGTACATGTTGTCACTATCACTCTGAACTACATGATGATATATATCAATAAAAGTATAAAAAATGAAAAATGATGTTAGTAAATAGAATCAAAATAAAAACATCAGTTCACTCCCCACAAAAAGAGCTGAGACTACATTAATTCTACTTATTGTGCCAACTACAGGGGGAGGTTTTATGTCCAAGACATCTTTTTTAATTTCTAAAAATAGAGGAGGCATTAAGTCATGTCATAACACTGAATAGCTAATTTCATTTAACACAACTATCTGATTGGTACAAATTCCTTCTTGCTCATGTAGTAATGATTCCATATTGACTTCTTTATAAATTATTTTCCTTTTTGTGTGAAATATGCCTTGTACAAATGACAGTGGCTTCCCACATGACCATAATATTCAATGTCCTTCCAAGTGCCTTTGGAAAAGTCCTCCTATAGTAGAGAAGGGTGGGGGGTTTGACTAGGCATCCTGGATGTATAAAAAATCATACATCAATAATTGTACATCAGGAATCTGTTTTCTACTGATAAGAGGAAATGCAGCTATCTGATTCCTGGGAATATTCCTGCACTCCTCTAATACCCCTTGAAAAATACCCAGTCTTAGCCAAGTTGAGATTTACAAGGCTTTTTGGAGCTTTATCAGGAATATACCAGGAAAAGCACTTTGTGCAATAGCTGACTACATGTGGATATATAAATTTAGATCCTGAAAATTTAGCACTTTGGTGGAATAAGTACTAAAATACTTGGGAATTATGACCATGAAAATAAAGATTAAAAATGGAAGAATTATATCATATTAGTTATTTTGGTTAAATATAAAATGTTCTCTGGAGAGTAAATGTATTAATGTTCATAGTTAATGTAATTAAGTCATAAGGGTTGCAATCTTGTCAGTATATAAATGCACTACACCCAGGTGATGTCAGTACTTGTGAGGCTGAGACAGGAGGATCACAGGTTAGCAGCTAGCCTCAGAAATTTAAATTTTTATTTTTTAGTACTGGGGATGGAAACTAGGGACTTTGAGCTACACCCCCAACCCTATTTTTATTCTTTTTGAAACAGGGCTTCACTAAGTTGTGGAAGGCCTCACTAAGTAACTGAGGCTGGCTGTGAACTGTGATACTCCTGTCTCAGCCTTCCCAGAGGTAGAATACCCCTGGGTCAAATCCTTGGTTCCCAAAAGAGAAAAAGAATTTTATTCATATACCTCATAGTGAGATTTGAAGTAATACCTTCATATATGCATATAACATCTCTCGGTGTGTTCTTCTCTGCATCCCATCCCACTACTCCCCTGCCTACATGCTATTGAGATTGGTAGTGACACTTTCATATATGGACATGACATTATTTGGTCTGATTCCATTTTCAAGCCTCATTTTACCCTTTCCTTCTCCCTCTCCTGGTTCCCTTCCCTTATTCTATTGGTCTCTCTCTTTGTTATCAAGAAGCTATATGGACTGGTATAGCTGGTTAATATGGTGGTTCCATTTCTAATCTTTGGAAAAACCTCCATACTGATCTCCATTATGGTTGTATTAATTTACAATCATACCAACAACATATAAGCATTCCTTTTTATCCACATGCTTTTTTGACAAAGGTGCCAAAAATACAAGTTGGAGAAAAGACAGACTTCAAAAAATGAAACTGGGGAAACTATATATGCTTATGTGGAAGAATGAAAGACCCCTTTCTCTTATCCTGCACAAGATCAACTCAAAATGGATCAATGACCTAGAAATTAGACCAGAAACTTTGCAATTTCTAGAAGAAAACATAGGAACAACTTTCCAACATACAGGATCTGGTAGAGACTTTAATAAGGCCCCTAAAGCTTAAAAAAATAAAACCAAGAATCAATAAATGGTATGGCATCAAATTAAAACTTCTGCACAGCAAAGCAAACGTGAAGATCAGAAAGAGAAAGTCGATAGACTGGGAGAAAATCTTTGCCAAGTACTCCTTGATAGAGGACTAATCCTTGGTGAACTTTTGGAACATTTATGAGAACAGATCACAATCTTTCTAGACTCTAACATACCCTAGGCTGAGTCAGGAGGTTCTAGGTAGTCTATATATGAATTTCAAATACATTCTGCAGTGCTTTCAATGAACAACCCTACAGCCTACATGGCAGTTGATTATTGAACTAGGTAACTTTTATTAAATAGATCAATGAGTGAATTAAATGTTTGATTTGTGTTATTTTTTTTACTGTCTTACCCTTTGTCAAAGATGGTATATAATTACAAAATATAGAGTCAGGCCAGCCAGTTCCAGAAAGTATATCTAAGATCATGAGTACAAAAAATTATCTGACCCATATAGTTATCAAACACCTGAGTTTTCTTTCATTAACATAATTTTAGTTAGATTAATTCAGACTGATAAACTTTTATTAAATTATAAATAATTCTTGGTGGTAAACTGAGATCAGTCACCTCTGACATCAAATTCAATTGCTTCCAGATGACAATCAATGTCTTAACTGTGGGCTGGCCTTATAAAGTTTATGAAATATTTATAAGGTATTTAGAGAAATGAACAAGAAGTTTTATTTTATGGTTTTGCTAGGATCTAAGATTAAGGCTCATTTAGTAGGTATTACGGGTCTTTTTGGATTTTATGGTCACATGCATCTGTTCACGTGTCTCAGTTTGGCAATAACAGAACTCTTATTTCTGTGGGCCTGTCCCTCTGCAACAATATATGATTCTCTGTTCTGCATAGAGTTAAAAACTGAGTGCTCTTCATATGACCTTAAAATTTCAGCCACCTACTTGGCCCCAGGCTTGGCTCCTTGGCATCTTGCCATTTCTTTTCAATTGATGGATTATAAATGGCAATCTGTAACTTAGTCACTTACCTACAGGCATTTCCTTTCTGAGCGAATACATGGATACCATACAGAATACACTGTAAAACAGTTGTATATACTCTTTTGAAAAGAATCTATTCGGTTTAATTGCTCATATTTATTGGAATATTTGTTTCCTACTATTAAGGTTTTGTTGTTGTTCTTGATACAGTTCAGGTATTAGTTCTCCATCAGAGGAGTAGATGGCAAAGATTTCTCCCATTCTGTAAGGTCTCTCTTCAGTGTGTGTGTGTGTGTGTCGTACTAAAGATTGAACACAGGGGCATTCTATCTCTGAGTTATGTCCCCAGACCTATTTTATTTTATTTTTATTTCAAAAGAGTCTCATCACATGCTGAGGGTATTCCTAAATTACTGAGGTTGGACTCAAATCTGCAATCCTCCTACCTCAGCCTCCCAAGTACTAGGATTACAGGTGTGTACCACTATGCGCAGCTTCTCAGACTCCTGATTGTTTTGACTCATAGATGCTTTTAAATTTGATTCTATTCCATTTATTGAGTCTTGGTTTTATTTTCTGAGCTCTGGGGGTTTTATTGAGGAAGTCTCTATCAGTGCCTACATGTTAAAGGGTTTGCCCTATGTTTTCTTCCAGTAATTGAATAGTTTCTGGTCCAATTTCTAGGTTTTTGATCCATCTTGAGTTGCATTCTATGCAGGGTGAGATGGGGTCTAATTTCAACCTTCTACATATGAATATCCAGTTTTCCCGACACTATTTTATTAAAAGGTCTCTGTTTTCCATGGTGTATATTTTTGTCTCCTTTGTCAAAAATCAACTGGCAATAAATGTAAGGATTCTTCTGTGTCTTCAATTCTATTCAATTCTTCTTTGGGTCTGTTTTTATGCCAATATCAGGCTGTTTTTGTTAATGTAGTATAATTTGAAATCAGGTATGTGATACCTTTATCATGGTTCTTATTGCTCAGAATTGCTCTGGCTCTTCTGGGTCTTTTATTCTTCCATATGCATTTTAGGATAATTTTTTCCTAGTTCTGTGAAGATGACATTGGAATTTGATAGGCATTGCATTAAATCTGTAGATTGCATTTAGTAATATGACTACTTTGACAATGTTTATTATGTCTATCCAAGAACTTGTATACACTATTGAAAGGATTGTAAATTAGTACAACCACTATAGAGATCAGAATGGAAGTTCCACAAAACACTAGAAATGGAACCATAAGACCCAGCAACACCATTGCTTGGTATCTTTCCATACTAATTAAAATTAGAATATGCAGTGAAACATGCATACCAGTTTTTACTGCAACACATATCATAATAACCAAATTATGGAGCCAGCCAAGGTGTCCATTGACAGATGAATGATAAGGAAAATATGCTGTATACACACAATTTAATTTTGTTCAGTCATAAAGAAGAACAAAATAATATTATTTTCAGGAATTAGAGAAATTTATGCTAAGTAAGATCAGCCAGACTTAGAAAGTGAATGGTCATAGGTTTTCTCTCATATATGGAAGCTAGAAAGAAAACAGGAAGCAAAAGAGATTTCAGAAAATGAGGAGAGAGACTAATAGAATAGTGGAAGGAGATTGGGAGAGGAAGGTGGAGAGAAAGAAGGATTGAAAAAGGAAATAGTTCAAATAATGCTATGTCCATATGTGAAGTTATCACCACCAATCCCACTAGCATGTATGGGAAGGGAGGAGGAGGGAGCAGGATGGCGTGTAGAGGAGAACACACCAAATGTTGTGTGTATCACTTTGAATCTTACTATGTTGTATAAATTACAAGACACCAATATAAGTATTTACAAAAAGAAAATACTGTACAAGCATGTATTTAGTTGTCTATGCGATTCAGTTTGCCATATCAGAACTGCTTAGGGACTTGATACCTTGGTCTAGGGTGGTTGTCATTGATCTGTTTGAAAAATCAATAAAGTCTGTGTTATTGGAAATAGAGCACTAAATTAGCTTTACTGGTTCATAAAACTGGAAAGTAGGTCAGTGCCTAACATTCCAGTAATTGCTGCTGGCTCTGCTGCAGACTTGGTAGCAGCTACTGAGGGGGAAGGGCAGAACCCGGAGCCCTAGGGTCAGGGGGAATGAGGCTCTGAGAGTCCAAGAGGCTACTGAACCCAGCCTTCTGGGTTCAGGCTAGACTTCTCCTTTCAGCCTTTATCCAGGGCTATAGGAAATGATTCCCTGCCATAACATATGGTTTGTTTTAGTTTTAATATGCCAGTGTTGTTTCCTTTAATTATTTCCCCATTATGTTTTGCTTTTTTATAAAGCCTATTCGCCATCCCTCCCCTGAGAGTGCTTGAGGACTCTGTGTTATTTCATTTCTAATATGTTGTATTTCAAAAGACTTGTAGAATTAAATCTTGGCAGAAAAAGAGGGGGCTAATTAAGGAAGAGTGGGTCATGTTCTAATTTCCCGTCCTTAGTCAGAATGAAGGTCTTTTTAATTGGAAGGTTTAATAAGGGACTAGAAATTTTTATTCTAATAATTATAAACGTCACCCTCTCATATATAGGTCAAAAGAGAAACCTGCACAAGTTCCACCAAAGAAAGCCATTGAGGATTTCTGAGGGGAGGAGGTAGAAAGGAAGTAGAGAACAGGAATTATAGGTAGGAGTAATGTGGCTCTGTTTTAAGCTACCCTATGGCATGTAAAGTAGAACCTTTGTGCTCCTTGGTGGAGAGCTAGGCATGTTTAAGCAGGGCTTATTGAAATCAAAAAGTAGGTGAGATTTTTTTTCCCTTGACGTCACCTTTTAGTTTCCCTTCCAGTCACCTTTTAGTTTCCCTGCCATTTTCTTGACTCCCAGTGTCTCTCCTTTCCTTCTGCTCTCCTCTCCACAGAGAAAGTGCCTGTTTTACTCTAGTGTACATGTCTATAAGCCTAACTTCAGGAGTTCTCATTCAGAGATTCTGGTCTTTGGACCCGGAGAACTTGCACTGTGGCTTAATTTCTTTCAATAAAAGACTAAATGGCCTTTAGAAAAGAAGAAGCTCATGTTCTAGTGGTGAAGAATCAGAAAACTAGGCAGGAAACAAGATATATAAACTGGTATCTTCCTAGTGTTCTAGCATCATGGCATTGTAAGGGACTGTGTACAAAGAGGCACCGGCAATGGTCCCTGGAACAGGGCATTATGCCATGCCACTCAATACATTTGCTAAAGAATATGATGGAGAAGGATGAGAATATGCTACTGGAGTCATTTGGCAAAGTGCTCTGACATACATTATATTATTTAATACTCTTGCCATCATTATAGGGCTGGAACAACCAGACATTATTATACCCACTACATTAAATCAGAAACCAAATCTGAAGGATCAAGCTATGATCCTAATATTTACAAATGAGTGGTTGGGTTCCACTCTAAGTCAAGTGTCCTGACTCATAATCCATCTTGTATTAATCTCTGTGTGTGTGTGTGTGTGTGTGTGTGTGTGTGTGTGTGTGTTATTATATGCATTTCATTTGTAGTAGTGAGTTCATTTTGAACCAGGTCCAATTAAGGCTATGAAAGAGAAGACAAAACAAACAATGAAGTTTGTTGTTGTTGTTGCTTGCTTCTTCTAGAAAACAGAGCCTGAGGCAAAAGTATAACTGCTATTACTTCATTGAAGGTTCAATCCCAGAAAATAAAAGCTAAAAAGAAGATGGAAGCAAGGCAGGGAAGGAATAGGATATGAGTGCCTGTGTGCATCCTTCCAGGATGACAAGATTACTCCTCAGTCTCTAGAATGGCGGTTGGAAGACAATCCTCAGCTGTTAGCCCCTAGAAGGAATTGTTTTGGATGAAGAAAGATGTGTCATGCTGGTCAGACACTCTTCCAAGAGTAGACGATGGCCTATCACTTGTAGGCTAGCACAAAGGACTAGCCCCATTGTTTAATTCAAGACAACTCTGAAGGAGATTCTCCATTTCAGAGTCTCCAAGGTGTCAGCTAATGCCTTTGTGGTGGTGTATCATGTTCTACCTGCTTCAGGCCCTTCTCAAGATGATCCCTTAAACACCTGTTAGTATGTATCTCAATATGTTTTTCAGTTTGTAAAAATATACATTTACATTCTGCATGAGAACTATGTTGACTCTCCCACCCTCTCTCATAATCAAGTCATAGGAGATCTGGACCATCTGAATATGCTGGCAAGCCAATGCTCTGGGCTGCCTTCAGAAGGTGAATCAATTTCCTTTTTGGAAAGCTTCTTCTGGCTGGTGAAATCCAGGGTGTGGCCCAGCATCCATTCTTGCACCTCTTTTTTCTGTAAAATAGATCCCTTTGTTGGGCGTGATATATGTGGTATCTCATGCTGGTGAATCAAACACTCCGTGAGACGGTACATAGGTCCTTTAAGCAGGAAAAGAAAATTCATACCAGGAACACGTGTCTGCTCTTGTCAGAATGACTTCCTAGTTCATTCAGACTGAGTGGACTAATGTCAACTGGCCACCAAGTGCTTGTTCAGTGGTGATGCTGTATTATGGACAGAGAGTTGGTATGTGTTTATGGCATTTGGCCATTTGGCAGTGGCAGTGATAGATTAGTCAAGGTGAGGAGGAACGAATGCTGTTGGACTCTTCTACTATCACAGCAACTTTACTCCTGCGGTTCCTTCACAAGCCCAAATTTATTAATTTCCTTTCTTTTGTATTAAGGGATTGAATTCAGGGGCACTCTCCCACTGAACTATGTCCCCAGTCTTTGTGTTTCTTTTATTTTATTTTAAAACAAGGTCTTGGTAAATTGCCTTGAATTTGAGATCCTCTTGCATTAGCCTTCTGAGTAGCTGGGATTACAGGTATGTGCCACTTCATCTGGCTAAGCCCAACTTCTTTCTTTGTTAAAATTGCTTCTTTCCATTCTTGGAATCAATAGTTATTGATGAATATTCTTGATTGTACACAAGCAAACTTTGTCTTAGAGTCTGCTTCTCAGGGAACATAATTTATGACAAACCAAATACAAAGAAATGAATCCTAGGGTGGCCTTATGCTGGCTTGTTTAATTTTCACAGGGCATCTCCAAGGTGCAGGGAGTTCTGCTTGTCTGTCAGGAAGTCACAAGGGGGCTCCTAAATGGTGGTAACAAGAGAAGCCAGAATTTATGACCATAGGAATGACACAAGCCATCAATAGTGCCAACTCTAGTCAGGAAGGACTATAATTGAGAGAGTAGACAGGACTAAATGGAGGTGGGATAGAACATAAAGTATGATCAGTGCACTAAGTAGAAATGTATGGACATATGTTCTGCTCATTCTTTTTCATGAACCTAATTAGGCATTTGTCTATAAATAAGTACTTATTTCTCCCATCCAATTGTGAGGGAGGGAGGAAACAGAATAGCGAGAGTGGTACTAATACTAGTATAGTTATCCCTTGTTAATCACAGGAAATTGCTTCCAGGACTCTCCCTGTGGATATCAAAATTAAATTCCTTATTTAAAATGAAGGAGTATTTGTACATATCCTGCAGATATTCTCTTGTCTACTTTAAATCTTCTCTAGATTACTTATAAATAGGAGGAATACTCCTAATATGAACATCTAAAATCTGAAATGTTCCAAAGCTGAAACTTTTTGAGTGCTGACATGATGTTACAATGGGAAACATTCACACCTGACTCATGTGACAGGCTTCAGTAAAGATACAGATATCCTAAAATACTGCATAAAATCTCCTTTAGGCTGTGTGCATAAGGAGGACATGAAACATAAATGAACTTTGTGTTGAGACTTGGGTCTCATCCCCAAGGTATCTCATTATGTATATGCAAATATTCCAACACATGAAAGAATTTAAATCCAAAACATTTCCAACCCAAAGAATTTTGAATAAAGGCTACTTAAGCTGTACCTATTTAATATAAATGCTATGAAAATAGGTGTTTCACTGCATTGTTTAGGGAGTGACAAAAAAATAAGTCTGTACATGTGCAGTACAGATAAAAATTTTAAAGTATTTTTTATCTATGGGTGATTGGATCCATGTATGTATAACTTGCTTTATAGAGGACCAGCTGTAAAAATAATAATTAGCTGTATGATACACAGTGCTTTGGAAATGACAAAAATGGAAAAATATACTTTTATAGAGGAAAAATTTTCCTATTAGTCACCCAGACACATTTCATTTTATTCTGTCATTAAAGAGGAGAATGTTGTGGCTGGTTGAGATGAGCTGGATTTTTCATGGTCAACAAAAAACCAGGAAAATGCCCTAAAGTCCAAATTTTGAAGGACATTGGAGGTTAAACATAATCCGACAACTTCACTTTGTGAATCAGAAAGCAGATTCAGAGAGGGAAAATGACTTCTGTGTCAGGTTTTGGTTTAGGAGGAAAGAAGAGATTGTATTGATGTTAAATTAAGTGGTGTCCTCATTAAAACCCCATCGCTTAGGAAAGGACTGGCAGGGCTAGGACTTGCATTTTCTAGATACCTATTATGTTCCATGGATGTCACATTCATTATTTCCTCTAATTAACTGCTTAATCTTCACAAAATCCTGAGAGGTAGGTATCATCTTACCTATTAATTAAGAAGTTTAGGAGCCTGTACGAGGCCAGACTAATAATTAGTAGCTCTTGGAATCCAAGCCTGGTTCCTCACCCCAACTATCCTGTTCATTCAGCAGTATCACGCTGACTCCAGAGATGAAGCAGCGGAAGAAGACTGAAGCCAAGAATGGTGAAATCATATTTCATTTTGATGTGCTGTTTCATTTCCTTTTCCTTTTAAATGAGTTAAAAACAGCAAAGATTATAGAACATTATAAAACAAATAAAAGCTGAACTTTCTGTGTAGATCAGTGAAATGTTGACATAAATATAAGCCAAAAACATGCAGGAAAGATACAATTCTAATCTATTCACTACTGCTTGGGTGAGAGGCATCCATGTCTTTCTCCCCCAGTATCTCCCTATGTAAGATGAGACGAAGCTGTTTGGCTTCTGAGTCTTCAAGGTCCCTTCTAGCTATAAAAACAAACAATAATCTCAACAAAAACAAGCCCTCTCCACTATAGGTCTGTGTAAAGCTCTCTCTCTCACTCTCACTCTCTCTCTGAAAACCTTTAACTTTTCTAAGAATAGGAAGACACATAGGTAGCAGAAACCCAAAGCAAACAGAGGAAATGGAGTTGCTTCTGTGGATTGGACCCAGGCACAGTGAACATTTGGAAGTATTTGCCAGTGGGGTTTAGATGGATAGCTTCACGCTGGCTGGTTGCAGGGGAGCCTAGATGCTGTCATTCCAGCACAGTCATAACTCAGGTATTACCTGGAAAAGAATGAAGTGGTGACTTTTGACACATGTGTCTGGTTACTCAAAGGGAATATTTTATTTTTCTCTTAGCTAACTCACTAGATCCTTTACCCCTCTTCCCTCCCCTTTCCTTTCCCCCTCCTGACTCCCCTTCTCCTTCTTCTCCTCATTATTTTCCTCCTCCTCCTTGTTTCTCTCCTGAATGACATGTCCTAGGCACAGTTCTAAGTGCTTCCCACATATTAAGTTTTTGTTTCTCATAACAAGTCTTAGATAGGTATATTGTTATCCTTGTTTTATAGGTTAAGAGATGATATGCAGAAAAGTTTCATAATCATCCTTGGTCACACAGCAAATATTTCTTTGGGCCAGGATGTAAATCCTAGCCTCTTGCTCTGGAATCTATGTTCATAACCACAATATTAGGCTGTCATCAGTTAAAATCACGAACTGCACATGCTCCGTATATCCCAGTTGTAGTCAACCATGTTCTTATCTGCTTACAAATGCCACTGCAAATATTCCCAACAGTACTTTGGATTGTGTTTGATTCATGGTTGACATTTTACTGATTCATCTATTCTTTGTCTCCAGCATCAAGCTCATCAGTATCTTTAGCATTCCTGGTTCGAGCCACACCTGCTGTGCTTCTCTGCTTCTTGCTTTGCCTCTGTTATGCCTACTACCCATAATGCTCTTCCCTTCCTTCTAAACCTTAGACATGCATTTTCATCCTTCTAGCTCTACCATTGGAGCCATTAAGTACTAACTGTAGTAATTTCGTTACACATCCTTTGTCCCTTCCAGGTGAAATTTTCCTTAAGGATATAATAATTCATTCTTTTAATGTTATTTCACATAAGATTTACTACATTAAAGACACAAAGTTGACATATAAATCTTTCCTCAAGAAACATTTAAATGTGAGGACAATTCTTAAATATATCTGGCATTAAAATGTGTTTATGATAATTCTTTTTAGAAAAGAGTTTTCCTGAGCTGAGTTTTTAATCCTCTTAGTTTTTCTTTAAGACCTTCAACCAGCAATGCAAAAAACATATAAAGGCAATACAGTAAAAAGTGTATAATGAAAATAAACACATGTATGTAGCCCAATGTGATTTGTCACAAAATGTCAAAAACCTATGGGTCCTTACTCTGTTATTATGACACCTATTATATGCAGAAGAAGCACACATTCCTTGAATTTTTAGAATTGAAGGAGTTCTCAGTGCCAGGTGGTTTAAGTTTACCTAGAACTCAAGGGAATGCCACAGAGATTGATTAAAATTTACTAGTGAGAAGCACTCCCTTGAACGTACATTTTTTTTTTGGAAAGAAAAAACTTAGGATTTGGGGAAATTCCTTCTCTGCAAATAGGACTGGATTGAGGATGGTCTGGCTTAGGTATCCACACTAGCTTATAAACCATAAGTGGAAACCTCAAGATTCATATATTATACCTGTGTTTGTCTGATACTTCATTGTGTCCAGAGAAATATAAAGATTCAAATGGAACCTGGATAGAATGGGATAAGAGCTTTGTAGACTCCTGGATGTTCTCCCTATCCTCTGGCAGAGCAAAAGTGACCAGGGACAAAGGCCAGATGAACATCCATCAATGACAGTGTGTAATGTGGACAACAGAATCTATAGCCTAGAGAAAAAGGCAGGTTGATACCAACATTTAATCTCATTTTTGTTATATTTATTTTATTTATTATAAACCCATAAGAATAAAACTAACTTGATTCCTGACTAGATAGTAATACTGTAATGATAAGACAGAAAAATAACATCATTAAACCGTTGGTTGACTTTTAGGCTTCATCTAAAACTCATGCAGAATTTTAAGATTAGAAGAGAATTAATATATTCTGATGGAAAATTCATTGGTTAATTTTGTCTAGATCAAAGAAAGCATAACTGTTCATTCCCTTTTTCTTGAGGATAACACAGATCCACAATCTTTTGTTCACAATTTTGAAAACCAAAAGTTTTTCATAACTTCTTTAGTGGCAATGCCTGATCTAAACTCTCTTGGTAGCAAAATCACATCTGGATGAATATAAAGCTATTTATAGTACTGTTTATCCTACTCAATGTGAACGACTTACACATATCTTTGCAGAAACATGAATACGATGAATGTGTTTAATTTAAGAGATGCTGCCCCAGATCTGGAAGAGATGCTGTTCTATGTTCATTTTATATTTCTAAGATGACAAACTCTGCATCCTCAAAATCATCTGGTTCCAAGGGCTTTAGGTGTCAGATTGTTATTTGTTTAAATAGATAAAAATCCCTCCTTAGATGCCAGTCTGCTTATCATCCCACAGAGACCACTTGAAATGCGTTTCAAGTGTCACCTAGGCATCAACTCAATGCTCTGTTCTCTATTATCTGCACATAAAAAGGTTAAATTACTTATTGGTTTCCGAAATAAATCAGGATAAGTTAAAATGCTTTTTATATTTCACATGAATAATAAATATTGATTTTTCCAATTCTTATTTTATCCTGTTTATTTTAAAAATTGTATTCTTTTATACCTGATGTTGTCCATTTTTTTCCAATGAAGATTAAAAGAGAGCGGTGTTTATTTTGTGTTTTCTCCTCAGATCAATCAGTTCTATGGAGAGTATATGTATAGATCTGTGAGGTTCTCATAGATAGTTCTGAACTCTGGCCAAGCATAGCTCTTTGATAAATAATAACTCTGAGACAAAGGCATATACATTTTTCTTCCTAGAAACTAGTGGAGATGATGTTATACTGCAGAGGATCACATTTGTATTGTCATTATTTTTACTTTTTTAACCCAATGTTCTTTAATCCAATGTTTTGCACACCACAGTTATGCTGTTCAATGTTAATCATAAGTCAGGAGTTGGCTAGGTTGTTTTGGATGGCTTGGGAATGGGAGAAGAGGAATAGGAAACCATTTGGAGCAAAGTAAGGTCAAAAGGAAAAGGGTAGTACTGCCTTGGGATGCAAATGAGTTCCAGAAAGTCTTTGCCCACTATTGTTCCTTTCATCTTCATTCATTGTTTTATTATTTTATTACCAATTCTTTCAGTGAGAGTTCTTAGTCTTTATAATCCTAAAATGTGTTTATTTGATTTTCTCCCTTTGCCTTTTGAATATGTTATTTCATTATCTTTTAATATTTATTTATTACCACTGATTTAAAATAACTGTTTAATTTAGGATCATTGCATTGTAGGTAACCTACAATTTCTGTTCAGTAGCTTTTCACATTTACATCTTATTTTTGAAAAATTAAAATTTCAGCATGATAGTCAATATATTATGAAAAGAAGTTTTAAAAATATTCTTTAATCTTTCTCGCATTTGGGAAGATATGTTCATCCAATTTGAGTGTCCATTTCATTTTTCAGTTTTTGAAAATATGTCAGATGATATTTTTGTAAATATTTTATAACTATTTCTACTTTTGTATATTCATTTATATTTTGGCACTTGAGAACCATTCCTTCATTTTTCTTAGTTTCTTTCACATTTATTTTCATTCTCCTCTTATGTTGTATCAGAGTGATTTATTCTACTCTATCTTTTTATTTTTATTTTTGTTACATATCCAGTATATTCTTTATTTTATTAAGATGTTTTCACTTTCAATATTCATGTTCTCATTTCTGTTTTCCAGTTGGTCCACTTTCATATATTCCCACTCTTGTTTGACAACTTTTTGTCTTTGTTTCGGGGGTGATATTTACTCTGATAATTCTTTGAGATTTAAATATACTTATTTTAAAAGCAGAATAAAAGTTATCTTATTCACATTTTATCATTTGTGTATTTTGCCAATGTATGGATGTTTTTTTTTTACAACACATGGCAGGTATTTCCTTGTATGTTTCACAGTGTTCAATTACCAGTTTATCTTCCAAGGGAACATAATTTTACCTCTTCTAACCAGAAACTTCATAGTTGCCTAGTTTGGCTCTGGGTTGTTTGGTCCTCTAGTCCATTGGGCTAGAATCAATTCCCTAATATTTTTATTTGTGAATTGACCCCATTGAAAACTATACAATAACCTTATTTTCTTTCCCCAAGAAATACATATATATATATATTCACACATATCATTTTATTAAATAGCTTTAGTTTATGAGCCCCTTCAAAACCTAGTCATAGGTCATAAGATTATTTAAGCTTCTGGTTAAAAACTCTGAATAAGGGATTTAGAGATTTTGTTCTATGTGAGTAGAAAAATTCTAGATGCTTACCCCTCTTTTAATACAGTTCCAGTTATCTCGAAGGGTTTCCGCTTGAGCCCCAGAAGTGGCACATTTTCACTTTAGCCATCCTTATAGATATACAGTGGTAGCTCATTATGGTTTAATTTTGCATTTCCTAATGTTTAGAATCTTTTAATGTGCTTGCTTTCATTCTACATACTTTAAGTTTCATAATTTTAGGCTTGTGATGCAGTTTTTAAAAATTTTATACTTTTATTTGTGCTTGGAAATCTCATGTCATAATATAGTTGAGAGTGATAATGACAAACATGTACACAGCATGTGGTGAGTGAGCTTCCCCTCCCCCACCCCACCCCACTCCCACCCCTTTCCCAAACATTATTCTGAGAGTGTCATTGGCATTCTCACATATATGATCCATTTTGACTTAATTAGATGATGGGGTGTGTCTATACAGCACCTAAGGAGATTCGGCCTGAGCGGCCTACGGCCTAAGGCAAAACTTTAAGTAAAGTGATTCAGCAAAAAAATGGGCAAAGATGGTGCCTGGAGGAAGCTAGGAAGGCGTGGTTTCCCCATTCACTATGGGTGGGGAGACTGAGCGGTTTTTCCCTTTCTACCTTTAAAGGAGCTTTCCGCACACATGAATGGCTCATGTACTGGCCTGGGATTGGCTGTAAACTACGTGCTAGTGATCTTTATCCTGGATAGGCTAGGCTATTTCTCATGGAAATTCCCCTTGTGGCTTGGTGCTATATAAAGGATGGCTTGGAGAGAAATAAATGAGATCTCGCTTGACTTGACTCACGGCTCGTGGGTTTGTGTTCGAGTCGTAGGTACTCATCATCTCGCCAAGCCCCGTCAGCTGTCAGGCAGGCTTCCCGACAGTCTGGTGCCCCGTGTGAGGCCCCCCTCTTCACTCCCTAACGAAAGAAATCGCTGGCGAGCAATCGGTCTTCGGGTGAGTATCCCCCCATGTATTAATGTGGATATTAATATGGGGAAGTCCAGTTCTAAACCTGACCCTGCCCTAGAATCCCTTTGACTAGTTCTCAAGAGCCGAGGACTTAGTCTCGCTGATAACCAAGCCACCCAGACCTGGGGGTACCTTCTAAAAACTGCCCCATGGCTCCCTGAAAGTAATCTTTATGATTGGGATACCTGGAATCAAGTTGAGGGGCTGGTTAGGAGAGCCCAGACAGAAAAAGGGGAGATTCCCCCCTTGCAGTTCTCCCCACCGTCTCCGTGCTTAAAAGTTGTTTTCCCCCCACGACCCCCAGATAAACTCGCTGAACATATCCCCAAGCCAGCAAAAAATGTGGCCGCCGAGCATACACTCCCCTCTGGTCCTGAAGCCCCTAAAAAACCTCCCAATCCTTTTGGGGACACCAAGGACTCCCCACAGCCCCTTTCCCTGGCCAATTCATTCTCCATCCCCTCCCCTCCGCCACCATATGAGGGCGAAGAGAAAGCAGGAGGAACCCTAGTGGAAGGGCTGGCCCAGCAGGCTGCACCTCCCAGGCTGCCTCATGGCTGCACATCCCTGCCAGCCCCAGCCCCAGCCCCAGCCCCAGCCCCAGCCCCAGCTCAGAACAGGGCTGCGTGCCCTGCCACCACCCTCACTTGGTGGCTACTGATCCTGGGCTCTGCCTGTTGGCTGTTTCTTCTGGGCTCAGCCCTGCTCCGAGGGCGCGAAGGGGCCTCCGTGATTATTTATCCCACTTTTATAAAAGGAATGGATCCTCAGCCCCCAGAAACCATCTTCCAGCCTGTAAAAGGATCCTCCCAATTCAAAGAACCTTTTTCCATAGCCCTAGCCCTAAAAGGATTTTTTGAGTCTATAAATTTATTGTCAGATAGTTTATATGTAGTAAATTTGTTACCTACTTTAATAGATGCTTATATTAAATTAGATGCCAACCCCGCCATCCCCTTAACCTACGGCATGCTTACGGAGATGGCTGAGCCGCATACCACTGGCCTACAACAGGCGGCCTTGTCCCCCCCCCCCCATACCAGGATCAGGTTAGGGTGGGTGCACTGGCAGCACGGAGAAAATTAGATGATGAGCCCACTGAGGCCCATATTGCGGCAATCACTCAAAAGCCCGGTGAGGATCTACCTACATTTATAGAGAGAGTGTATAACAGCCTTGGGAGGAGGTTTCCAGCCGGTCCATTAGGAGACAAGTTTGTCAGAATGCCATTGTGGGACAGGATGACAGCCAATCATAAGCTGGCCTGCACGGGGTTGAAGGGGCATACTTTAGAGAGATGGATTGTGGCCTCTCGGGATGTTGGTTCTATGAGCCATCAACTCCAAACTATGGCAGTTGCGGTAAAGGAAGAGCAACGGGAGGGCATACAGACTCTGATACAGGCAATGCAGCAATCAAGGGTTGCCCCCGCCATGTGTTTCAGATGCAGAAGGGAGGGCCATTTCCACCGAAAATGTGCGTCCCAGGCCACGCCTCCTATGGGAGGAGGAAAGAAAGTGGAAACTCCCCAGATGCCCTGCCCCAAATGCCTTAATGGCTTTCATTGGGCCCAGGACTGCCAGTCCAACTTAAATGGGGGAGCCTTTAACCGCCCAAGGGGGCTTCACCCAGCACCCTTAAAAAAGGGGAACAGTTCCACCAAGATCCATTGGACGGTACCTCTGGTAACCGGGTTAAGACCCAAAATGGTCATCACAATTGGAGATAAAAATTCTAAATATTTAATTTATACTAGAGCCGATCAAAAGGGAGTCGGGTTCAGATCCCCAAGTCCAAAGTGGAGGAGATGGTCGCTGCAAGGCGTCCAGTGCGGTAACTCGACCAATCCCGGAAAAGCCGGCGGGAGCCTGGGGGAGAGTTTTCTTTTCTTAGTGAAGGGCAGGGCGCCAGGGAATGGGCCCCTCCCAAGAGAGGGGCCTGTGCCTTGGAAAGCATCGTGGTTTGGTTCCGGTGGCCTCCCGTGAGCTCTCACTGGCACTTGAAAATCAGGGGAAAAGGGTGTAAATTTCGTGCTGGGCCACAGCAGGTCTCCAAGGTAAACAGCCTCTGGCGTGCTGGAACAACAGCATTTGCACTTGGGACAATAGATCCTAAAGAGATGGGGGAGTGCCCTTCAAAACGGATGGGCGTTCAGAAGGGATGGGCTATGGCCTGCACAAAAGTTCAAGCCCTATCTGTAGAAGAGGCCATGGGGAGAGGATTAAAACACAAATATCCTCAAATCCCTACTAAGGATTTAAAAGGTATTGTTCACACTTGTAAATTGTGTCAACCCTTCTTTCAAATACCTCCCCTTCAATCGTCCGGAGTTATTCCGAGAGGCCTACGCCCCAATGGATTATAGCAAGTGGATGTAATTCATTTTCCATCATTTGGAGAACTTAAGTATATTTTTGTTTCCATAGATACCTATTCCAGGGCTGCTTGGGCCTCAGCTCATTCGGGTGAAATGACAAAACATGCTATAAGTCACTTTCTTCAATGTTTTGCTATTCTTGGTATTCCCAAACAAATCAAAACTGATAATGGCCCTTGTTTTATTAGTCAACATTTCGCCTCCTTCCTTCAATTATGGAAAATTATTCATACTACGGGCATTCCATATAACCCAAAAGGAAAAGCTTTAATAAAAAAAATATCATACCCTAAAGGTTCAATTACAAAAACAAAAGGGGGAGTTACTACCCCCACATGATCAATTAAGAAAAGCATTATTAACCCTAAATATTTTAAATTTTTCAAAAGACTCCAACCTGTCCCCTTTTCATAGGCATTGGACCACAGAGATTCCCTTTTCCTCCATCAAAGTAAAATGGAGAGATCCCCTGACGGGAATGTGGAGGGGCCCAGATCCCCTCATAACTGCAGGAAGGGGCTTTGGGTGTGTCTTCCCCTATGATGATAAAAGACCACTTTGGGTCCCAGCAAGAGATATCAAACACCTGCCTACAATAACTGGTAATTATGATTCCAGGGAAGAGGAAATCCCTGAAATTAGTCCTTTGTTTTTTATTTTAAAAGAAGATAGTCATGAAAACCCTAATGTTCATCATCCTATCCCTGCAAATACGGTATAGTATGCCAGGCTTTGGAGACGCAGGTAAGGCAAGGGAAATATTAAATGCAGGCCTTTACACCCTTGCCTCCCTGCTTTCTGATATAAATATTATCCTTGAGGAGAAATCAATGCCCATCCCTCCCTTTTTGATTGGGGAGGGTGAAAAAGGAGAGCAGTACAAGCCATTCTGCTCTTAATCGGCCTGGAGATTACTGCCAGAACTGCCATGGGTGTGGTAGGCCTGGAGATTACTGCCAGAACCGCCATGGGTGTGGCTGGCCTTGGGATAGCCTTTGAGTTACATAGGAGACTCCCTCTGAATAAATGATGGTGTGAAGTCTGTCTCAGAAATTGTCTGAGACTTACAAGCCCAATTAGATTTCCTAGCCTATGTGGTATCACAAAAAAGATGGGTATTGGATTTATTAACAGCCAAAAAGGGAGGCATCTGCTTATTTTTGCAGGAACAAGTTAAGATTAAGCAGCTCCAACATGATCTGGAGAGGCGGCGAGGAGATCTTCAGGAGAATCCGTTCTGGACTGGCTTTCGTGGACTTTTGCCCTATTTTCTTCCTTTGTTGGGCCCCTTGCTGTCTATCATAGTTTTGTGCATCGTAGACCCCTGTGACTTTAATAGATTAGTCCAGTTTCTGTTAAAATCAACCAAATAGAAGTGCATTACCAAAGGCTTGCCAGCAAAGAAAATAAATATTAGGATTGGCGCTCTGAATATGACCACCCCTTTCCCGCCTTACAAGTTCCCCAGATGGGGAAAATCAAAGCATGTTGAAGGGCTGGTAGCCAATGACGGGTAAGATTCCCAGGGGTCATGGAACCTAAGACAGGAAGTACAGCATCGATCTCTACTATCCAATGACGGGTAATCCTTGGTACTCGATGGGAACAACCTAAGACAGGCACAGTTATCGCATCCCTAAGGCTCTGACCAGCATAGCCTAGGGAAGAAACAAACAAACGCCGACTCTGTTGATGAAGCTACTTCCTCTTTTAATGCTCCTTCTCAATAATAATGCTGCTGCTGCTGCTGCTGCTGTGCACAGCAGGCAAATATATATCAGTCTCATAACCCCTCCCTCATCACTCCACCAACCCCAAGCTTCCCACAGCTAGGGCATGCGCATTTCTAACCCTCTCATAGGCGGGCTGGTGGTAGCACGAGGCGCTGCGTCACTGATCATCCGTAGGGCGCCTGATAGGGCTCACTGCGCAGGCTCAGGGCACCGCCAGCCTCGTGAGCCTCGTGACTTGGCTGCAAGCCTAGGCGCCATCTTGAGTCCACGCTGGCAACAAGCCTGGGTGCCATCTCGGTCCAGCCGAGTGGGCCCTGACACACAGTCCCAATAAAATAAAAGAAAAAGGGGGATATGATGGGGTGTGTCTATACAGCACCTAAGGAGATTTGGCCTGAGCGGCCTATGGCCTAAGGCAAAACTTTAAGTAAAGTGATTCAGCAAAAAATGGGCAAAGATGGTGCCTGGAGGAAGCTAGGAAGGCGTGGTTTCCCCATTCATTATGGGTGGGGAGACTGAGCGGTTTTTCCTTTTCTACCTTTAAAGGAGCTTTCCGCACACATGAATGGCTCATGTTCTGGCCTGGGATTGGCTGTAAACTACGTGCTAGTGATCTTTATCCCGGATAGGCTAGGCTATTTCTCATGGAAATTCCCCTCCTGGCTTGGTACTATATAAAGGATGGCTTGGAGAGAAATAAAGGAGATCTCGGTCATGGGTTTGTGTTCGAGTTGTAGGTACTCATCATCTCGCCAAGCCCCGTCAGCTGTCGGGCAGGCTTCCCGACAATTAGATATGGCAGAGTTTGCTACATATTTTTGACATTTTTAAAACAGATTTTATCTCTCCTTTTTATTTGTAGCTAAAGGGGGCTGATTATGAGCTTGCTTACCCCAGAGACTGACCCTAATTGGTACTATGTAATAGAGTATTTTCATTCAATAGTTCATTTGCTTGATATGCAAACTAATTCTATATAGTGTAATTGGCTAAGAAGTAAATGGTCATGCAGGAAGTACTGGATAATGTGGAACAGTATGTAAATCATGCATCCTGACTCAATATACTGCCTGACTCTACTCCATGACTGCACTGGGGAAGTTATTTGCATAATGAGATCTAACCCATATATTATCAAATGCATACTTGTAATTAAGTAGTACATAAGGATGAGGCCTAAATAATCAGTGCAATGATGGCTAATAAGTTGACAACATGTCAGCTCATGAAATGTATGAAAAATATTTAGCTAATATGATGAAAACTATGGGCAAGAGGTTTTATGCTTTTTTAAACTTTAATATGTATTTTCGCCAGCTATAATATTGAAAAATATAAAATACGTTACTCACCCTTAAGAGAAATAGAAAATAAGATTTTTTTTGTGACCCAGAAAGTTCATTTTATAACATATTTTTAGAGGAAAGAAGAAAAGAAAAAAAAAACAGAGGAATTCAGAATGAGGCAGTAAAATCTGGAATATATATTCAGGCTTAGTTTGAAAAATGTAGGTCATTTCAATGCCATTTTATCTTTTCTATAACAACTTCAAAAAACCATGAATGTAAATCACAGGGAAAGCGGAGCGTGGTTTCGCACACTTATAATCCCCACGCTTGCGAGGCTGAGACAGGAGGATTGCACAGGTTCAAAGCCAGTCTCAGCTGGCTTAAGAGACCCTGTTTCCAAATAAAAATATAAAATAGGTCTGGGAGTGTAGCCCAGAGGTAGAATGTCCCTGTGTTCCATCCCCGGTACCATTAAAAAAAAAAAAATCACAGGGAAAATGCCTCTGTATTTTTACCTTTTTGGAAAGTCACCAGTAACAATTTAGACTATTGTTATAAAGCAGTTTAAATTAATATTTCTCTTACAATAAGAAATATGTTTAATTAGGGAAGTGTTTCAGATGAAACGTGAGGCCTGGCAGGACTTTGATACTGGTGAAAATTTATATTTTTTTTTGGTGGTACTAGAGATGGAACCAGGAGGCTTTCTATATTCGGGCTACACTCCCAGACCTATTTTTTATATTTTATTTGGAAACAAGTTCTCACTAAGTTGCTGAGAGCCTCACTAAGTACCTGAGGCTGGCTTTGAACCTATGCGATCCTCCCAAGCGCAGGGATTACAAGTGTACGCCACCACGCCCGGCCCAGGAAAATTTTTGTGTAAACCAAGTGGAAAACTTTACTTGTTATTTTGGAGAAAAAAGGAGGATGAGAGAGAAGGAGAACAGAGATAATTCGTAAACAACTGACTGATATAAAATGTTCTGAAAAAGGTAAAAATTCCTGGCATATTGTAAGTTATTAATACATCTTCATATATAAATGAATTAATACATAAAAATTTTATTCTAGCCTCAGTTCTGAATGTTCCTGGGAAAGTCATTTAATATTAGGAAGCCTCCATTTCTTTTTGGAAAAATAATGAGTTGAAGTACTTATCAAATTAAAAAAATTATGGTTTAATTGCAGAAAGATTAAAGGAGCCAAGGAGATGGTATGAGTTTATAAGCTGTTGAAACAGGAAGATTAAACAAGCACAATTTTTCATTTTTCCAATATATAATCAATGTAGTCTTCCACATTCAAACACTCAGAGCTGCACTATTTAGTTATATATAATATCTATGTGTCAAAATTGCCACTGTGTAATTTCCTGTTTGGATGATATGGCTCAAGAGGTCAGTGTATGACTGTCTTCTCATCCCAATTAATAACTGGATAATCACTGAGGTGAAAGTTTGTAACCTTATGTCTTGGTTGTTGGGCAAACTAAAATTAACTGTATTTGTAAGCCACTGCTTCAAGCATAACATGCGTTCCCAGAGCATACAAATGCTGTTATTTCTAGGAAAAACAGTAATGAACACAAGCAAATGACCAAGAGAGTAAAATGGCACTGAACAGTATTCACTGTGGAGCTTAAATACGAATTTTTCCCTTGTAACAATGGTTGAAGTACCAGACATATAAGAATCAAAATAGTAATCATCATTACCCATGCTGACTGATTCAAATTCTCATGGAAATTTTAACATATTTTCTTAAGAAGGGAAATAGTTTCATTATTTGTAATTAAATATCTATTTTATCTTCATTCTTTTCTAAAGTAGAGAGATAATCAATAAAGCCATTTCACAATACAATCACACATATCTATAGAGCCTAGTAGCAAATCTGAAATGGTAGCTTATAGGCTCGCTTGTAATGCCCGCGCTTGGGAGGCAGAGACAGGAGGATCACGCAGATTTGAAGCCAGCCAACGCTGGCTTAAGAGACCCTGTTTCCAAATAAAAATATAAAAATAGGTCTGGGAGTGTAGTCCGGAGGTAGAAGGGTTTCCAGGAACCTCAGTACCACCAAAATAAATAAATAAATAAATATAAAAATGATAGCTTATGAGCTGGGAAGAATACATTTAAATAACATAATTTTCAAATAAAACATGATAACATTTTCTTCTTAATATCTTGTGAAATAGGTGATTTAAAGAATTTTATCTGGAAAAACTGTTGGAAAAAAATGCCTAATTCACTGAATTTGAAAAAGTAGTTAATATACTTCAGCAGAATAGCATAAAGTCAGAATCAATTACCAGGTAGTAAAAAGACAACTGGACCTGAAGTTTAAAGGTTTGAATGGTAGCTTTCTACTTATTACAGAAACTATGGTATAATGGGAATACCTAGGTGGCTTTAGGAAATGAGGTGAAACTCCACTGGCGTGAGGGGGTGGCTTGGGTGAGAGGAGGAGGAGCAGAATTAGTGAAGGAATTACTTCCCTTGACATTATGTACAAATGTGAGGATACCAACGCCAATTCCAATATCCTGTATTGGGAAAGGGGGGAGAGGGGAGGGAGCCAGGGGAAAACTCACCAAGTGCTATGAGCATGTATGCCACCATCACTATAAACTACATTGTGATATGAGGCTATAGTGAACCGATACAAGTATACAAACTACTACAATCTCATTTCCTCTTAAAAAATAATACTATATTGTATATCCAATCATAAAAAGAATGAAATTCTGTCATCTACAGCAAAATGCTTGGAATTGAAACACATTATATTAAATAAAAGAAGCACGGCACAAAAAGATAAATGCTGTATGTTTGTATTTACATGTGGAACTAAAAAGTTGGTCTCATAGAAATAGGTAGCAGAATAGTGGTCACTAGAAGTTAGACAGGATAGAGATGTGGAGGGAATGAAGACAGTTTTAATAATGGGCGCCAAAATATCAAAATATAGTCAGATAAGAGCTGTAAGTTCTAATGTTATATGGTACAATAGGGTGACCATATTTCCTTTTTTTTTTTTTTTTTTGGTGGTACTAGAGTTCCTGGAAACCCTTCTACCTCCGGGCTACACTCCCAGACGTATTTTATACTTTTTATTTGGAAACAGGGTCTCTTAAGCCAGCGCTGACTTTGAATCTGTGCGATCCTCCTGTCTCCAGGCCTCCCAAGCGCAGGGATTACAAGTGTACGGCACCATGGCCAGCGCGGATGACCATATTTCTAACAATTCATTATGTATCTCAAAAGAGCTAAAGAGAAGGAGTTTGAAGGTTTCCAATACAGAGAATGCTAATTATCCTGATTTAATAACTATATATGACTAAATTATCATACTTTATAAGTACATATAGTCTATTAAAATAATTTTTAAATGATCACAGGACACATTTACATATATAAGCTAGAAAAGTAGAGTTGAGATAACTACTCCCTCAGGAAAAAAAAAAACAGTATCTTAATTTTAATACAATATTCTATATTTAGTGTATTAGGTATATTTTTAATGTATAATATGTAATAACACCCAATATATAAATAACACTAAATATAAATAACACTAATTATATTAATATATACTATATCAATATATTATATATAATAGCACTAAATATAGAATATTGTACTCATTCATTTTTATATAATAAACTTAGTTTCTATTTAATAACTAAGTATTTACATAGCTGATGAATAACCAATGTGAGAATTTTCAGTTATTCCACGGTTGCTGAAATTTTGCTAATAATTTTCAATGTAACTCGTTATTTAACTGAAATTAATATCTATTTTATAAAGTACAAGGAGAATTTTTAACTACAATATACCAAATGTTAGAGCTGCAAAAGCTTTGAAGATGATTTTTTTATTCTCTCTTATAGTTTAGGAACTGAAAGTATGAAAGGTGAAGCAGTTTGTGTAAAGTCACATACAGGCCACGAAGAAGCTGGAACTTCAGGAAGGAAAGTAGAAAGGAAGTCAGAACAGGGGCAAGGACGGCCGGAACAGCCCGCGCTGAACCAGCCTCCAAACTCCTCAGGAACATCACAAACACTGGGCTTCTCAGCTACTCTTGGAAGTGTTCCAGAATAAATACAGAAGGCCACAGAAAAGTACAGGATATGAAGATTACACTTCAACACCATAGCACATGAAAACAAAAAATGCTGTATGATATTTTCATAAGCATCAAATTATGGTTGTCTGCTATCATGCACTCCCTTGGTTTTATTTCCACGTTGGGTGGACTGAATGCATTTCTTTAATTTTTGTTTAAGTTTTTATTCATGTTTTACTCCCATCAGACACACTCTGAAAAGGTGATGCTATTAGATTTTTTAATTGGAAGAATGCTATTGCGGGCAAGGCAGGTATTTAGGAATAGCTGTTACCCTGAAGGTGTCTGTGGCCTGACAGACCATGGGAACAAGTACAGGTTTTGAGTGAGATAAGTATTGAATATTTTTATACTCACTAGCTGGATAACCTGAATCAAAGACATTCATTCCCTCAGACTCTGTTTTCTTGCTTGTAAAATAAGGATGACATTACATAATATATGTAAAGATTAAATATTGAGTAAAGGGGTTCATATAAAGCAGGCACTTGTTAAAAAAATAACTCATTATCTCGATGACATCAAAATGTTCTCATTTTCCTCAAAGAGGTTTGCCAACTTCAGAAAGAAGAAACATGACCCTTCCATGGGAAAAATCCTGTTTGAATAGTTAAGATAATCCATCTTGTTTTCAATTTGTATCTGCCTTTCTGGCTGGCATTTTCTGCAGCATCGTCCAGATCACATTATATATTTTTTTCTATGAGGCACTTTTGTTTCCTTGTTTATTGGCATAAGCACTGAGTGAGAATCTCAACAAGGTCTAAAGAAACCACGTCATGTTACTCTGGAATGATGATTGTATTAGATTGTTTCTCTTGTCATTTTTCCTTCTTTTAAATGGAGAAATCCTTTAATTTTTTTTTAAGGGTGAAATACTGTAATTAGTAGACACTTGATATGTAGCATGAGTCACCATCCTAGGGGTCTTTGTTTTATCAGGACTTACCCTCATCCAGATGCTTCGTGGCTAAATAATTTTCTTTGTCTTCATATTATTAGGAACAAATCTGACTCTGTCATCTAGGCATCCAGCTCAAACTGAAGTAATGATTAATGCAGATGGCAAGTAATGTTAACTTTTAAGTTAGTTCCAAAACAAAACCCAGCAGGGAGCAAGAAGTCACTAAAACATTAAACAGGTCTAAAAGGTTAGTAACTCAATCCTGCATGCTAAAAGCAACATTTGTTTACTGGGTTATATCAAGGGGAACTGGAGATTAACTTCACAAGACTGAGAATTGAGAGGACAGAATGTTTTTGCTGCTTGGAAAAAGAGGTAGTAATTTCAGCATTACTCAGTTTATCTATATACACGGTAATGAGTTTTTCAGCAGTACCAGGAAACAGCATGAGTCAGATGGAAACAGGCCTCTTCTAAAGGCTTCCCGAATCATGACAGCTGGAAATGAATATTTTTCCTTTCTTTGCTCTCCGGTATTAATTTTTATCATACTTCTTCAAAGAAGAGTGGTTTGTGTCTATGTCTTATCTTAATCCATATTCTGTGAGAACAGGTGCTATGGTTTGGATAAATGTACCCTAAAGACCCATGTGTCAATAGCTTGAAAACCATTATTATTAGGCAAGTTTCAATTCTCACTTCTCCTGTTATATGTAGATAACTGTGTGTGTGTGTGTGTGTGTATGCGTGCATGTACGATCAAGCCCAGGATTTTGCATATGTCTTTAACTTTTGCTATTCTTTTTTACTCTTTCATCATTATGTATCATTTTGTTGCTCTATAAATTAACTCTCTTTGAAGCTAAAATTTCAATAAAATTGAGTAAATGTAACCTTTCTTAAATTATATCATAATAGTAGAGTCAGAAATTTTTTTTCTAAATTCAGTGTATACATCTAAGGTTCCTGTCAGCCTGCAGTTAGCATTAAAATCAATAATGCTGACTGTATTTCCTTTGGAGTCCTGGATGACAAATTATGGTATGATTAATCAGAAGCAAAATGAAGACAAATTGTGGACAAGTTATTTCTTGTCTATGAGTAATATACATTGATAGATGATTTTTCCTGATGAGTTCAAATTACTTTGTAAATTTCTTCTTTCCTTTCTTATAAGCAGCTGAAAAGGATTGGTTTCCCCACATTTGGAGAATTTGAGGCTTAAGATTGCACAGAAATAGAATCAGGGCAAAGTCAAACTCGCAGACAGCTATATGAATATAATCAGCCTCCCATTCAGAAAGTCATTCATCTTTCTATAGAATCCTATTAAGTGCTTCTGGCATTAAAAACTGCTTCTCATCCAACACATGACAAAGGTGGTAGTAAGCTTCCATTTAGGTGTGGGAAAAACAGGGACTAAATGAAGCCATAGCTCAGCTCTCGTACTCATAGATGATCCTGGAGACAATTCCATCTCCCCTTCTTCTTCCCTTTATTTTTACAACTATATGGCTTGCATTAAGGACTGGTACCTAAGGGCTTCTCCATGGCTTGAAGTGTCACTTCAGGCATGAATTCAATGGCTGTCTGCCATGACCACTGCTTCCGTTTTAATCATTTTCTGCTCAACGCATAGAAAAGAGCATATACTATACATTGTGAAGCAAATAGGAGAGAATTAGGAAGCTATTGTCATTTTTAAAGGTGTGTTATATCTTTCCTCTTTTGTTTTTGGGATAGTACTCTGAACACAGGGGGAGTTAAAAACTGAATAATAGCCCAGTGGTCTTTCAAACCAGAATGCCTTTCCCATAAATATTCCAGAGGTATCTGAAGCAGCACTGTGCCACTGAAGAAGAGAAATACCTACTTTCATGGGTTTTCTTTGTTAAAGAGTTTATACATTTTAATTTTTTTCCCTTTCAAAATCAAGATTCTTTTTTTAACAGAAATTAAAAACTGTAGGGTGTGGTGGTGCAGGCTTATAATCCCAGTACTTGGGAGGTCGAGACAGGAGGATTATAGGTTCACAGCCAGCCTCAGCTGGCTGCAGTGAGGCCCTCTGCAACTTAGTGAGACTCTGTTTCAAATAAAAATTAAAATAGGGCTGAAGGTGTATATCAGAGGTAGAATGCCCCCTGGGTTTCATCCCTAATACTGAAAAAAAAAAATGGAAAACCACAGCTGTTTCCAGTTGGGGAAGAATGCCCACCACTTTATTTCTTCCATCCATTCTTCTAAGAAAATGGTAGATTCTGCAAGCTGTAGTCTAATCGTTCTGTTTTACTAAGAAACAATTTCATCTTAAACCATGTTCATCTAGTCTCCCATAGGACTGACATGCATCATTACCCTTGGACTATCTGAAGATCCTGGGAGAAAATTTATGGTGTCCTAAGGCTACTGCTACCAGGTGAAAGAATTGTTCTTAATTTCAAAAGCTAGCTACAATGCAATTTTTACTGATTTCTGAAGAAATATTCGGATTTTAACATCGGGTTATTCTTAAGTCAATACACAATAAAGGAAGCAATCCTCAACCAGTTTTGCATCCTGTAATAACAGTGTTCCTGTATCTTCCTCTAGCACCACACAGGCAGTTTGTTAGGAAGCCTAACCCCCAAGTTCTGCTGTCAGAAGAGGTTATACAAGCACATAAAGCTGTTCTGTCAGCCAAAATACCAGTTAAGCTGTGTTTGCTATGGCATAAATAAATGTTCCCTTCAGATCCAGCCAATGTGAGAAAAACAAGGAGATTACAAAGGGGAGTTTAAACGTGAAGAAGACAAGAGGTTAGGAGGCAAGAAGAAAACTTTAATTGTTTTGCAAACGTTTCCAGTAAACCACTCTGAACAGCTGGCCCTACAAAAGCACCATCAGGATGTATTCAGTGAAGACCTTAGACTCAGAATAAGAGAAGCAAGCTTCACCACAGAAATTGCCAGAATAATGCAGACTTTACCAGTTCACATAATTTTTCCTTCTTTCCAAGTAGGTAAATTTATATAAGCAAGATACTATTCTGAAAATAAACCATTTTTTAAAAAATGACACTTTGACTAAACATAGTGACACAAGGGTGGCTTCAACACAAAAGATGACATACTTTGTTTAGAACTCTAGAAGCAAAGTCTACAGACACAGGAAATCTAAGTCCTGTGTATTTTTAACTTTGCTCTAAAAACTATAGTTTTAATAAAAATATAGTGCTGATTAAGAGAGGAATTTCTTCTCTCTTTCTGAATAATAAAATGTTTTATGTAATGCCTCGATGGTTTGTCTTTGCTAAGAGAGGGTCTTTGATACTGATGTGAAGGGCTTGAGTTCTGCCATTTTTTTCCATTTGGCCTATAAATGAAATTTAAGCATATGTAGAAGGTCATACATCTATTTATATATTTTTATCATTTATGTTTTTATGCATGTGTTTATTCCATGTGATATGTCTCTATATCCTGGTTTATTCTACAAAGACTGCTAACAGTAAATACATGCAATAAATTTGCAAAGCAAATAATTTTTAAAAAATTGGACAGAGAAAATACAAATTAGCACAGGAGATATAAATGAACTAGGGGAAAGTGTTAGGGAGAATATATTAAGCCTAAGAAGGCTATATAAATTTCTATGTAATTGCAAGAGCTGAGCCATGAGCCAGTTCTGAACTTTATGACTGACAAAGTAACAATGAAAACGGACAATTAAATCAAGGTTTTATTATGTATGAACGTCAAAGGAAAAAAAAGGTCATGAATGCTCAGGAGAATCATTGCTTCTACTTGTCAGATCCTAAAATACTGTCTATGGATCTTTGTGCTGAGACAGCTGAGTTAAGGGACCATATCCTTGGCAACATCGCCAAAACAAATCCATGTCTGAAATTGTGTCCTGAGGAATGTCAGCTGCAGCATCTCTCATCTCTCAATTCAGGGTCAACAGTTTTCCTTCTTATGGTCATGGGGAAGGAATATACAGTCCATGCTCAGACAACTTTGATGGGCGGTTTGTTTCAAGGAGAGACTGCACAAGACCTGTTGTTAAGTAGATAGGTGGCATGCACATATATGTAGACAATTCTAGTCTTGAAAGTGATTTCAATGAAAACAAGAGCTAAGACCTATTGAGAAGTTATTGTGGACCAGATACTTCATTTCTATGTTATTCCATTTACAGTTCCTAAGACTTGAAAACAATCACCATGACCTTCTTCTGTATTTTACCAAACAAGGATCTAGAGGCTGATATAGAGGCTTAAGAGAATTTAACATACCTACCAAAGGTGTGTATGTGTATAAATATGTGCATACATACATTTCTATGACAGAATTAAAAGAAAAAATATACTGGCATACTGGAAGATTTAAATATAAATCTCAGTACATGACAGACGAAATAGACATAAGTCAATATAAGAAACACTTGACTAGAACAATAAAATTGCTTGGTTTACTGTAGGATTTTCCAAACCTCCCTGATGGCCTAGAACTCGATCTATTTTGTGTGGGTGTGGGTGTGGTACAGGAGATTAAACGCAGGGGTATTCTGCCTCTGTGCTACACTCCTAGCCCTATTTTTTATTTTGAACCACTGTCTCATTTATATTACAGAGGAGGGCCTCAATAAATTGCTTAGGCTGGCGATGAACCTGCAGTCCTCCTGCCTCAGCCTTCCATGTACTAGAATTACAGGCATGAGCTACCATGCCTGGTTGCAACTAGATTGACTGAAAGAGAATCAAGGAAAGAAGGGATGGAGGGATGGAGGAAGGAAGGCAGGCAGGCAGGCTGGCTCTGGGGAGACAAAGAATAGTTTAAAAACTGCTATAAAACCAGCCAAGCATCGTGGTGCATACTTGTAATCCCAGTACTTGGGAGGCTGAGACAGAAGGATCACCAGGCTCTCGGCCAGCCTAGCTACTTAGTGAGGCTCTCCACAACTTAGTGAGACCCTATTTCAAAATAAAAAATAAAATATAGGCTGGGAGTGTAGCTCAGAGGTAGAATGCCCCTGGGCTCAATTCCCCGCGCCACACACAAACAACCAAACAAATAAATATTTTTTTTGGAAGCAGGGTCTCACTAAGTTGCTTGAGCATCTCACTCAGTAGCTGAGGCTGGCTTCGAACCTGTGCAATCCTCCTGTCTCAGCCTCCCAAGAGCGGGGATTACAAGCATGCATCACCACGCCTGGTGATAAATAAATAAATAAATAAGTGAATAATTAAATACTGCCTCAACTGAGTCATATAGGAGGTTTGGCAAATAAAGACCTACATAGAAAATACATAGACAATCCTAGACCCAGTTCTACTCAAGTTACAAAGAACATTTACCAATAATGAAAACATTTACCAAAACATGACAATACTCTAGGCCATATAGTAAATTGTTGTAAATATCAAAGAATTAATTTCATACAGACCACCTCTGACCAAAATTAAATTATGTAAAATTGAAATAAAAATAAACTAGTATTTTATATTCATGCATACATGTATGAAAAATTAAAGTTTAGAAATTTAAAAATAAAAATTTTAATAAGCCATAAAGTACTCTGAAATAAAAATAATTAAAGTGCTCTGAATTCAACAATAAAAGAAAAACACTATATAGGTACAGGTGAATGTTATATAAAATGATTTTTTAAACTTAGAAATGACAGAAGTCTGAAAATTAATTAGGTAGGCATTTACTTTAAAAAGTTAGTAAAGAACAATAGAATGAACAAAAGTAGAAAAAAAGAGTACAAATAAATGCATAAAACAATGAAAAAATACTAAAGACATGAGGGAGCTGGAAGTGAGGTTCAGTGGTAAAGCACATACTTAGCACATTTGAGGCCTTGGGGTTTTTTGCACTGCAAAAAAAAAAAATGCCAACAAACAAAACACACCAAACACATGAGAGGTTCATCAATATTAAAAATTATTTTTAAGGAGATTTTTTTTTTAAAAATGGACCATTCTCAGGAAAGCTTGATCAAGAAAACAAGAGGTAAGTTTCAAAGAAACACTATAAAATGAAAAATTATAGACACTTCAAAAGAAAAACACATCTAAGGTTTGAAGATTTTTATGAAATATTCTCATAGAATAACAAAATTTTATCCAAAAAACTCAAGGTAAATAGAAAATGTAAGTAGTTCTGTAACTTATTAAAGTCATTAAATAAGGTTTCTACAAAATTCCTAGAAGAAACAATGTACACAGAGTTTTAGAGATATATTGTAGCAAATATATGTGGAAGATGATCCTAAACTTTGCTTACAAAAAGAAAAAAAAAAAAACATTCCATAGCTCATCTTAGAGGCTATATACTTTCAATGACCAAACCAGGTAAGACAAAATATGAGAAGTCACTGAGGTACCAATTTCAATTATCAGTACAAATGTACTGAAGTTTGTTTGCCAAGTTATGCTTACTTATTTTATTTTATTAAGGGGTATAACACAATTTATTAGTGGTATATTTCAATAGTGGTATAATATGATTCATATTATATTATTAGTAACTAAATGTTTAAATTGTTCTATCCTTCTGGTGAATTGAATGGTCATTATGTAGTGAACTTTTAAAAAAATTTTTTTGGTAGTACTGGGGATGGAACCCTTCTACATCCCGGCTACACTCCCAGACCTATTTTACATTTTATTTGGAAACAGGGTCTCTTAAACCAGCGAGGACTTAAGTCCTCAAGAGAACCAGTGTGATCCTCCTGTCTCCGCCTTCCAAGTGCAGGGATTACAAGCGTGCACCACCACGCCTGACAGCTTTTTTTTTTTTTTTTTTTTTTTTGTGGTACTGGGGTTCCTGGAAGCCCTTCTACCTCTGGGCTACACTCCCAGACCTATTTTATATATTTTTTTTGAGACAGGGTCTCTTAAGACAGCCCGGCTGACTTCGAACCAGCGCGATCCTCCTGTCTCCGCCTCCCAAGCGCGGGGATTACAAGCGTGCACCACCACGCCCGGCCACCTGGCAGCTTTTTAAAAAATTTTAATAAGGTGTTTTGCTTTATATATATAATTATATATTCCTATGTGATACATGAATAGCATCAGTTTTCTTTTAATTAGCACTTTTTAGATATCTTATTTTTTTATCCTTAACTTTCATGACTTTTTGTTTTAGGTGCAGCCCTTATACATAGCAGTTAGCTATTTTTTTTGAAAATTCAGTCCAAAAATTTATTTATGTTAACCAGACAGGAATCAGCCCATTGACATTTATTTTGGTTAATTCTTACTACCAGCTTAGGATTTCTATTTATCCTTTTTCTTTCTCCTCTCACTTTTTCAGGTTGATAGACTTTTACATTCAGCTTTTCCACTCCACTGGTTTGGTTATTCCTGACTCTATTTTTATTCTTAGTCAAACCCTTAAATTTTTTACTGTGCTGACTTAACAAAACCTAAGTTAATAAATACATTTACTCTTTCCAGAATAGTTCCAGGACCTATAAATATTTAATTCCACCACCTACACTACCTTTTAGGCTTCATGATATTTTCTTCATTATTACAGTTCTTTGCAACTTTCAATTTTTATTCTCCAAGTTGAACATGGTTATTATTGCTTTGTTCAGTGTTTATTTAGATTTCATCTTATCTAATGTTGAATAATACTCAGGGAAAAACTATCTTTTCTGAAAATCCATTTTTTTTTTTAACTGAAACTCTGTTGCTAATAAACTCTCAGTTTTTGTTTATCTAAAATTTTTGAGGATACAAATCCAAGCTGACAGGTAGTAGAGCACACATAGTATATTGGGCCCAAACCCTCATAGATGCTGGCCTGTAGCTATAAATTCTCAAAGGAGATTCATTTCCCCTTTTTCCAAAGCCAAGGCTAACAGGTCTCCATGGGTAGCTTTTGTTTGAAAAAAAATTTTTTTTTAACTGAAATGATCTTAATTTTATCTATAGTTAAGCAATAATTTTTTTCTTATTTTAAAATTTTTATTGGTGCATTGTATTCATACATCATAATGGGCTAAAAAACTTGTGTACACATACATGCACACATTGCAGTTAGTCCCTACACAATCCCCACCCCATTCCCTCCCTATCCTTCCTTCGCATGCTTGGCTTAGTGGTTGACATCGATATGTTTAAGTATATCATGTGCTTTAGAGAGTTTCCTTCTCTTTTCTGGAAGATATAGTCCTTCTTGGATCTCATCTCTGTATGACAGACCTCCACCTTGGACTCCTCATAGTACATGTTCAATGAGACCTTGCCCTCTGGTTCCTGTGCATGACAATCAATCATCAGCTCCTGCTCTTCCCCTCCTGCATGGCCTTGAGGCTCTCTTAGCTAAAGCGCCTGCTTCATATCTTCCAAAAAAATACTTCTGCACATTTTTCTTTCTTACTTTTAAAGGATGTTTATAAAATAATTTACACAGCAGATCTAGGCAGATTTGTAAGATTCATCCTAATCATGAAAATAGAAGTCCAGGTATATTTTATTTTCTTATTCCTCTTTTTTGTATTTTTTTTTTTTGTGTGGTGCTGAGTATTGAAACTAAGGGTATTCAACCTCTGAGCCACACTCCCAGCCCTATTTAATGTTTTATTTTGAAACGGGATCTCACCACGTTGCTAGAAATTTCCTTAAGCGCTAAAGCTATACATGAATCTGTGATCCTCCTGTCTCAGCCTTTGAAGTATTGGGATTACAGGCATGTACCACTATGCCTGGTTTATTTTCTTAATGGTAGGTAATGGGAAGCTTTTTCAGCTCTGGGCTTGATTAATATAAGAAGGTTGATTGAGAATTATAAGGTGTTTTCTACATGCTTAGCTTAGATACAAACATGTGAGCAAACAATTGAACATATACAGATGAAGATGGATATTAATCTCAGAGTAAACTGTTACCCAGGAGTGGCTGAAAGATTTGATAGTTGTCTTCAAGGTTCCGTACTGCCCATTGATTTTCCCCTTTAAATAATGCTGGTCTACACTAGAAGGCAATTCAAATGCTGAAGATGTGCAGTCTTTGAATACAGTGGATCAGTCTTAGTCTCCATTGGTTTACTGGTTACAGATCAAGCTCTAGCTATTCGGTTGCATTTGTTAATTCACATATTGTATGTGTGTACTAACATAGTCCTTAGTATCACACATATACACATACAAAGTATATACATAAATAAATATGGTTCATCTACTAGGAGTCTTGAAACATATCCACAATAAGCCTTTGGATAAGTTCCAGTACTCTGACCAAAAACTACATCTGTATTAATTAGGGTATTGGTGCAGTTGAGTGCATGACTATTAGGAGGCCATGAATCAGCTTAAATTGAAGTACTTTTTTTCCCTCTGGTACTGAGGATTGAACCCAGGGGCATTCTACCTCCCAACTACACCCTGAGCCTTATTTTTTCTTTATTTTGAAACAGGGTCTTACTAAGTTGCAGAGGGCCTAAATAACTGGGGTAGTCCATGAACCTGTGATCCACCTATCTCAGCCTTCCAAGTACTATGATTTATAAGTGTGTGCCACCACACCTAGTTTAAGCACTTTTTGTCTTTACTATTTTGTTTGTATTGGGGATTGAACCCAAAACCTACCTCTGAGCTCCATCCCCACACTTTACTGAGGATTGAACCCAGGAACATTCTGCCTCCAAGCTAGATTCTTCCTTCCCTTTTATTTTGAAATAGGATCTCAAGTTGCTGAAGGTCTTAAATCTGTGATCTTATTTCATCATCCCAAGTGTTGAGATTACAGGCATGTGCCACTATACCTGGCCCCAGACATTTTTAAAATTTTAGTTTCGAACAGGGTCTCACTAAGTTGCCCAGACTGGCCTTGAACTTGAGATCCTCCTGTCTCAGCTTCCTGAGTCATTCGGAGTTTGTTATACGCCCAGCTTAGAATTTAAGGTTCTACTACTAACAGAAGGGAAGGATGAACGTTGAGAACAACCAACATTCTCTGTGAAGGGTAGTTGTACAAGTCCAGCTCAAATACATAACTCATAGAAAAACCATATAGAATCTAAACTCGAATAGTTAGCTTTTGTCCTATTTTCCTCTTACCTTTCCTTGGTAAATTGCTGAGTTTTCCTTGATAAGAGGAAAATATGGAAATGTTTAAAGAAAAATAAAGTACAGCTACCTTTCAGAGAAGGTAGACACAGGAGCAATACCAAAAACAATTTGAGATATTCAGAACTATATTCAAGTCAATGTTTCATAATCACATATTCATTTTCATATGGTATGTATAATACATCATTTCTGCATCAAAATAGTCTTGCTTTTACTGCAAACATATCACTAGAACATTCAGTAGGCAAAACACATAATTTTAGTACATTCAGAGAATGGCACAAAAAGGCTCTTTTGACATGTTGGCCTCCATTATCTGTCTTTTGATGTCCCTTAAAAAGGATTTCCTGTCATTTACCACAGAACGATAGTTTTAATTCAATTTAATACTCATCTTTGTTCTTAATATTCCCCTGGGTCATTTATTAAACAATAGCTTTAGTTAATTGGGTTGACACAAGAAATTAAGAGTCATTTTATATGCACTTCCCTCTTTATAAAATATGTAAATTATTATTCATTAGCTCCTCAGTTTCCCATATGAAAAATCTGACCTAGGTACAAAGTGTTTCGAAGAGAGTCAAAACTGAGTTTCTCCCAACAACAATTTTTGGAACTTTTACAGAAGCTTTTTAGAAAAAAATTTTTAAAATTTCACTGATGTTTTGACAAAGTGCCTATTTGCTTCTGTAGTGACAAAGATAAGATGTAGCTTGGAGATATAACATTCAGCATGACGACTGAGCCAGCTATTTTTCTATTTACTTCATACTTGTTTTTAATAAACATTAGCCAACTAGCAACATGGCATTGCCACGGACTTAGTTTTTGTTGTGGGTTAAGTAAAATAATAAGATCAACTTACGTTGCTGATTTCCTTGAGAACAAACTGGCTGGGCATGATTCTGTGGTGTGCTGGGAAGAAAATGACCATTGGGTCATGTCTTGTAGTAATAAGTAGCACAACTTTGTAAAGAATTCATACCCAGCCAATTTTTTTTCTTGTTATTTCAGAGTGATGAGTCATTGAGTCTGCGAGTAATTTAATTCCAGTTACTGTGAATCAATCAGTTAGAGGATCCAATTTAGCCAAGTGTTTCTCAAACTGTGAAGCTATGAGCTCTCAACATTATTCTTTTATTTAGCATTTGATTTCCTTTTCACTGGTTTCTTTCCACTCTGTTTCTATGTTGGCACATTATACTTTATCCTTTGTTTTCAAGCATCAGGCTCTTGCCCTCTCTGAAACAAAATCTAGTTTTTTGTTTTATTTCAAAATCTAGTTTTTGAAAGAAAAAAATACCTAGTTATAGGTTCAGGACCCGTATATTAGAAAATAAGATAAAGATACAATTCACTTATAAACCAAATTGAAATGTAAAAGATATTGGTGTTATAGTCCAGTGATATAAAGCATAGCACCAAAAATATTAGTTAGAAGGTTCCTCCTAAGGTCAAATATTTTAAATATTTGAGTTAAAGCTGATGCAAAGCTTATTAAAGGGCTTTAACTGAAGGTGAAAATTCCTTTAAAAGATGAGTGGAGGCAATATGAAGATAAAATGATTTTTCTTCCAGCCTGTGAAAGTATGGTGAATGTAACTCACTAATTTGGTGATACTCTTTCAGTTTTCATTATTTCTGATTTCTCTCTGCAATGATACAAAGTCACCATTTTTTGAGTGACTGTTGTGAGCTAAACAAATATCCTAGCTTAATGGACATTTGGAGAAAATTTCCCCAGTGACATCAATTTAGTCATTTTAGAAATAAATGAATATTTTTAATGTGGATTTTTGTGGGAATGTGTCCATAAAGGGGTTACAGTTTGGGTCTGGCCTCTGCCCTGTTCTGTTTTTCTCCCTGCTGTAGGTGTTCTTGTACTCTGAGAATCAACTTGTGGATAGTTGGTGCTATGGTTTGGATCTAGAATGTCCCTCAAATGCCCATGTGTTCAGAGGTGGGGCTTTGGGGAAATAATTGAATGAATCATGAGGCCCCTGACCCATAAGTGGATTAATCCATTGATAGCCAAGTGGACTTCTGGGAGATGGGACCAAGCTGGGATAGTTGGGGTCACTTTGGGCTGTATTTGAGACTATATTTGTCCCTGGCTCCTTCCTCATATTCTCTCTTCTTCCAGGCTGAGCAGTAGCTTTCCTCCCCCAGGCCCGTCTGCCATGATGCCCTTCACCTCAGGCCCAGAGCAATGGAGCCTGTTTACCATGGTTCTCTACAAAGCCTTGGAAACTATGAGCCAAAATCAACCTTTCCTTCTCTATTGTCCTTGACAGATATTTTGGTCACAGTGATGAAAGCTAACGCACTTGGGGAAGCTTTCCTGCTCAACATCACACCATCAGTTGTGAATAAGACTTTTCTAATAATCTCTGTAGAAGAGTTGAAGGTCCCTTTCTTAATCACAACATCATATGAGCATATCTTTGTATGCCCTAATTACATAGGTCCCCCTGTGCCTCAAATGTCACAAATGATAGACTCTCTCCTCTCCATTGCAAAACGAAATGTGCTTGGCCAGAAGTTTTCATTTCAGTACTTCATGTATTATTGATGTGCAATGAAAACAAGATAAAAGATAATCAATGAAGTCACACTTATATTGAATTGCTCATATTTCCCTAGGATTCCATATACTTTTGAAAGCCAGTTGTGTCTCCACCATGTTTAGCAACCTCCTGTGATGCGCGCGCATACACACACACACACACACACACACACACACACACAATTAGAGAAATTAAACATTCAAAACACTTTCTTCTTTATAGAATGTCCAGAGCATTAAAAATCCAGACATTTAGGCCGGTTGTGGTGGCGCACGCTTGTAATCCCCGTGCTTGGGAGGCAGAGACAGGAGGATCACGCAGGTTTGAAGCCAGCCGTGCACGCTGGTTTAGGAGACCCTGTTTCCAAATAAAAATGTAAAAATAGGTCTGGGAGTGTAGCCCGGAGGTAGAAGGGCTTCCAGGAACCCCAGTACCACACACACACACACACAAAAAAAAATACAGACATTTTCAAGTGTAAGTAATTGCATAAATTATACCTAACACATGTAGAGGCTTCCTTTGTGCAAACAAGAATTATTTTCAAAGTGATTTTTCTTTAGTTGTGAATGACTGCATTTCCCCTCCTGATTTTAAGCTAAAATGACATGTGAAAATAAAAAGAAAAGCAATATAAGTTGATGATTCTGCCTCAAATCTGAGAAGATAAAGAAAGTAAATTATAGTTATTAAACAATTATTATCTACACAAGAAACCCTGTGTGTCAACCACGGGCCTGTTTGTGCTCAGATAAATTTTTTACCCTTTTTCTGATCAGCTCTTTGTCACATATATGGGGACATTTGCCGGCTGCCTCTACTGGCTTATGGATGGATGGAACTGGACAACTGAGGCACTGGGAAGAGTCTAGAGAGCAGGAGTAAGGAAAAGCCTGGATATCTCTTTTCCCTTCCCATTCTGCTTTGACTGTGGATTGGTCACATGTCATATTTCTTCATGGCTCCAACATCCACTGCACAGGCCCCCACCATCCCAGCATCTTCTGGGTGCCTCTTACCTTGTGCTTTGTTAACACTGTGGCTGTTCTTTCATTTCTTTAAAAGTACAGTTGGCTTCCTGAGGTTGTTAACCCCTGGGTAGCCTCTCTGATTCTTTTTAGTTTTATTCTCTGTGGTAACTAATTCCTTGTGCTTAATGACATCTGTTATACATATTCGAACTGGTTTCTGTTTCATGATTGTATCACAACAGACACAACCGAGATATTCAGGAAAACCCAGATAATGCAGTGGATTTTATTTATTCCAGATATCCTCTTTTTATGGGCACAGAAAAATTTCAAATGTACTACATTAAAAAAAATTCCCTGAACAAGGTGATGCATGCACTTGGGAGGATGAATGGAGGATTTCAGGTTTAAGGCCAGGCTCAGTAATTTAGTAAAACCCTTAGCAACTTAGACCTTGTTTTGTAATATAAAATAAGATACGATTGGGTGAGTAGATGAGAGCTAGAATGTCCCTGGGTTCAGCTTCCATCATCATCATCTCATTATTTGTTTAACCTGTTGAATTTAGAACTAAAATCACCTCAAAATTTTCTACTTTTTATTCATAGGTTTAATGTTTCTTATATTGGTCTCTTAAAAGTTGTATGTTCACAACATTAAAATTTTATACTAGCTTTTTTATTACTCTGTAAGAGATACAAAAATTGACCTCATATTATTTTAAATGATTCAGACTATTTTCATGCTTTTACTCATAGCCATTTCATCTCTGACTAAAGCTTGCCTTTTTCATTTTGATATAAATTATATTTTCCTAAGTTAAACCCAAAGGAAAAAAAATTCTTTTTAGACTGTGTTAGGCTTTGTCTAACTCATTTAAGCCAGAGTACATCTTTGAGTCAATAGCTAGATAGATGATAGATCACTATGAGGTGATCAATAGTGTCCATTTCATGTCAATAATCTACAGCTTTGTAATATATATTCTGAGTGAAGAAACATGAATGTTGCCTACCTTGTGGTTGAGAAGAGGACCATTTATCTTCAAGAAGGGGAAAAAAAGATACAGAAAGACATGAAGAATAACCACACAAGAAAAGGCAGTCACATGGAGAGATTTGCACTTAATTCCTGTGTGAGCACATTGCATTCTGCGATGAGTATGTGAAAAGGCCAATATTATAACAAGGTGAATGGTCAAGAAACACTTCATGGAAGAAGTGGGCCTTAAGCAGAGAAAAAGGGATCAAATAGGTTTAGTGGAGAGAGGGGGTAAAGTGATATTTCCAGATAGGGAAAAAGTATAGTCTTAAAGTGACGGAAAGTAAAGAGCAAATGGAGTTTCTAGGAAGGAGCAAAACAAAGATCAATTATGAAACAGGTAGAAGATGGGGAAAAAATAGATACCTACTGCTGAATCCTGAGCAAAAGTGAAAAAAAGATTTGTTTTGGATACAAAAAATTGTCAGAATAAAGATAAATCTTATATTTAATATCCTTTGTGCATTTAGTCTGGGAAACCTTAATGTGTTGAGTTTTGGGGGCCATGTCCCTAATATTTGAGAATAGAATAGAAATGTGTGTATAGACGACTGTGTATACTGAGGATGCCTGCACACTTGGGTGATCTGTACTTGATCTGTATGATTTCAAATGGCCTATAATTTCTGAAAGCTATGTCTGCAGACATGAGAGTAATTTTTGTTTTGTTTTGTTGTGTTTTGCTTTGCTTTGATTGTACCATGTCATCCTTTTTCTACAAAGTATTCCTTGGTGCTACTGGCAGACAGAATATTGAACTGAATAGTTCTGATTCAAAATAGCATCTTTTTTAGTGTGTGTGTATATATACAAGGGATTAAACCCAGTGGAATTCTATGTCCAAGCTATACCCCCAGCCTTTTAAATTTTTTGTTTTGAAACAGGGACTCTCTAGCTTGCTGAGAATTTTGCTAAATTGCTGAGGTTGGCCTCAAACCTTCAATCCTGTGAGGTCCTTCACTTATTTTTTTTTATTTTCCCAAGATCTTTTATATTATTAGTCTCAAACTACTCTGATCCACCTTCTTTGATGACAGAATACTCAGATTTGATAGTGGTATTCCCATGTTTAAAATCTACCAAATGTTTCCCCTGCAGGATTGGTACATGTTCTTTGTCTGGCATATAGGTAGGGATGCCAGATTAAGCAAATAAGAACTGTAGAAAATCCAGTTAAATTTTAATCTTAAACAGTGGATTTTTTTTTTTTTGGTGATACTGAGGTTCCTGGAAACCCCTTTTCCTCTAGACTACACTCCCAGACCCATACTTTATCTTTTTTATTTGGAAACAGGGTCTCTTAAGCCAGTGCGGCTGGCTTTGAACCTGTGTGATCCTCCTGTCTCCTCCTCCCAAGTGCGGGGATTACAAGCGTGCACCACCATGCCTGGCAAACAGTGGATTTTTTTTTAAAGCATTAAGTATATCCCAGCTCATATTTAGGACATACATGTATTGAAATTCAAACTTAACTGGGCATCTTTTATCTGGCAACTTTAAAAGAGGAACCAATATGGCCCTTGTCTTCCCCTGGATTCTTTGTGCATGCCTCCTCCCAGTGCCCAACATGCCAGCCACCTCCAGTGCCTGCAGTCCCCAGTGTTACCTGCTACGAGGACTTTACTCACATTCTTCTTTCTGCAGAATGGAACTAGAAACCCTTCTCTTAAATCCTAAATTTGAAAATTGTGGAACTCCACAGGTAAAACATAATAAAGCACAATCTGTTCCTGGGAGACCTCTTGTTGGGAGTGGGGCAAAGGTTTTGGTGAAGAGTTTGCAGCTCTGCTGTTGGAGAGTGCATCAATGTTCTGCTCCTAGTCTTTTCAATCTGAAGAGGCTTTGACTTTTTCCAAATAACCAAGCTTTGCTTCCTCCTAAACTAACTCCCTTACAGCCTATGGAGTCTGACTTGGATCTGAAACTCACTCCCAAAGCCAGTCCTTCCTGAGACTTCCCAGCCCGCTTTTCAGAGTAGCCACCTCACTGTGATTCCTGCCTGACTCATGTGGGTCATCCACACATAAGAATGCCCAGCCAGATATTCACAGGAGTCAGCTTCTTCTCACATCAGATACCTTTCTTCAGCAAAGTCTCTTTCATAAATTATTCCTTAAATGGTGCTGATGCTTTTGCCAAATTGGTTTTCTTTTGCTTTTTAATCATACCTGTCTTGTGTGATCAGGAAACTTTTTGAACCAAAAGTCTACACACAACATTGAAATACTTGACATAAAGACAAGTAAATTCTAAACCAAGAATTAGGTATATCTTCTATCCTGTTATGAGGAAAAAAGGAATAACAGGTTTGGTTAAGTTGCTGTCTGTGAGAATCTGCTGACCTTGAATGAGTTTACCATCATCCCATGGGGAAGAACTCAACATCAAATGGAATCTTTCTCTATGACGATCAGAGTGAGGACTTATAGCAGGATTTCTCTGGATGAACAAGCAAAGGTTACAAAGTTGTTAACTGTGCCACTCTAGAAGAGTCTGTAAAATGCATTTAGAAGGATATATACATACTTATCCTCTTCCGCCCTTAGGCAAGGGCCACACAGACAGTCCTGGGCTAGCCATCAAAGCAGCACACTGCACTGAAAGCCTTACAAGAAAACATCACCAACCCCTTCCCTTCTGACATCACGAAGCATTTAAACACCATGGTAATTATCAAGCAGCCGGGGAAGTTATGTCACAGCCCAGGTCAAGCTGTTCCTTCTTGGAGCGGAGGTACAGAGCAGACGTGAAAAGCAGCTGATGGGGGCATGTAGGCCAGGCTTGGGGACACGAGGGAAGGTAGGACACCGTACAGGGAGGGGACTTACTGCAAGCTGTTTTGGTACCAGAACTGAATCACTTTATGAAGAATCACTTTGTGTTCTTTACAAGTGCTTCGGAGCAAGCACTGTGAAATATGCTGCTTATTCCTTCACTTCCCCAGCCTTAAAGCATTTTTAGGTTTGCAAATTAAATAATAACAACCCAGAACAAATATGTCTAAGAACAGGCACATCAGCCTAATTGGCACTGCCATTATATAAAATTCCTTAGAGAAATCTAGGTTTGGTGTTAAAAGGATAAAAGAAAGCCTCATTTTAAGAAAAGGAGGACAACTGACTCTGGGAGCTGTTCCTTATTCCTTTTTAGCCCTTCATGCCTCATTCTGTGCGTGAAATAATGGAATATATTTCCTGTTGTCCGCCGAACTACTTGCTGCATCTTGCAAAAATTAGGGGATATTACTGGATTAAAAACAAGCAAACACTGTGCTCATTCTGTCAAACAGCCATGACATGCCATGTTTGGAAAAGAGGCTGTACTCATTTCCATTGATTTATTTCACAACTTCTCTCAGTCAAAGGGTCCTTGGAGGTTTAATAACTTTTTAGTGTAGACTGTAGCGGAGATGGATCAGGCAGGATTGGTGAAATATAGCCATTAACATATAAATCCAATGCCTCATCAAGAATACATTTTGAAGTTGGTGACAGGACCTGAAAATCATCATTTAATACCATTACTTTCAGCGGCTTCCTCATTTGACATGGATGCTTTAGTGATTTAGTGCCATGACTGTAAAATGTCAGGAGGATTTATTGGCACAAAGCAGATAAATTCATATTAGAAAACAGAAATAAGAACTAAAATATTCCTTTATGGATCTACTTTATTTTCCTTTTCTAAGCAGAAAGGGATTGAAGTCTTATCTAATGAGAATCCTGAATATTAGCAATAGAATTAGAATTATTCTTTAATTAAAATCTAAAGTAAATAGCATATGTGTCTAGGCCTCATGGCAGAAAATGAAGGCTGTTTGATCCATGGACAGCAGCTGTTTTCAATCATGCTCAAGTAATTATCCTATCAATATAATCCCAGTACTCAGGAGGCTGAGACAGGAGGATCATAGGTTTGAGAACAGCTTCAGCAACTTAGCAAGGCCCTCAGCAAATTAGTGAAACCCTGTTTCAAAAATCAAAACAGAATGAAACAGGGCTGGCTGGGAGTGTAGCTCAGAGATATAATGCCCCTGGGTTCAATCTCTAGTTCCATTAAAAAATAGAAGGATTAGGAGTGTAGCTCCAAGATAGAATGGCCCTGGGTTTAATTCCCAGTAACAAAATAATAATAATAATAATAATAATAATAATAATCAGCATACTGCTGTGCCAACATGTGATTCACACCATGTGTACCTTCTAACCTGTGCCCTGAAGTTATCCTCTGTGTAGGCTGCAGACCATAGCCTCCTTACCCTTTAATAACTGACCCCAAGACAAGGAAACTGAGCCACAGAACTCTGGCTTTTCAGTCTTGTCCACTGACACCTCTGTTCTCTTTGGGATTCCTGTTTGAGAAAGAGTGGTTGAGAAGTTGGATTTCAATAAATAAAATGTTATTTTTTTCTAAAAATAGTAGACTTCTCAGCAAATCTTGAATCAGTTAAGAAAATCATATAAAAGGGAAATAACAAGTTATTCAACTATTTCAAATAGTCACAATGAATTCTTACCATGTGGATACATATTTCTAAGAAAAAAAGGTTTACAAAAATAGCTAATATTATGTTTTGATTATGTAGTCAAGTTTACATGTCTCCTCCAGCACAATTACTATGATTGGCTATGAGAATTATCACTGGGACATATCACTTCTAAGCAAGTGTGATAATTTTTGTGGTAGGAATGTACACAGAGAATGAACTCCTAACTCAGGCGATCTAGGAAGACTTCCTAGTAGAAGTGATGCTGAGCTAACTTCAAGTAGAAGTAAGAGTCTGATAAAAAAAATAAAGGGAGATTGTCCAGATAGAGGACACAAAAGAATACAAAAATAGTTGAGAAAGAGGTAAGCACTAGCTCCTAAGTGGTGTGTGTGTGTGTGTGTGTGTGTGTGTGTGTGTGTGTGTGTGTTATTGGAGATTGAACCCAGGGTCATTGTACCATGAAGCTATATCACTATCTCTTTTTTTTTGTTTAAAAACAGGGTCTAAGTTGCTGAGAACCTTGCTAAATTGGCAAGGCTGGTCTCAAACCTTCAATCCTCCTGTCTCAGCATCCCAAGTACTGAAATTAGAGGTGTGTGCAAGCACGTCATAGGTGCCCTTTGAAGGCCCACAGAGAATTTTTATCTGGAAGACAATGTGAGCCTATAAAAGATACTTTCTACTTTTATAAGTCAGTCATCTGTTTTCTACCCAGGTAGCTGCATCTCAACTTTCCTTGGAGAACCATATATGAGCTACACTGACTTTTAGCTTTAGATAAGTACACGGTACTCATTTACCTGTATGGGTAAATGAAGCAGGCCTGGCCAATCAAAAAATTCTATCATTATAACTACAGTTCTTATTTAAAAGTTATATTAGGTCCCTGCTGTTACTATAACAAATTACCACAGTGTCTTAAATTCAAATGATCATCTTATAGTCCTAGAGGTCAGAAGTTCTAAAATCAAGATTTTAGTACAGCAATATTCCTTATGAGGCTCTAGAGAAGAATTGTTTCCTTGCCTTTTTTAGATCTCTGGAGTTACCTGGATTCCTTGGCTCATGGTCCTTACCTCTATCCTCAAGAGAAGTATCATAATATCTTTCAAATATTTCTCTATTTGCTTTGTCAGCACATCTATTATAACTTCTTTGCCACCTTCTTATAAAGATCCTTGTGATTACACTGAGCTCATTTGAACAATCCAGGATAAGCCCTGCATCTCAAGATCCTTAATTACATTTCCAAAGTTCCTTATGCTATGCAAGGTAATATATTCCAAGTTTCTGAGAATTACAACATGGACAGCTTTAGAGACTATTATGTCTACCATAGGAGTGTTCATGTAACCCAAGATAAACCAAGAAGACTTTGCCCTTAAATTTAATTTGAAATATTGGGAAGGAGGAGACTTCTATTAGTAGAGCTAAAATGGTAGAAATTTTAATTTTGGAGCTACTTGTACTCGTTGTGCTATCAATTGAGAGTGCCTTCCTAAAAATAAAATCAACCAAAAGAAAAGGTAAGTTGTGCAGACAGGGAGGACAATGATGTCACTCTAGGAGTGGTTAGGTTATTGTGTTACCTCTGGACTTTCCACTGACTTGAGCCATCAAATTCCCTTTTTTTTGTAGAAACCTTTTTGAACTGCATTTCAGTTGATGAAACCCAGGGTCTTGAGAGAGACAAGGACAATTAAAGCTTTCTAAAATAGGACTTATACCACTCAATTTTCAGTTAATAAATAACTGACACTGGAATGGAAAATGTGTTGGAAACAGAGCAAGTGTAGAAATAGAATGAGGGAAGTACTTCAGTGGATAAGGTGAGAGATGATGGAAACTTGAAACAAGTCCATAGCTGTGACAATAGAGGATGTGGTGAATCCTGGCTGGAGTAGAAGATGAATTGCTAGGATTTGAGGACTGATAAGATGCAAGAAGTCCATCCTGGCTGAGTTCAAAGTTTATGACTATGGTAACTGGGTAGGCACTCAGATCATGAATGAAGAAGTTAGTTGGGCTAGACACAGGATTGAAGATCACTATATAGGTATTAGGTAAGTTTATAATTTTATTTAATTTTTTGTGGTACTGGGGGTGGAACCCAGGGGCTTTTCTACCTATGGGTTATACTCCCAGACCTATTTTATATTTTATTTGGAAAGAGGGTCTCACTAAGTTGCCGACAGCCTCACTAAGTAGCTGAGGCTGGCTTCAAACCTGTGCAATCCTGTCTCAGCCTCCCAAGTGCTGGGATTATAAGCATGTGCCACCACACCTGGCTAAGTTTATAATTTTAAATGAAACTATAACTCAATAACATGGAATGAGAAGCAAAGAAGGTTGAGAATGAAATTTATAAAAATGCTTATAATAGATACTGAAATAATAGAAACTAAATGAGAATTATTTGTTTTCTTAGTGGTGAGTCTCTTGAGTTCTTTGTATATTCTAAACATTAGTATTTTATTGAAGGAGTAGATGGCAAAAGTCTTCTCCTATTCTCTTGGATCTCTATTGAGTTTCTTGTCTCTCTAATAGTTTCTTTTGCTGCACAGAAACTTTTCAGTTTAATGTAATCCCATGGATTGGTCTTTCTTTTAATTTCTTTTGCCTTTGGGGGCTTGTGGAGAAAGATTTTACCTGTGCCTATGTGTTGAAGTGTTGGACCTATGTCCTCTTCAAGTAGCTGCAAGGTCTCTGGTCTGATTGTTAGGTCTTTGAACCATCTTGAATTGACTTGTGCAGGGTAGAGAAGTATAATTTATGTTGATACTTCTGCATATGGTCAACCAGTTTTGCCATATGGTTAACCCATTTTACCATTTGTTGAAGAAGCAATCTTTTTTTTAAGTGTATGTTTTTGGCCCCTTTGTTAAAAACCAATTGCCTCTAATTGTGCAGATTTGTTTCTGAGTCTTTTATTCTGCTCCATTGGTCTCTGTGTCCGTTTTCGTGCCAGTATCATGCTGTCTTTATTGCTATGGCTTTGTAGTTTGAAATCAGGTATTGTGATGTCTCCTGCATGATTCTTGTTACTGGGAACTACTTTGCCTATTCTGTTTTTTTGTTGTTGTTCCAAATAAATTTTCTATGTTTGTGAAGAATGACCTTGCTAATTTAATGGGTATTGCATTGAATCTGTAGATTACTTTTGGAGAAATGGACATTTTTATGATATTTATTCTGCCTATCTAAAAAGCATGGAAGAGTCTTCCGGTAAGATGGCGACCGAGGAAAGCGGCATTTACAAGTCCCGCTAACAATCGAACTCTATTACCACAAAACCAGCGCCTTTCAGAGCCAGAAAACACCACCAGCAAAGAAATAAAAACGGTAAATACAAGGGACAGAGAAAAAGGGCTGGAAAAACAAAACACCAGAAAAAAACCAGCCCTAAGGGCCGCGCCCACCTGCGGCGCGGAGCGGCCGGAGGAGCCGGAGCGGCCAGAGCCGCAGCGCAGAGAAGTCAGAGCCGCGGCGCGAAGCGGGGCAGCGGGAGCAGCCGAGCGGAGCGGCCAGACCAGCCAGAGAGGAGCGGCCAGAGCAGCCGGAGAGGAGCAGCCAGAACAGCCGGAGCAGCCAGAGCCGCTTCGCGGAACCGCCGGAGCGGCCAGACTCGCGGTGCGGAGCAGCCGGATCCACGGTGCAGAGCAGCCAGAGAGGCCAGAGCGGCCAGACCCGTGGTGCGGAGCAGCCTGAGCCACAGCGCAGAGCGGCTGGAGCAGCGTGGCTTACATCTCCCCTAGCAGCACCAGGCTCCAGAGAGGAGGGAGACTCAAAACAGAGCTCAAATCCAGAGAGGAGGTACTCTGGCCTCGTGGCCTAGGATGCAGAAGCAACGTCTTACTGCTGGCAGCAGCGGCGAATTCACCAGACGGCCCTAGACCAACCCACACAACCAGCCACCAGACGCCTGAGAGGAGGGGTGGACAGCGACCCAAGGTAAGCCGCTGCTGAACAGCCGGGCGGCAGTCAGCAGTTTCTCCGGTGCAAGGAGCGTCTAAAGCTCCCAAGGGCCAGGCACAGCACACCTGGCAGGGACTCAGCGGAGCTCAAAACCAGAGAAGAAATAGGCCACATCACGGCCGAGGGCGTGGCAGTGGTGCCATATTGCCAGTGGCGGCAGCAGCGAATCCACCGAGTTCACTACAGCTCCATCGGCGCACTCACCAAATGTGAGTCAAATTGCGGTCCCAAGGGGAGAAACCCCAGTACTGCACTCCCAGGGACTTGCGCAGATAGTCTCCCTGGGTCGGAGATTTTAGCAGTGCAGCCCAGTGGGGGAGTGGCAGTGGCAGAGATATCATACCATAGTCACAACTCCCCGCTAGAGAACACCCAACTTGGCACCCCCCACGGTCTAAGCAGCCTCAATTGACTCCCTGGGTCTGAGACTTTGTGATACAACTCAGTAAAGGAGTAGTGGTGACTGAGATACCACAGACTCGAGATCCAGAACATCTTAAGTGAACTCGTAGTGACTCAGGGAAGAACCCAGAAAAGGCACAAACTTCCAAAATCATGGGAAAGAGAAATAACAATGGAGCAGTGAATGCCCACAACCCCACAACATCAGAATCTGATAACACAGAAATCCAAAGATCTCTAGAAGATCAAATTAGGAAAATAACTCTAGAAATAGAGGACTTTCGAAAAGAATTTAGAGAGAGTCAAAAAGAGATAAAGGATGCAATTAATGAAGTGAAGGCTTCAATTCAAAGTATAAACAACAGATTAGACCACATGGAGAATAGAATCTCGCTTCTTGAAGATGACCATTCCAAAAATGAACGCATAGTTTCTAATTTAGAAAAAAAACCCTGACAGCAGGAATCTGACATTGAAGAAATATGGGCCCATTTCAAGAGAGCTAACCTAAGAATAATTGGAATAGAGGAGGGAAAAGAAGGTGAAACCAAAGGGATCAACAATCTCTTCAAGGAAGTAATAGCAGAAAATTTTCCAAACATAGAGCAAGAGGTTGATACACAGGTCCAGGAAACTTATAGAACTCCCTTTAGACAGGATCAAAGAAGAGGATCCCCATGCCACATAATTGTCAAAATGACTAATGTGGAAGCCAAGGAGAGAATCTTAAAGGCAACAAAAACAAAAGGCCACGTGACATACAGAGGCAAACCAATTAGAATCACTCCAGACTTCCCAAACCAAGTTATGAAAGCCAGAAGGGCATGGAGTAACATATTCCAAACTCTGAAAGAAAACAACTTCCAGCCAAAAAATTCCTACCCAGCAAAACTATCCATCAAATTAGATGGGGAAATAAGAAGCTTCCATGACAAACAGCAACTGAAGGAATTTATGTCTTCAAAACCAGTGCTAGAGAAAGTACTCAAGGAGATTAACTGCAAAGAGGAAATGGGTAATACACGCCAGAACCAAAGAAACAAGAATTCCCATCCAGCAGACAACTAAGCAAAGAAGAATAAACAGTATCTCAAACAGAAATAAGATCTTAACATGTTGGGAATTAAAAATTATCTCTCTATAATCACACTGAATGTAAATGGCCTCAACTCCCCAATAAAAAGACATAAAGTGGCAAAATGGATTAAAAGCCAGAATCCATCCATCTGCTGCTTACAAGAAACACACCTTACAAGTAAAGATAGGAACAAACTCAAGGTAAAGGGCTGGAGCAAGGTAATCCATGCTAATGGTACTCGAAGACAAGCAGGAGTAGCAACTATGATATCAGACAAGTTAGACTTCAAACCCAAACTTATTAGAAGAGACAAAGAAGGTCACATTTTACTGGTAAAAGGAATAGTCCAGCAAGAGGAAATAACAATAATCAACATCTATGCCCCAAACATAGGGGCAGCTACTTTCATAAATCTAACTCTTTGTGACATGAAGTCACACATAAATCCCAACACAATAATACTGGGAGACTTCAACACACCTCTCACAATACTAGACCGATCTTCCAGACAAAGGGTCAGTAAAGATGTCTCAGAACTAAAGAACACCATTAACCAAATGGACCTGTTGGACACATATAGAATATTTCACCCAACTACAGCAGAGTTCACATTTTTCTCAGCTGCTCATGGAACCTTCTCCAAAATAGATCACATCCTGGGACACAAAATGAGCACTAACAAATTTAAAAAATGTTACATACTTCCCTGTGTCATTTCAGACCATAATGGAATGAAACTAGAAATCAACTATAAGAAGACCCAAAGAAACAACATAAACATGTGGAGGCTGAACACCACACTTCTGAATGAAGAATGGGTCATAGAAGATGTAAGAGGTGAAATCAAAAAATTTCTAGAAACAAATGAAAATAAAGAAACAACATATCAAAACCTCTGGGACACTTTGAAGGCAGTATTAAGAGGAAAATTTATAGCACTGAGTGCTCACATAAGAAAAACAGAAAATCTTCAAATAAATAGCCTTACAACACACCTCAAAGCCCTTGAAAAGCAGGAACAATTGAACCCCAAAGCCAGCAGAAGACGGGAAATTATTAAAACTAGAGCAGAAATTAATGAAATAGAGAATAAAAAAACGATACAGAAAATCAACAAAACCAAAAGCTGGTTTCTTGAAAAGATTAACAAGATTGATAAACCACTGGCCAACCTAACTAAAAAAAAGAGAATCAACCCAAATTATGAGGATAAGGGATGAAAAAGGAGACATTACTACTGACAGTGTAGAAATCCAGAGGATTATCAGAAACTACTTTGAAAAACTATACTCCAACAAAATGGAAAATCTGGAGGAAATCGACAACTTCCTAGATAAATACAACCTTCCTAAACTGAGTCAGGAAGATATAGAACACTTAAACCAACCAATAACAATCAAAGAGATTGAAACAGCAATAAAGAGCTTACCATCAAAGAAAAGCCCAGGACCAGATGGTTTTTCAAGTGAATTCTATAAAACCTTTACAGAAGAGCTAATCCCAATACTACTCAAACTATTTCGGGAAATAGAAAAAACTGGGACTCTCCCAAATACATTCTATGAAGCCAACATCACACTAATACCCAAACCGAATAAAGACAGTTCAAGGAAGGAAAACTACAGGCCTATATCTCTGATGAACTTGGATGCAAAACTATTAAACAAAATACTAGCAACACGTATTCAAAACCACATCAAGAAAATCATTCATCACGACCAGGTAGGGTTCATCCCAGGGATGCAAGGCTGGTTCAATATACGAAAATCAATCCATGTAATTCATCATATAAACAGAATCAAAGACAAAAACCACATGATCATCTCAATAGATGCTGAAAAAGCATTTGATAAAATTCAACATTCATTTATGATAAAAACACTGGAGAGAATTGGAATAGAAGGAACATATCTCAACATTATTAAGGCAATCTACAATAAGCCCACTGCCAACATCATATTAAATGGGGAAAAACTTCAAGAATTTCCCCTAAAAACTGGAACGAGACAAGGATGTCCACTATCACCACTTCTCTTCAATATAGTACTAGAGACTCTAGCCAGAGCAATAAGGCAAGAAAAGGAAATCAAAGGAGTACAAATAGGAAAAGAAGAACTTAAGCTTTCACTATTTGCTGATGACATGATACTATATTTAGAAAACCCAACAAACTCAACCAAAAGGCTTATAGAACTGATCAACAAATTCAGCAAAGTATCTGGATACAAAATCAATCTTAAAAAATCAGAAGCTTTCCTGTACACCAACCATAAATCCACTGAAAAAGAAATTCAGAAAACACTTCCACTCAGGATCTCCCACAAAAAAATAAAATACCTAGGAATAAATTTGACCAAGGAGGTAAAAGATCTCTACAAAGAAAATTATAAAACACTGAAAAAAGAAATTGAAGAAGATCTTAGAAGATGGAAAGATCTTCCATGTTCATGGATTGGCAGAATAAATATCATTAAAATGGCCATCCTCCCAAAAGTGATCTACAGATTTAATGCAATGCCCATTAAACTACCAAGATCATTCCTCACAGACATAGAAAAATCAGTCCTTATATTTATCTGGAATAACAAAAAGCCCAGAATAGCCAAGGTAGTTCTCAGTAACAAAAACCATGCAGGAGGAATCACAATACCTGACTTTAAACTATACTACAAAGTCATTGTAATAAAAACAGCATGGTACTGGCAAAAGAACAGATATATAGACCAATGGAGCAGAATAGAAGACCCAGAAACAAACCCACACACTTTCAGCCAATTGATTTTTGACAAAGGGGCCAAAAACATACACTGGAAAAAAGATAGCCTCTTCAACAAAATGGTGTTGGCAAAACTGGTTAACCATATGCAGAAAATTGGATGTTAATCCCACTTTTTCACCCTGTACAAAAGTCAACTCACGATGGATCAAAGACTTGGAAATTAAACCAGAGACTTTGAAGCTCCTTGAAGAGGGCATAGGTCCAACACTACAACACATAGGCACAGACAAACATTTCCTCAATAAGACCCCAAAGGCACAACAAATTAAAAGGAGAATCAATATATGGGATTGCATGAAACTGAAGAGCTTCTGTTCAGCAAAGGAAACTATCAAGAACCTCAATCGAGAGCCAACAGAAAGGGAGAAGATTTTTGCCACCTACACCACTGATAGAGGACTAATATCTAGAATATACAGAGAACCCAAGAAACTCAACACTAAGAAAACAAAGCATCCAATAACAAAATGGGCAAATGAACTAAATAGACACTTCACAAAAGACGAAATTCAAATGGCCAATAAATGCATGAAAAAATGCTCAACATCACTGGCAATCAGAGAGATGCAAATCAAAACTACCCTGAGATTTCACCTAACTCCAACTAGAATGGCAATCATTCAAAACACAAACAACAACAGATGCTGGTGAGGATGTGGAGAAATGGGAACTCTAAGACATTGTTGGTGGGATTGCAAATTAGTGCAACCACTTTGGAAAACAGTATGGAGAATCCTCAGAAGAATGGGAACACACCTACCATTTGATCCAGCAATACCATTGTTGGGTATCTACCCAAAAGAAAAGAAACCAAACTACCAAACTAATGCATGTGTATCTATGTTCATAGCTGCACAACTCACCATAGCCAAACTATGGAAACAGCCAAGATGTCCATCAACAGATGAATGGATTACAAAACTGTGGGATATGTACACAATGGAATTTTACTCAGCCATCAAAAAAACTCAATTACGTCATTTCCAGGGAAATGGATGGAACTGGAGGGCATTATGCTAAGTGAGATTAGTCAGTCACAAAAAATAAGAAATCAGATGCTTTCCCTAATATGTGAGAGTTAGTGAGAAAAGAGGAGCAAACAAGATAACCTAAAGGAAGAGAAAGGAGGGGGAAGAGAAAAATCTCTAAAGCACACAATGTACTTAAACATATCGAAGTCAATCACTAAGTCAAGCAAGGAAGGGAGGGATGGGGAGGGAATGGGGTGGTATTTGGGTAGGGGTTAAATCAGCGATGAGTACATGTTTGTACACACAAGTTTTTTACCCCAATAAGTTGTATGAATATAATGCACCAATAAAAATAAAATAAAATTAAATTAAATTAAAAAAAAATAAAAAGCATGGAAGATCTTTTCATCTTCAAAGGTCTTCATTTTTTTTCAATGTTATAATTTTCCTTGTAAAAGTCTTTTACCTCCTTGGCTAGGTTTATTCCTAAGTATTTTATTTTGGGGTGATATGAGTGGAAGTGTTTTCTGGATTTAATTTTTAGTGGATTTATGGTTGGCATACAGAAAAGCTGATTTTTAAGATTAATTTTATATTCAGAAACTTTGCTGAATTAGTCAATTCTATAATCCTTTTAATTGAATTTGTTGCATCTAAGTATATCATGTCTTCTGAAAATAGAGAATTTTAGTTCTTCTTTCCCTATTTTTACTCCTTTTATTTTCTTCCTTGCCTATTGCTCTGGCTAGAGTCTCAAGTACTATATTGAAAAGGGATAGTAATAGTCGACATCCTTGTTTTGTCCCTATTTTTAGAGGGAACTCCCACAATTTTTCCTCATTTAATATGATGTTGGCTGTGGACCTATTATATATTGCCTTTATGATGTTGACTTATGTTACTTCTATTCCAATTCTCTGTGGCGATTTTAGCATGAATGGTTCTTGGATTTTTTCAAATGCTTTTTAAGCACCTATTGAAATGATCATGTGATTTTTGTCTTTAATTATGTTTATATGGTGAATTACCCAATCAAATATATGAGCAAGTTAACTAAATAGACACTTCACAAAAGAAACAAATGGTCAATAAATGTATGAAACATTTTCAACATCATTTTCAATTAGAAAGATGAAAATCTAAACTACCCTGAGATTTTACATAACCCCAAATAGAATGACAATCATTAAAAACACAAGCAACAAATGCTGGTGAGCAGGTAAAGAAGTGGGAACTCTAATACATTGTTTGTGGGATTGCAAATTAGTGCAACCACTTTGGAAAACAGTATGGAGAATCCTCAGAATAATGGGAAGGAACCTACTATATGATCTAGTAATACCAATTCTGGGTATCTAGTCACAATAATTGCAACTAAACTACCAGACTAATGCATGCATATCTATGTTCATAGCTGCACAATTCATAACTGTCAAACTATGGAACCAGCAAAAATGTCCTTCAACAGATGAATGGATTACAAAACTATGGATATGTACAGAATGGAATGTTACTCAGCTATAAAGAACAAAATGTTATCATATGCAGGAAAATAAATGAAACAAGTACATTATGATGAGTAAGATTAGTCAGCCACAAGAATTAAAAAAATTGGATGCTCTCCCTAATATGTGGAAACTAGGGAGAAAATGGGACTTAGGAGGGATTCTAGACAAAGAAGAAGACACCGAGAAACCATAGATGAGTAAAGAAAGCAAACAACCTGAGGGAGATCAAACAGGGGAAGAGGAAAATACCCTAATGCACATGATGTACATTCAAAAATATATCAAAGTTAGTCACTAAGCAGAACACGAGAAAGAGGGTTGGGGGAGGGAATGGGATGGGAATTGGGGAAGGGCTAAATGAGTGAGTGTATATGTATTCCTCTACCATCCTGTGCCTCATAATGATGTATGATTATAATGCACCAACAAATTTTAAAAAAGAAAATAAATGGGGAAATGTTGACTAGCAAAAAAAAGATGGAAAGTGATATAGTTCTAACAAACATTGCCATGAAGACAAAAACAAGAAATGAAAAAAATGAAGGGTTCTATAGCAATTAATCATACTGTACAATACTTGAAAATAAGAATATATTGCGGTATTTTACATGGTTAAATTATATTTCATTCATGGTTTACTATTGACAGAATGTTTTAATATACTTTTATTGGTACATTTTAGTCTCACATCATAGTGTAGTATATATTTCAGAGCAATAGTGACATAGATGTACACAGCACTTGAGCTTCTCCCTGGCACCCTCCTCTTCCCTGTATATGGTATTGAGATTGGCATTGTTAATTTAATATATGTACATAACTTCAGTGGAAGTTTACTCTCCTTCTTCCTCTCTAATAACCTCCAAACCACCTACATAACTCCATTATCTAAAGTTCGTCTGTTATCCTGATTACTTCCTAGATTTTGCATATGAAAAATAATATGATCCTTCACTTCACTGGCTCATTACTTAACAGTGGTCTTCAGGTCTGTCCATTTTCCTGTTAACTGTATAATTTTTTCTACCTTATTGCTGACTAGAATTCCATTGTATATATATCCCATAATTTTGGGATATATTGACCTACTAATGGATACCTACATTAGCTCCATAAAGTTAATTTCAGGAGTGTTGAAATTTTTCATTATGTCAGAGTATTTCTGGAAGCTTATAGGCAGTACAGAAATTTAGACTTATTTTTAATTTGTCATGATTTTTACTTAGTTGGTCATTTTTTAAGCTCGCATGTCTACATCAAAGGTGAGAAGTCTTTCCTTTCATTCTTAGACTCTATCATGGATCAGAAAATCGAGTGAGATAAGTTAGAGTGAATGGAGGTGGAGAAAGTGAGTACAATTATTGTTCTTGAAAAGTCGGCTATGGAGAGAAGATGATGTGATTAGGAAGAAAGAACAGGAATGTCAAAAGAAGTTTGGTATAGTTTTTAGTTAAAAATGTATTTGTGGTTTGGATTCTTAGTTTTGCTCTCATAGTTATTGTGTATTTTTCATTTACTTACAACATATTCAACATGAAAAATACAATTCCTATCTTTATTTTTCCCTTAATAATATCAGAGATCTAAAGAGAGTCTAGTGAAGATTTGGGACTGTTCCCCATGGGAAAAAAAAAGATGTTTCTCAAGTATATGAGACTCAAAGAATAACTGGAGACAGTGGAGGGGTGAAGCACATGATCTCTTCATAGGTTTTGTGCCCAGGCCTGAGGTGATTATGGCACCCTCACTTTAACACCCCAGGTGTTCTCATTCAAGCAATTCAGTAACTTCAATGGAAGGTTTGTAACTTTGAGGGTTAAGTAAATGAAGGGACTTTAACTTCTGGAAGGTGTTGGATCTTCAAGAAGTTTCTTAACATGGAAGAACCTATGTAAGGGATCATCACTAAGCACTGGGATTTTGAAAACCTCAGAGCTAAGCTGAACAAGGAGAAAGGGCTGCTATTTGTGCGGAAGCTGGTATGTGCATGGATCTACATGTTTTGGAAAGTAACATCAAGGTCCTCCTTCAACTTTCTAAATTTGTGGTGAGAGGGAGGGAGCTGAGTTTGATGACTAGTATTTGATTTCTCCCCTGCTTTGAATGAGCGAGGCCTCTAACTGAAATTAATTTGATTCAGAAAATTTTAAAGAATGTGGCATTCTTACCCTTTAAACCAGGAACTATTTGTGCAAATGATTGACTTATTCTTAAAGACAGAAAATACTTGACCATGGTTGTGACATGAGAAGTGCGAGAGAATTATAATGAGATGCTAAAGAGAAGATACATTCCCTACAAGTCTAAATCGGCTTCTGGATATTGTTGCGATGGCAAATCTGAGAAACAAGACAGGATGCCTTCTGTCAGTTAGCATGCCTCTGAGCTACAATATTCTGCCTTTTGCCAAGTCTTACCATTGTCTGCCAGGGGTCAGCTTGTCTGGAAAGTTTTCCTAGTCCAGGTTCTTTTGAACCCTCCCATCTTTGTGATATCCCTGTGCAAATTCTCCCCAAGGTTTCTAGTATTGTGTGTACATCTACATATTTCCAAGCGTAGGAATACATCTCATATGTTTATGTTTCTCCAGGTTCCACCATCATGCCTGACATATACTAAAAACTCAATACATGCTTGTTTAGTTGAATTGAACTTCTGATGATAAACTAATAACATGTGCACTTAATTCTAGACTAAAACCATAATGAAAATATTTTTCAACAATGATAAGACTACTGTAAAGTCTATATAGCATGCCTTAATATAAATTAATTTCTATTATCTTTTATCCTAGGTAATTCTTGGTTCTTCTTACTTTTTTGGCAATATTTGCATATATAAGTCATATCAGGTTGAGTATATATGTAAAAAATAAATAATTGCACCTTTCAATGAGTACATAGTCTAGAAATAATGGAAGTCATATCATTATAGTGAAATTTTATGTTATAGTAGTGAAAAAAATGCTCTCATAGAGGAAGGCACAAGGAGAAATAAGGGATCTTACTGGAAAGAGGATAGAAGGACAAAAGAAAGTCTTCTAGGTGAATCTGAGCCATGAACTGTGCCTAAAAGATATATAAAAGTGATCCTGAAGGACAATTCAGGATGGGGAAATAAGGAAAATATCTTTCACATCTCCCATACTTTAATGTTTTAGAAAACAACCATTGCTTCAGTATAGTGGCAAGATGGGATATCTGTGAGCATGTGGATAAACTTAAAGTTGCTCAGCTTTGTGAAAATGAACTATTTTATGGAGCTTTATTCTTTGTAATCAAGTTAACTGAATATAATAAACAAACTAGACTCAAGCTCAGGTCTTAATTTCAAATCTGAAAGGAATATTAACCAGTAGAATAATGTAGAACAAAGCTCAGGGGTGAATTTCATAGTTCACTGAAGTAATTAGGGGTACCCCATTGCTAGCAAAAAGAAAAATAATTACTGAAAAATTCTATTTTCTTCTCCACTTTCTCTCTCTCTCCACAAAAAATGGTCCACTGACTTACAGAAATGGAGCAAGCAAGTTCACAGTCATTGAATAATTTACTTTGCCTGTTTCACCTAAAATATTTTTACATTAGTTTTGCTTAGATATCCAAAAGAGAATGTAGGTTAGACATATTCACACCATTGACTTGGATATGATTTTTTGGTGGTTGACAGTTCGAGCTATTTTATATATTTTTTGTTAGTTTCTCATCCTGATAATGATCATTTCTATTCTCTGAGGCTTTTCCAATAAATCTACTCTAAGAGATTCAGAATCCCCCAAGATAAAATGCAGTTTTTCAGGTAGTACTTCAGAGCTTGGCAGTAATCTTAACGGGAGGTGGAGGGAGGAGGCATGCTCCAGGCTAGGTCTCAAAGCTCAGAAGTAAGAAAGAAGAGTGAAAGAACTCCCAGGACCAGGCGTGGGAGAGTCACCTCATTTCCCTCCATTCCAAGTATGACTCACTCCTCTTTCCTTCTTGTACCCTCAATTTGGGATGCAAATAGAATCTCTTGGCATTAAGAGATAGAGGTCCAGAAAAGATTGTTTTATACACCTAATTCTATGCATAGTGATGTCCAAATTCTCTCCACAATTCATGTTCTTCCCCTAGGACTCATATTTTTAGAGTATTGGCTGCTGTGCCTCTGTTACCAGCAGGAATCTACACATTTGGAAGATTTTATGAGCTCAACAGACTCATCTAGAGATTTGGGGTGGGTGGCTCATTTAGCTCAGAGAACAGCCTCTGCCCTCTCCTTGGCTTCATTCTCTCCTTCTACTTCTCTCTCTGGGACCACATAAAATTGTACCTTTGTCTAATGACTAACACTTCAGCTAATTTTATTTCTGAGATGGGGTCTAACTATGCTGCCCAGGCTGGTTTTGAACTCCTGAACTTAGAAGATCCCCCCACCTTGGCCTCCTGAGTAGTTAGAATTACTGGTACATACCATGGTGCCCAGCATTGGCTTGTGCCTTCTTTCCTCTTCTCACAATGAGGAAGTTCCTTTTTGTTCACAAAAGCTAAAAGTTCATCATGTTCTCTGGATCCCTCCTTCTTTGCTTTCTTAAGCTTTTATTCTGTTATTCCTCTTTCTGGCATTATTAATTTCTGCCTGTCAACTGAATCATTCTCATCAGCATACTTCATGTATTTTCCATCTTAAACAGAAATTATTCAATGAATTATATCTCTCTGACATTCCAATTTTTTAAAATTCTTTTTTACAGACGAGATTTTTAAAAAGCCGTATGCTGTCTCTATTTCCCAATTTTAAGTAACTCTTTAAATCATTGTGCTCCACCTTCCCCCTTCTACTTACCATTAGAAATACATGTCAGGAGTACATAGATGATCTCCATTTTGTAAAACCCAATGGGTAATTATCTCTTCATCTTCCCTCACTTCTAACAGCATCCGATAAGCTAATCACTTTCTTTTTTGTCAGAGGACTTATTTCAGGCTCTGTGTTTTCAAGGTTTACCTATTACCTTTCATGCTTCTTTATTTCAGTCTCCTTGAATAGCTTTTTCTTTGTTCATCCATGAACAAAATGGATCCCATAGGTCCTAATCTAGGCCTTCTTCTCTACATTTTCCCTTTATAATATCAATCATGATTATAGAAACTGATAACTTAAATTCTTTCTTTTTACAAAGTATCTATCCTGTTGCAAGCTGAAATTACAAATATGGATTCATCACTTCTACATGATTGTCTCTTAGGTATCAAATTTACTATGACCTGAACAGAATTTTTATTATTTATTTTAGCCGATATGTTAAAACCATAAAAATGTACCCATTTATGGAGTACTATTTGGTGTTCTTATACAAATATACACCGATGGAATCAAAATAAAAAATTTTGATTTTCCCACTAAAACCTCTCCCTTATCTCATACAACTAAATAATATAATTTTCCTAGCTATCAAATACAGAAATCAAGACTAATCATTCTCCATTATTCTAATTTTCCACATTATATCTGTTAACAAATTCTCTTAACACTACCTCTAACATAAATTAAAATCTACCCATTCTTCTCCATTTTTTGTGAGAAAAAAATGGAGGCTGGAATTACTTTGTGCCTGGTAAACTCTGAGTCTTAATTAGTCACTCTTATTATACACTTTCCAAACTATTTGAATAAAAATGATATTTCAAATGTAACTCTGAAAAATTAATGGCTTCTTATTCTTTCTCAAAGCTATTGGCCTGCAAGTCTCCATCTTATTGCTTACTTCTACCACTACAACTTAGCAACTCTATCGTTCACTTAATAATTTCCAGCTCCAGGCTAGTTATTTCTTAATTTTTTTTAGATTTTTAAATTTTTTAAATTTTTAATTTTTTTTACATTTTAGATAATTTCCTTCTTCCCTCCTCCTTTCTCCTCCTTTAGATTGTCTTGTTTGCAGGCTAGCTATTTCTCAATTTCCTAACTATGCAAACTCTCACCAGTCGTACGAAATTTGTGATTGTTAGTTCTTCTACCTGAATTATTCACTCCATAGTTCATTTCATTTTTATTTTCTTTTCCTCCAGATCATCAGAATTTTCTTAATCATCTTAGACTCCCATTACCATTTTTAACCACTGTCTTTTGATTTCCTTATAACTTCTAGTTGGTTATCTGGTTAGTTTCTCTGTCACAAGACCATTGGTCTCCAGTACATTTAAAATTAAATGCCTGTATCTCATAGTACTTTGTATAGTTTTAGATGCAGCCTGGCCAACAAAAATTTTAGTAGCTCCTTGGGTGATTTTGATGGCAGTCCAAACTAAAATCTACTGCCCTGGATCACTGGTTCTCAGTGTGGTGCCCAATCAATAACATTATCATCTGTGAACATGTTAAAAAATGTAAAGTCTCTGGACCCATCTCAGATGTATCAAGTTAGAATTACTCATGTAATCCTGACCAATGCTAAAGCTTAAAAGTGCTACTCTAGAATAAAGTCTATGAGGGTTGTTTCTTGCTACCCAGATATTACACAATATCATTGATCTACTAGGCATAATAGCTATTTGAATCACCAAATGAAGATCAATAGTAATCATAATATGAATAAATCATATAAATAAAATGACAAGTACCATTCTCTTTGCAGAATTGAATAAAATAATCCCATTTCAATGTATTTTCTTCTACTAAGACCTTAAGATAAATTTATTCTGTGATCACTCCCTAAGAAGAGTATGTTACAGCAGAGATAGAAGAGAAGGAAACAGTGTGATTTCCTGAACTGCTGCCCCAGCAATTCTCTTTCTCAGCCTCATCTACATTGTTCCTAACACTTTAGCTCTGGGTGTTTTGACAAGTGTGCTATTTTCACTTCTCCCTCTAATTCAAAAGTGGCAAAGCAGAGAGCCTATTTATTAGATTCCATTGGTAACAGATTAGCACACATTTATTTTCCTGTAATTTCCCAGGGAGTGGGGCACTAATAACCTGCCCAATCAAATTATGGAATACTTGGCTTTTCTTAACAGAGCTTCTGCATTGTATGTGAACAGCGCTCTATTAGAAGTCCAACAGTGCTGGGCTTTATCTGCACCTTCTCCACAACACCATCTGGAAATGTCACCATTTTCAGAATTCAAGGTGCATTTCTCTCACATTTTATCATGCTGAGAATGCTCAGGCATTGGAGACTGTCATGATTAGCTTGCTAGAGAAAAAAAAAGAAAAGATTATCTACTCTAATTCTAGTGCGAAGTTGATATACAAGCTAGAAAGAAACAATGATATTAGTTCAAGCTGCTCAGAAGTGAATTATGCCTCCCCTTGGATAATGTTTCTAACAAATAAACCAAAAGCTGCTGCTGGGGGTGGATGCTAATTCTGCAGCTTAGACTTGTTTCTGGTATTATTTTCTATAATGAATCATTCTCCCAGACCTTAGGGAAAAAGAATGCCACAGTTCTATATTGTCTGAAATGACTCTGCCTCATATTTCCTCCCCTGCCATTGGTACCCTGGAGAGTTTTGTGTCCAGGTCATAGGGGTCTAATTGGTACACATTCCAATGGCTTTCCAATAGGTGCAGCAAGAGCACCTTTAAAGGACACAAGAAGGATTCAATCAACAAAGATGCTCTCCTGTATCCCTTCCTCATCCTTAATTGTGAAAATTATCACTCCTTTAAAAGGCAGAAGGATGATACTGTTTGAATAGATATCTTCCTGACCATCTAATTCATCGCTATCTCGTTTCCACATTTTCAATATTGCTTATGATTAGCTTAGCATAGATATATTATTCCAAAACCTTGAGGAGGGGAATAAAAAGATCCAGACAGAGAAAATAAAATCACAAATTAAATCATGGATTCTCTTCACTTTCCTCTGAGAATAAGATAAAGCAAATGCCTTTAAAGCATGACAAATGAGATTTGTATGCTCTGAAATGTACAGCATGCCTTCTATGTGGTAAAAAGTCTGAATAGCCATAAGTATGATTCATATCCACTCCAGATCTTGATCCTTCCACTAAAAAAATCAACCAGAAGTGATAAACAAGACCATAAGTATAGAAAGTTTTTTAAAAGTTATTTTTGATAGAAGTTGTGAATGATGAACATTTTGACCACCTATATTAAAACTGTCCTGCTGAGCTGACCTTGTTGAATAAAACTTCCCATTTTCTCACTTCTTTGTTCTGAATTGAGAAGATTCCTATTATTGGGGAGTAAAGGAAAGGGAAGGGTAGAGAGTGGTAACTCTTGAGACTGTTCTCTGCCCATATAGCCTTAGCTTAACGCTGTTTGTACTGTAGATGATTTCACTGGCATGGCCTCTGATGGAGAAGAATCAGTGTAGTTCTGGAAGGGTTAGGCCTGGTAGGTAGGCAGGAGCAGCATAACTGTGGTGAAAGCTGGCAATGAGAAACTGGTGCCCAAAAGGAAATGGAAAGTCACCCGGATCTCTCATTTTCCTTCTAGATGTTCACTGTGCAGCCTGGGTAGACCTTTAAAAGTCAGGCTCCAATCATGTCATTTCTCTGCTTATTTCAGTGGCATCTCCTTGCTGAGAGGAAAACAGGCCTGATCAAATTCATTCCTGCCCATCTCTCAAAGCTCATTTCAAGACATAAAGCTTTGCTACATGCTTTTGTAACAATCTGTATTTTATATAACTTATTACAATTTTATTTTGAAAAGCAATCTTGGAATTGGGTGCTTAACATCTGTTTCCACTAAATTGCAAGTGTTGTCATAAAGACTTTACCCTTCTTTTATCAATGCTTCATTTTCGAGATGTGCTACAGAGCCGTACAATAGATCAGATGCTCAAGAATTATTTGTTGAATGAAGGACAAATTTTAATTAAAAAATACAGGGTGTCTATATTCAGAGTATGAGAGTGGGTATATATATATATATATATATATATATACACACACACACATATATATATATATAGTGCACATGTAATATACACACATGTAATATATTTGTGTATATTAAACACATACATGTAAACATTTTTCTAACTAAAAGGGCTATATTTCCATCCTTGGCCTTAAAAATGAAAAGGTGAAGCTGGGCGTGGTGGTACATGCTTGTAATCCCAGCATTCGGGAGGCTGAGACAGGAGGATGGTGGTCCACATCCAGTTCCAGTTACTTAGTGAGGCCCTTGGCAAAGCAGTGAGATCCTGTTTTAAAATAAAGAAAAAAAATATGGCTGGGAGGTGTTGCTCAGAGATAGAATGCCCTATGGGTTCCAATCCCAGTACTGAAAAAAAAGGGTTAAAAGTTGAGCACTATCTCATTAATGGTCTAATTGGAATAAAAAAGTTTACTTTTAACTAAATTCAGACCTGATAACTTTCCTTTCCTATGCCCAAACATAATATCTATTTAAAATGGTGGGCACTTATTTGTTTGAGGGGTTAGTGGTAATGGTGTATTCATATATATTATCTTTGACCAACTTCAAACTTGAACCAATTTTTCATACTAAATTCCTACAATTTTAGTGTTTGTCCACTTAAAAACTCATGTTGAAATTTAGTTTCTACTGTAATGGTATTAAAAAGAGATTTTTAAGATATAATTAGGCCTTTAGGGCTGCTCCCTCAGGTGTAGGACTGTGCCATTATAAAAGGATGCATTTGGTTCCTCCTATCTTCTTCTCTTTCACCATTTCTTACCTTTTTTCACTTTCCACCATGGGGTGATGTATCAAGAAGGGGCTAGGTTATAGCCCCTCAATTTTGGACTTCCCATCTTTAAGAACCATGAGCCAGTAAACTTATATTCATTATACATTATTTAGTTTTCGGTGCTCTGTTACAGCAGTACAGGATATACTGAGATGCATATAAAATACAAGAAAATCTATAACTATTTCTTCCAAGCTTAGCTGAGAGAACACAAATCCATTTCTTAAAATGTTTATAGTTCATTGCTGTTTTGGATTATCTACTGCCCAAACTCTTAAAACTATTGAATTAGAGATTATATTTCAACATTCATTTTTGATGAGGCACATTCAAATCATAGTATAGGACTCATAATTTTGAATGTAAACTTCTATTCCTCGGGTGAATATCTATAAGAAATCAATATACATTTTTGTAAAAAGACTTGTATGAGAGTGTTCATGGTAGCCTTACTCAGCGTAACTCTAAACTGAAAGCAACTCAAGTGTCTATCAATAGGAGAATGGATATGAAGAACATATTCACATAATTGACTATCAATCAGCAGTAAAAAGGAATCACAGAAGCAATGACATGATTGAATCCCATACATTATGTTGAGCAAAAGAATTAATCTACATTTCCACTGAAATAAAGCTCAAGAAGAGGCAAAACTAATCTGTGATGCTACATCAGAATCAGGACAGTGTCTCTGAATGGGGATGTGGCTGAAACATTGACTGGATAAAATCATGAAGAATTTTTTTGGAGTTAAGAAAGCATTATTTATCTTGCTTTGGGTGACTGAAATGAGGCTATACACACTTGCAAAAATGCATCAAAGGCATATTAAGATCTGTAAGTAAATTATGACATGATAAACACGGACATTTCAAAATGTAAACCAATAGCACATTCTCAAGAAAAGAGAATCATCAGGAAAAAAATACAGTATTTTGTTTCTGTCAAAAGTTTGAAATAAGAATTATAAAAGGTAATATAAAACATGGTGATTAATAAATATAATTATATATACATAAATTAAATTCTGCCCCTAAGTTATAACAAACATCATATGTCATTCATTAATGAACGTGTCTGATTTGAATTTAATGGTGAAATCCAAAGCTCTCTAGGGGTAGGGATTTTGTCTATTTACATTTTTGTCTCAAGCATGAAGTGACCCTCATCTTGAAGTACATGAGTGACTTTATAGAAGCCTTGACTCCAAATGCATTTGTTTCTCTATCAGCATAATAGTAATAATATCTGACTTCACTAAGTATGTTGTATAAACCATAATGATTGTCTAGATCCATTTGTGCTGCTATAACAACATGCCTGAAACCAGTTCATGACCCTTAGAAATATTTTTCTTACCATTCTGACTGGGAAGTTCAAGACCTAGACTTCCATGAGATTTGGTGTCTGGTGAGGGCCCTGTTATGCTTTCAGGATAGCCTTCGAATGCTACGTCTCACATGGCAGAAGGTCTAGAAGAGCAGGAAAGGGCACTGGAGTACTCCCTTTAATCTGTCTTATAAGAGTACTCATTCCTCACTTCCTCAAATACCCCAATTCTTAATGCTATTGTATTAGAGGTTAGGTTTCAGTGTAGATTTTCAAAATGACACAAAGACTTAAACAATATCATAGGCCCAAAATAATTTGAATGAAATTTTCTACTCAGATAAAAGATTGTTTTCATACTTTGAGTAGGTTGCTTTATGTTTCAGTTCTACATAGATAGAATAAGGACTGCAGGGCTATTGTTCTCAAAGACTTATATAGTCATTTTTTCAAGGCTTAACTCAAAAAATAAATCACCTACAGGAATTTTTTAGTACTCCCCCACTTCCAACACACACACACACACACACACACACACACACACACACTCACTCAATCCAAGTAAGATTTTCTACACCCTCTTTGGTCCTATAAGAGCAGAATTTTGTTTTTATTAATCTTTTTAACTCTAGTATCTAGATGTAGTCCTCACAAAGTAGGTGTTGAGCTTCAATTTATTAATATTGTCTAACAATAGAGTTATAAATTTATAGGAAACCTAGATATACTGCATCTCTGGATGAGTACATTTTATATCTTCTATTTATGAATAACAAAATTGAACTTTATAGACAGTAAGTACTTATCCTTGATCAAGGATACTCAGTCAGAGGTAGCTGATGAGGATCCAATCCCACATTTGTCTGTCTTCTTTCAATGATTATTAAAATGTTATCATACTACCAGATTATTAAGGTCATTTTTCTACCATGCATTGTATTTCATATCTAAAGTCCAGTGATATAAAAACTCTTTTCGTAAAGATGGAAAAATTCTTCTATGATGGCTAAATTCTCATTGTTAGATAGAGTACCAGGATAGAAATCCAAAGATTTAAGTTACAAGGTCGGCAAATTTCACCTAAATTTTTGGATCTGAAGAAAAGCACTGGATTGCTCTAAACATTCATTTTCTTATCTTTAATTGAAGAAATACTACTATCCTGTTTTACATCACAAGATAGTATCATAAAACAATATGTGAAAGTATTCTATGAAATGCTCAGTGCCATAAAAATGTTTAAAAAATACATCATCATGAATCACTACACTATATGATATTGGGCTGAATTCAAACAAATGTATATTTTTAATGGCTTTCATTGAATTTTTGCCTTTCTCTTTTCCCCTATAATTTTATAACAGATCTTTTAAAAATAAACATAACTTTTGGGTGACTAATGGAGTCTTTTAGTTGAGGTTATTCTATTCCAACCAAACCAATGGATTGGTCTTTTGGCCTAAAATGAGAGGCCTTGTGACCATGTGGCCTATTCATTCAAACAGATGGAATAACACATTTGGTGCTAATTAAAGTCTTCAAAGGGTCTTCAAAGGGTAGCAGTAAATACTATGTATTTCCCTTATTTAAAACACTAGCAGATGAAGAGTTTTTTTCTCTTAATGAATATAGGATTCCCATCTGTTATCTTTACAAAAATGCAGCATGTCATGCAGAAGGAAAAATAGAATTGGAAAGATTGTGTCATTCTTTCTTTCACAGTAAGCTATTATTTTCAAGAACCAGATGATAGATGATCCCTCTTTTTAAGTATCAAAACCATGGGAAATGATTGGTCAGTTCTGATAAAACATATCTGGGCATGGTGGCACACGCTTGTAATCTCTGTGCTTGGGAGGCTGAGACAGGAGGATCACACAGGTTTGAAGTTATCCTCAGCTACTTAGTGAGGCTCTCAGCAACTTAGTGAGACCCTGTTTCCAAATAAAAATATAAAAATAGGCCTGGGAGTATAGCCTGAAGGTAGAAAACCCCTGGGTTCCATCCAGTACCACCAAAAATAAATAAATAAATACATGCATACATACATACATACATAAAACTCTTGGTCCCCCAATTTTGAAGGTATAATGGCAGATAAAATAGATTGGCTCATTCAACACACATTCCAACCTCCATTCCTTTATAACCCATTTCTAGAGAGGTTAGAAACCTTAGGACTCTACTCCATGTACTCCTGCCTGGGAGGAACCTGGATAGGAAGAGTGCAACTCCAGTAAATACTGGCTCCTCAAACAGGCAGATGTCAGGAAACCTGGCTCCTTAGTGGCAGGCATGATGGAACTTCTGTATCTGGTCCTACAACGTTACATATCAAGTGCTAAAGAATGAGAGCTGAGCCCACCTTTTATCAGTAAAATTTCATGAGGCTTACTACCTTGGCTGATGGCATGTAAGCTTTTTTCTCTGGCTCTCCCAGAGAAGTTTATGCATGACCTGATATCCTTGAATAAATTCGACTCTGCTCAGACCAGCCAGAGCTGAATACATTACCTATAAAGACACTTATAATAATAGTACATAGGAGTTTAATAAGCATGACACACTTCTATTGATACAGTTTGACCAATACCATTAGCTGTCTATTCAATAGTCATTTCATCTTAATTTCTTTTTTAACAGAACCCTGTTTTGTAGGATATAGCAAGGTACCCAGCTAAAATTTGACATTTCCTAGCATTTCATGTAATTACGCATGGCTGTGGACATAATTAGAGCTGAAAGATGTAATCCAAGGATATCTGGGTATGATTTGAATCTATGACATAAGCTTTATGTTTCTTCTTTGCCTGAAATATAGATAAAGCAGTGGGAGTTTCAATATTCATTTGGGGAATATCATGGAAAGGCCCAGAGAATTACAGAGACTCTGTCTTGACACCCAGGGCCCTCAGTACCTATGCCATCAACAAATGCTTACATCACCTCTAGACTTCTTGTTGCATAAAAGAAAAATAAACTCTTACATGCTGTAGTAGCACTATCTGGATCCTACCTTTACAATTAAATCCATAATTAATTGCTAACTCAACTAAAGTAAATATAATTCAAGTTAAAGTGTTCCAATAAAGTAGCAATTTTGTTCTTAGCAGTTTGGGCTACTATCACAAAAATTCCATAGAATGGGTGGCTCAAACAAGTAATTAATATCTCACAGTTATAGAGGCTGGAAGTTTAAGATCAGGGTTTAATACAGGCCCTGATTAGGGCCCTATTCCTGGCTTATTGTGGCTGAATTCTTGAATTATTTCTGTTGCCCTCACATTGTAGACAGCAGAGGAGGAGGAGCAAGCTTTTTCTCTTTCTTCTTTTCCTTTCTTTTTTCTTTCCCAGGGGCATTCTACCTCTGAGCCATAACCCCAGCTCTATTTTATTTTTTATTTAGAAACAGGGTGGCACTAAGTAACTGAGGCTTGCTTCAAACCTCTAACCCTCCCATCTCAGCCTCTAAAGTACTGGGATTACAGATGGGTGCCATGACACTCAACAACTAAATCCCATTTCAAAGACCCTAATCCCAAGACCCAATTCCCTTTCAAAAGCCCTACCTCTAGGTATTATTGCATTCAGGATTAGAGTTTCAACATATTGATTTTGTGGGGACACAAATATCCAGTTTTCTACAGTAGCTTTTTTTTTTACTAATATGCATTTACAGTAGCAGCAGGTAGCCTTCTCCTTTATTATAGGAGCCTTAGGCTAGATTACCAAACAATTTCTTATTTTATCTCTTTATTAAACTGACCTATTTTTCCTCTGTCATCTCCTAAAGAAGTTTCCAACCCCTACACCTCATGAGGAGGAAAGAGTTCTTACCATTTCTATGAGGAACTTCACACTCCTCTCTCGAGGACCAAACAAACCACAAGCCACAGGGAGACAGATTTTACCTTTCTCTATAATAGACTTATTTCAGAGCTCCTCAGGGAAGAGTTAAACTTAATTGAAGAAAATGAGTTTCCAGTTACTTAGAGTGTTCAAGCACAGGCTAAATGACCCTTGAGAAGAGACATTCATGGATGGAGGTCAAACATTAGACTGTAGTCAGAAAAGATAAATTTAATTATCTTCTAGTTTTACAGTTCTTGAGTTCTATGTTAATATCTCATTCGTAAATATTTTGTGCTTCACCAAGAAGTTGTCCCATTCACCCTCTGCCATCACCGTGGTGCTTAGCCACCTCCCCAATTCCGTGTGCATTATTGTAATCCTCCTTTTCACTGGGTGCAAAAGCAGGCTTTGGGGAGAAATTTTAAAGTGACACAGACTAGTCAAAAGAGCAAATGGTCAAAGAAGACCAGAGCATGCAGGGGGAGGGAAGTTAAAGCAATCAAGGAAGGGGTTGGAAGAAAGATTAAAAAATTGAATTAGGATCAATTTATAGGAAAGACAGTAACTCCGTTGAACTGAGGAAATGAGGACCAGGTGACTAGAGTATCCAGGGTATCATGCTGGAGAAAAAGCAACTTCAGCCTGATGCCAGGGGAGAAGGTGCTAGGCAAAAAGATCACTCTTTACACCATTGAGCTAAAAATGAACACTCAATGGCAGAGAAGCATGATGGGGTAAAAATAAATCATATTCACTTCTAGTGGTGCCAAGCAAGAATTTGGAATATGCTGACCTGTTTGCACTCTGATCCCCAGGGATTTCTCACCAGAACAAAAGTAGTTCCTTGCACTGTGAATAGTTCAGCTGAGTGCGATATTCCTGATAACACATTATAAAGACATGGTCCTGAGGGGGATGAGTGGAACAGTGCTGTGTCCCCAGGCTTTTTGTTCAGAAAAATGAAAAGATCAGTTATTATTAACACAGAGACCCTCTCAGGTAAAAGGATCCTGACTTCATCACTGGTAGTATCATCACTTCTCTTTTTTATAGTCTATGAGGGATTCTAAAATGAAATGAGACTTGGAAGTCATACCCAAATGGAATAAGTAATACTCCCAGGCAAGGAGGGCAAAAGAATGTGATGGGCTAGGCATGCTGGTGTATACCTGTAATCCCAGTATCTGGGAGGCTGAGACAGGAGGATCTCAAGTTCAAGATCAGCCCCAGAAATGCAGTGTGACTTTCAACAACCTAGTGAGATCCTGTTTCACAAAAAATAAAAAATCTGGGGTGGGGTAACTCAAAGGTAGAATACCCCTGGGTTTAATCCCCAGTACCCTCCCTCTTCCTCAGATACAAAGAAAAAAAGAAATGTGACCAGGCCCGTGTGGGTGGGCGGGGATAGAGCAAGAAGGGAAAGGCCTGGAGGATTCCATGTAAAGATTACAAGAAGTCTTGTAGTGTGTACCTGAGCAAGGCAGCAATCTCCAGTAATTGTCCTTTTGGCCAGAGAAGTAGCACACTTCTGCCTGTTCAGCCTAGGTACTTTTTAGGGTAAAAGGTGTTGTGATTTCATCCTACAATCCTTAGCCTCAGTTCCTGAGCTCTTAGTATTGACTGGCTAATATTTCAGGAAGCTGCAAAGAGGCATCATCCCTCACAGATGCTAAAGACACATCCCTACTAGCTAAAGCACAGATCCCAAGGTCTTTAGCCTGGCTCCCCTTCAACAAAGCAGGTGATCACAAGTAACAGAAAACATATCCTGTTTTGACTCAGCTTTCTCTTGGCTAATTTTAAGATTTGTCCGGTCTGTTTCTCACCACCACATAGGTCCCTATCATAGCTCAAGTTGCCGAGGAAGAGGAAGTTACTGGCAGAGACTCAGCCTGGAGTGCCCCTCTCTCTGCAATCTACCTCCAAGGAGAGATATTTTTCCTTCTGGGGCAGATGCAGTGGGGAAATGCTCTCCAGAAGTTTTACATGAGGCATCTTCGCAAATGCAGTGCCTCATGGCTTCCCTTGCTGTGCATTCTCTTTAATGCCAATTCTACCAGCATCTAACATCAAGCAGCTGCACCGCCTGGAGAGAAATGCCTAATCACATATTAAACTGGCTTCCAGAAGGTCGGATTCAACTGCCCAGGAACCTTAGGAATAGTCAGTTGTTTTTCGCAGGTAGTGGAATTCCTATGAAAATTACTTTGGACTTGGGCTTCAAAATAATATCAGTAGTGGAAGAAATAAGAACGATCAAGTTTTTAAATTATAACTCATATTGGCAGCTCAGTTTTCTTTTTCTTTCTTTTTTTAAGTTGAAAGTGTGCTGAACACCATAGCATCCTCCCATGGGAGTCTCCAGGCCTGAGCACTGGGCCTCCTGGAAGCATTACCTTCTATTGCCATCCTCTCTCATAATATTCATTTTGCCTTCAAATACCATTCCAACTTAAAAGCCCTCATATATTATATTTAAAAAGTAATATTACTAAATTCTTAAATAAAAATTCAATGAATCTTTGTAATTCAGTGCTATGGAAACACCATTCCATGTCAAATTCATAATGTAAATTTTTTTTCATTCATGTCATGTTGGCTGTAATAATTTATAGTAGAATTTTAAAAGGCAGAGTAACAAGATTTAATTTAATAGATATTTTGTAAGGACTATATGCACAATATCTTTTTATGAAATCATGCAAGAATAGAAACTAATAAGAGCTTTTAGAGTAGACCAGTTTTTTATGCTAGGAGGTCTTTAATTGTATCATAGGATCTTTTCAAAAGGAGAATGAAATCAATACTTTCTCATCACAAATCAGAGTTTTATTGAAATTTCAAATTATCTTTCACAGAACTTTCAGATATCCTTTAAATAAAATGTTTTGTTTTCTTAAATTGGAACAGAAAGTAGTATAAGAAGGTGTTATTCTTGGAATGATATATATCATGCTAACATTCCTTTTTAAAACTTCAAAAAATAAAATAGAATAATCAGGTAAAACCCATGCAAATTTTTAATCCAGGTCCTATTTATAGTGTGAACAGTTGGTTCTAAGAACAGAAAACTGAGGATGATTGGAAACACATTCTGTTTGTTCTTAACCCATCAATCTAAAACATGACTGATTCTTTTTCTCATCATGGTGGGTGTTTATTTTCTAATAAAATGGGACAACATGAAGAACATACTGCCTGGAACTATGCATCTTCAGGTTCCAAAGAAATCTAAAAGAGCTCTGGGATTGAATCTCTTTAGGGGAGGAAATGCCGTGGTTATGTCATTTGTGCTCCTTCAAAATAAAACTTTACCTTAAGAAAGACTTAAAAAAGCAGCACTAAGCAATTGCTTACAGCCTTCTCTCAAAAGCTTTTGATCCAGAGCCCTTGTAGGAAGTCATGTGTGGGGAGTTACCCATGACAAGGACGGCACTGGTGAGAGTTTGACCCTGTCCTTATATTACTCAGAGGTAGGACAGCTTGTTGCCCCCATATGCAATATAAGCCCTGCTGAGAAAGATTATCCTCTGCAAAGTAGTTTTCCTTCCTGGGGTCAGAGTATCTGCTGTGGGGAATATCTTAGATTTTGGTTCTGCTTCTTGACAACTACATGACATTGATAAAAGCAGCAATGACATAACAGCAGGAGCAGCAATAGTTATCACTGAGTTTCACTGTGTATCAGGTACTGTCATAGGCACGTCACATTTATTCACCTAGTTAATCCTCACAACTCTGGGGGGTACATAGTAGTGCTGTACTCATTTTACAGGTGAAGGATAGCAAGGTCAGGGAATTTGTCTATCATCACAAAAGCATCAGTTGTGTAGTCATTGCATAGTCTCTAGTTTCTGAGTGTTTCAGTCAGCATTCTCACTGCTGTGACCCAAAATATTGACAACCTCAAATTAATGGAAGAAAAATTCATTTGCCCATAGTTTTGGGACTTTCAGAGGTTTTAGTCCATGTTAGGGCAGGAGCATGGGAGGGGAGGAAAAAAAAGCAAAGGCAGAGGGGGAAAAATGCATATAATCCCCAAGGCCATACACCCAGTGATTTGCCTCCTCCAGTCAGACCCTACTTGCCTAGTCAACACTCAACAAATCCTTGAATTCATCAAGGGATTTATCCAGTGATGAGATCAGAGCCCTGATGATTCAATGATATCACCTCTAAATATTTTAATGTTGTCAATATATGAGCTCTTCCAGGGGACATTCTAGATTCAAATCCTAACACTGAGTATTAATTGCTTTCCCCATAAAATAGAAACCATTTTACTTACATTGTAGGGCAATTGTGAGGATTAAAGAACTATTAAAGGTAAAGAATCTGTATATTAATAATTCCTTTGTATATAAAAAAAACCTTTCTCCTAACACCTCCTGCTATGAACTCAGGGCTCCTCATTTTATTTAGAGGTTGTTTATCTACCAAACTCACAGGCCAACTAAGAAACATGAAAGCACAAAGCAATCAAAATAATCCAATCCAGATAAGCAATCAAACAATCCTCTTGTCCATTATCCTAGCAGAGCCCCTGGGAGTCTTGCTGAGAGTCTATTGACTCAGAGGAGCCCTTGATTCTAAGAAGCTTGGTAACAGGGCTTCCCAGCTCACAGATGATTACAAATGCAAATTAGAAATGGAGGAGGCAGCTAGGAGCAAGCACACTGTCAGTAGCAAGTCATGACAGCTGACAGTCTGGCTGTAGCAGGGGAAAATGAAAGCATCCTCACAGCCAGACAGGAGAACTCAAGCTGCAGGCCGTCTGGGCTCCCCGAGGAAAGCAGCATCCTTAATAAAGATCGCCAGCCCCTGGGAAGCCTGTCCTGGCACCTCCTCTCCCATTTTGGCACATCCCTGACTCATCAACACCCATGTTCACAGCTCCAGTAGAGTCTATGTTGCCCTGGACTGAAGTAACTTGTGTTCAGCATCCTCATCCCAATTAGACTGTAAGCTCCTAAAATGGAAAGGCATTTCATATTCATCTTTGTATTTCTGAGTCACTCACATAATGAGTGTTCAATACATGTTTCTTCTATAAATGCTTATTGATTTAATGCATTACAAGAGGTGGAAATTGAAATTAATGTTTTTGAGGCCAGGCAACTATGCAAAGGATTTTGAGCAGCTCTTTATTCAAACCCGCTAGAACTTTTACAAGTTTTCATTCGAACCGGTAAGCTTCAATAACTTGGAAAATTATAATGGTGTGGAGCACAGTGTTACCTGACAGTTCTAGATAAAGCAGGGATTGCCCTGTACCGTAACCCAGAGGAGAGCAGGGGAGAAAACCCACAAGAGAAGGAATTAGGTTTTAATAAGAGCTTGGGAACTGAGTGTAGGGGAGAAGGAGGTCGAAGGACAGGAGATGAAGAATCTGAAGATGAATATATTCAACATCACAAACAGTGCTGCTAATCAGCACTTGTTTTGCTCTTTTCTGAGAAAATCAGTGACATTTTTAGAGGAAATGCAGAAGATCGGTCTGAATTGCACTGGAAAGTGGCATTATTTGTATCCATTTGAAAGGATAGATATAAAGTATGATGATAAATTAAGATAGTTAAATTCATCAGTTAAATCATGAAGTGTTTATGATTCAGAGAAGGTTGATCTCATGAAACACAGAAAAGGCTGTTGGCTGACAAAAACTTAGCCCCTAAGCAGACTCAGGAATGTGTACTTCATGAGTATGGTGGTAAGGTGATTTTGAAGGGCTGAGGGTGGGAGGAGACACCTAGGGAGAGAGAGGAAATGAATAATGAATGGAGATCATGCTGTTGGAGATAGGGTGCAAGGCTGGGGTTGTAAACCAAAGGCCCAGGTATGGGGCAGAGAGAGAAAACTATAGGTGATTTTGAAAGGCTGAGGGTGAGAGGAGACACCGGAAAGGGGAAATGAATAATGAGTGGAGATCATGTTATTGGAGATGGGGTACAAGGCTGGGGTTGTGAACTATAGGCCCAGGTATGGGGCAGAGAGAGAACTATCAGATTGGTTTCTGGGATCTGAATTCAGAGGGGAGCCATCCCCATCTCAGAGTAGACATGACCTGGTGATGTACTTTGGCACGCAGGAGTGAGCAGCCTCCTTTCTTGTCCCACACAGGGGGATAATTCCTGCATGCCTGAGCATGGCAGGGAGGTGGTAAAGGGTCACCAACCTGCGCACAGCCTAGCGCTTCATAGGTACAACAGTAAGAGCCAGGCGTCCAAGAGGGCTATTTTAGTGAGCTCAGAGAAACCCAGACTCTAGCAGCTTTGGAATGGTTTCCCCAAGTGGACACTGCTGAAAACCAGATGGAAAACACTAACCTAAACACCAATAAAGGGAGAGTAAAAACTATACCAGATGCCAGCCTATGGATCTAAAGAAGGCTTTAGAGTCAGATACAGCCTCAGAGAAGGGTTGTTCAAACCTCAGGGTGTGATGGGAGCTCAGGTCATGGATGTGGCTTCAAATTTACGACAACATTCACCTTTTGCCATATAACGATTGACCCTGACCCTAGAACACACCTTCAGGAATGATGCCCCATGCTGGGAGCCAAAGCCCTCTTGCTTTGCTTCCAAAAGATAGAAATAGAACATTGTTGACCTGATTTAAATTTCAGAAGCAGTTTTAACCAAAGCTTGAAAGGTCACCCTGTATCAGTCAAACTGAGTGTAATGAAGTGAATGCTAATGTGTTAGAGGTGACAGTGGACTGAGCTGCCAGGGCGTCAGGACTGTGCCCTTCTAGAGAGCTGGCTCTCCCCCCCGCTCAAAGATTTATGTGGTTTCTGCTCTAAGGGCTCCATCTCCAACAGCCCTGTGACACTCCACAGCAGGATAAAAGGTCAATTACAACCTGACAATCTCTCTGTGAAAGCATACAGAAGAGTATTCCCACACTTCTGTTCCTCCAATTTCCATAATCATAAATTTCGTTTTGCTGTTCAGACAGACACCTGGGAATGTAATAGGAAGGATTTTAATAAGCCAAAAGCTTCTTGTTCAGCCCATTTTCTTTTCTTTTATAAACTCAGTTTTGCTGCTGTTCATTCACATTTTGTACCCTTGACATATTATACTTAGGCTCCACATTTTATAGTTTTTAGAGGCATAAATAAGTTTCCCATGCAAAATGAAACCTGTGACATTCTTTCCCTATGGGTAAAAGTACTTACCTGGCACCTAGAACAATTTTGCAACTTGTACTAGAAGCAAGAGTTAGGTTTTGCCAGTGAATACAGGTTTAGGCATTCTAGTCATTGTACTGCAAATAATATTCTGGTGGTCAATTGGAATGTAGCTTCTTGCCTTTCTAAGACAATCTGAAACAAATCCAAACCACATGATTATCATGCCATCATGCAGACTGTCAACTTGGAAGCCTCCTTACTAGACAAAAGTGTGTGTGTGTGTGTGTGTGTGTGTGTGTGTGTGTGTGTGTGTTGTATAAAATGAAAATAAGAGAAAACAGTGCAAGTCAGAAATAATTTTGGTCAATACTGTATTTGTTGGCTCAGGCTGCTGTAACAAAACACCACAGACTGGGTGGCTTCAACAACATAGTTATTTTTTCACAGTTCTAAATGCTTAGAATCTGAGATTAGGGTGCCACTGTGGTTAGTTTTTGCTGAAGACCCTCATTCTGGCTTGTAGATATTTTCTTTCTCTCTGTGTGCTCATATGGCAAAGAAATAATTATTTCTGTCTCTTCCACTTCTTATAAAGCCATCTATTCTATTGCAAGGAGCCCACTTTTATTAGTGGATAGAGTAGATATAGTGGATTTTGGAGAAAGTGCATGTAACCCTAAATACCTTATAAAGATTCCATCTCCAAACAATTATACTGGGGAAAAGAGCTCCAACATACGAATCCAAGGGTAACACAAGTCAGTGCATAGCAAAGACCTTATGATCACTCTACCACATTTACTCAGCCGATGCAGTCTCCTAAGTGTGAGAATTCTGCATTGTACAGGCATTGTAAAATATTTTCCCAGGTTTTTTTTGTACTGAAGATCAAATCGAGTAGCATTCTACCTTCAAGCTGTACCCCCAGCCCTGTTCAATATTTTTAAATTTTATTTTGAAATAAGTCTTACTAAGTTGGTGAGGCTGGCATTGTATCTATGATCCTCCTGCCTTAGCCTCCTAAGTACGGGGATCACAGGCATGTGTGCATCACTGCACCCAGCTTCTCCTTGGTTTTAAGACTTTCAACATATGCAAGAGAGGTGGGAAATTAATAAATATAAATGATACCTGCATTCTAGAAACCAAAATTCTCTTATTTGGCCAATGACAGGTGCATCTTAATTAGTTCTAATAAATGTAGAATCTTTCTTGTCATATCAGAGGCATTTCTCTTGAACAAAAGGGCTTTTTCTTTTCTTTCTTTCTTTTTTTTTTTTTTTGGTGGTACTGGGGTTCCTGGAAGCCCTTCTTCCTCCGGGCTACACTCCCAGACCTATTTTATATTTTTGAAACAGGGTCTCTTACGCCAGCGCGTCTGGCTTCGAACCTGCACGATCCTCCTGTCTCCGCCTCCCAAGCACGGGGGATTACAAGCGTGCGCCACCACACCCGGCCCAAAAGGGCTTTTTCTAAAATGAGCTGCTAATGAATTAGCCAAGTAAATTGCCCAATAACCCACAGATTTTAAAAAAATCTGAATCTTCTAGTTTTTCATTAAGACACTCATACAAATATAATTTTCCTCTAAATCCCATTGTCCAATATAAAACATGTATGCTGTTTAAGAAATCCATAAACTGAGCATAGTGAAACGTGCCTGTAATCCCAAATTCCAAGTATTTGGGAGGCTGAGATAGGAGGATCACCAATTTGAACCTGGCCTCAGCAACTTAGCAAGATTCAACAGCTTAGCAAGACCCTGTTTCAAAACAAAAATAAATAAAAATAAAGAGCTTGAGGTTATGAATCAGAGGTAGAATGCCCCTGAGTTTAATCCCCAGTACCAAACCAAACAGAAACCCAAAGATTCAGATCTCTATTTAAATGTCTCCCATCACCCATGTACCTATCTGAGAGCATGACTGAACATATTTTATGCTACAAAAATAATCAGATTCCAAGGTCTTGTCTCCTACGTAGGCCCCACCTCAATCATCATTAGAATACAAAATGATCTTTCCTTCTATATGTTTCTATAGCACCTATATTTACTGTTTGTAAAATTCATTTGGCAATTAACTCTTCACTGATTTTTTTTTTTTTTTGGTGGTACTGGGGGAGGAACGCAGGGGCTTTTCTACCTCCAGGCTATCCTCCCAGACCTATTTTATACTTTATTTGGAAACAGGGTCTCAGTTGCTGAGAGCCTCACTAAGTAGCTGAGGCTGGCTTCGAACCTGTGCGATCCTGTCTGAGCTTCCCAAGCTCTGGGATTACAAGTGTACGCCACCATGCCTGGCTACTGTGATCGTTTTTAACCTCTAAATTAATCTCTGATACTATTTATTAATTCTCTATGAAATTTGTAGCTGTGTGTGTTTGTGTTTCATTTTAGTGACAATCTAAAAAGTACTATACATCTTACTCTAGATCATCTAATGAATACCTTAGGACTTACAATTATCTAATATTTTTAGTCTTCATTTGTGTTTATAACTGTTTAGGTCCCAAGTAGAAAGTATTTTAGTTGTAACAAAAACTAATAACAAAATAGCCAAGGCAGAATTATTATACAAGTGATGTTCTTATATTAAGTAAAAGCAAGGTATTCTACATGCAAAATTTTTAAATTGTCCATTAGTTAATAAAGTGCTTGGAGACTTATGTCATCATTCAGCACATACAAGAGACTGTACATTCATAAAAGAATGTCAAACAAAGAAAGAACCTGGACCATAAAGTCAACACTGAAAATTTTCAGTAAAGAAGTCTTACTAACCACTTTAAATTAGTGATTATTAACTTGGTTATTTTGTTTGTATTTGGCTTATAAATTTGTTTTCTATTTATTGCTATGTAAGAGCTATAAGCATATAGAGTATCTTGCCCTTATGGTTGTACATTTTAAAAATTACAATATAAATAATTTAAATAAATACTGGAATTCTATGAGCTTTTTAAAAATATGACTATGAATATTAATAAAACACAGTGAAAATAATGTACTATATTGTGGTGTTCTCTAAATTGTGGGCTCTAAGTGATTGTTCCAGTCCTTTGCTATTTAACTATTTCCATCTGTTATCTTCTTGTCCCAAACAAAATTTACATGCAAGACAAAATTGTCTTAGAGCTATTTGTATCTTCCGTAGTATCTAGCTTGGTAGTAAGGACATAATGAATGCCCAGTCACATTCATGGATTTTAGCTCTTTGATCAACCATTCTGGACTTAATTTTGTTTATAAAAATCCACTTCCAAAAAGGGTACTTTTGTCTACATAATCAGATGTTTCTGGTATTTACCAAGATTTCTGGTAGATAAAAGCTTGCCTCCACTGAATATACCCTGAGTGCCAATAATTTCTCTGAGCATTCTATGTAGATCATCTCACTTTATTATAATAACCACAGGAGAGTGAGATAATAGTCTTGCTTCTCTTCTTCCTCTTCCTCCTCCTTTCTGGGGATTGAACCCAAGGGGTTCTGTCTTTGAGGTACAGCATAGGTATTTTTGTTTTTTTTATTTTGAAATAGGATATCACTTAGTTACCATACCCTGACTTTTACCATGTAATCATCCTATCTCAGCTTCTTAAGTACTGGGATTACAGACATGAACCATTGTTCCCAGTTTAATTCTGTTTTTTAATGAGGATATCAAAGCATAGAGAACTCAAGTAGTTTGCTCAAGGATCATATAATAGGGTCAGGCATGGTGATGCATGCCTGTAATTCTAATACTTGGAAGGCTGGGATAGGAGAATCACAGGTTTAAAGCTAGTCTCAGCAACTTATCAAGATCTTGTTTCCAAATAAGAAATAAAATAGTGCTTGGGGTCTAGCTCAGAGGTAGAATGCCCTTAGGTTCAATCCCAGCATCATACACACACACACACACACACACACACACACACACACAAATATATATTAGTATCACATAATAGTGAGCAGTTGAATTCTACCCCAAGCATACTGAGCCCTTTATACATCATTGTTGTGTATAATTATAATGCAAAAGTTATGCCTCAATACCTCATTATTAGAAAAACAGAATGGATACAGAAAATGTCTACATTCACTCATCAGGGAGGAATGTGGCTACCACATTATTTATTGAACAGCTACCATGTAATGTCAATTCTAACAGTGCAAACAAGTTATAAGTTATTTAAACTTTGAATTTCTTGAACACATCATTGAAAAGCAAATATTTTGATGTTTATTTGGCCTATTACTTTGTTTGGAATAGACTGAGCACATAAATAGCATTCTGATATTTGTTTGAATGGAATTCTCTCCTCTTTAACACTTTGAAATGGTCAACTAACACACAGGTTAAATTCATCATCCATGTACAAAGCTTATTTTCAGCATCAATTCATTTCTTTTTACCATTAGAAAAATCCACTATATGTCTGAATGCTTGATAAAATGGGCTGTAGCAAAGATGGCTTGTTATCTTTATGATCTTAGTGATGTAATCGATTTGGACATAACAGATTACTGGAATGAAGACAAATGTATTGATCAGGAAAGATCAATTCAGTTGTGGTCAGTCGACAGGCTTTGAAGCATATTATTTTCACTAGATGGTTTTTTTCTGCCCTTTTGTCTTGGCAGCAAGCGAACTGGGTGATCTTCTGATAGGGTATTTCCTCTGAGTTTTCAGTAAGTGTACTTTAACAAATCTAGTTTTCTTGATATGACACAGACACTCTTTTTTTCTACCCTGATGACAAGGCTTGTTCTCTTGTAACTCTATAACCTGTTGGTCCCATAATGGTAGTGATCAGTTCTGTCCCAGTCTAGATATGAGGATAATGCCAGTCTACGACCAGAGTGCTACCTACGTGTGTGAGGATATGAAATGTGTCCTGGATAGTCATTCATTAATTCACCCTTTTATTCTGTTTTGTGGGGATTGAACCTAGTCATTCTACCTCTGAATAACACCCCTAGAACATTTTTTTATTGTTTTGAAAATAGGATATTGACAGTTTGCTGAGAGACTCTACATTCCTGAGGCTGTTCTGAAACCTGCCAGCCTCCTATCTCAACCTCTCAAGTACTGGAATTACAGGCATGCATCACCATGCTCCACTTTATCCACTATTTTAACACACACTTAAGTATTCTGTGAGAGGGGCTAGGATCTGCGGATAAAAAAGTGATGGGGGGATCCCAACCTACTCACAAGGCTTTCATACTTTGGGGAGATAGATCATACTCTTATGTGGTAAGAGAAGCATATTAATTTTATATATGCTCAGATCATATGATGAGCATGTGGTACAGGTGAGGTGGTGAGATAAATTGAAAGAAGCAGAACTTTAGATTCCTTTGATGTGTGTGTGTGTGTGTGTGTGTGTGTGTGTGTGTGTGTGTGTGTGTGTGTTACTGGGGACTGAGCCCTGGGACTTTCTACCTTCAAGCTACATTTCTAGCCCTTATTTTTTGTTTTGAAACAGGGTCTCAGTAGGCTGCTGAGGGTCTTGTTATGTTGCTGAGACTGTCTTCAAATCTGTGATTCTTCTGTCTCTGCCTCCCAGGTACTGGTATTACAGGCATGCACCACCCTACCCAGCTTACTTTGACTTCTTAAAGTCAGTTTAGGATGACACCAGGAGTGAGGGTATAAATGCCCAGTGTGTGAGATTATCTTTAGAAAGCATGAAATCTCACCCACAAGTAGAGTGAGAAGCTGAAAATGCCAGAAAGCACCATTGCTATTTGACAACTTGTGCTGCTGTTCTTTTTAAATGCGTATGGATCCACATGAATTTTCATTTTAGCATATTATGGCATATATGTTTTAAAATAAAAAGTGAGTCGGCTCTATTGGGTTTAGGTACAGAGTTAGGGGCATACCTGCTCATAAAAAGCTGTTTTTACACAGATGGATGATACAATGATCTTTGCAGATTAACTCTGAAATGCATTGCAAACTTTTATTTCCCTCTAAGTTTCTGAAGTGGAACTCAAGTAGATTCACTCCTTATCTGCCCCCTTCTCCTCCCCCGCTGCTGCTCTGTGTTCCTACAATAGCTCAAGCACAAAGGATGGTCGCTCCTCCTTCCTTTCCTAACCTGTTACTGCCTCAGCACTTGCTCACTTACCCACAAAGTCTTTTTGTTTGTTTCTCTCTGTTCTTCCCTTCATTCCCCTGTCTTTTATCACTCCTAAGCAGCAGCATGCAATAAATGGTGATGGTGGCCGCACACTGCTCAGTGCAAGGAATTCTGTCAGTTCTCCCTCTCTGACTTCTCATGCTTGGCCTCCTAGGCCTCCACTTTATGTTCTAGAACTCACTGACCTAGACTGAAATGCCAGGGTGGTGGCTGAACAAGAAATCCCTTAGGGTGCTATCATCTAGCCCTTTACCAGGCTGCAGGTTGGTTCATTCCAATGTCTATGTACTGTGTCAGCTTCAGCCAGAGAGGAAGATCAGAGACATGTCCCCCAGCTGACATTCCTCCTCATTCCAACCCACACCCACCCTGTGCTGGGGCACCAGCTGGGGCACTCATGCAGTCACTCCTGTGGTCACTGGATTTCTGCTGCCCAGCTCAAGGGAGATAAAATCTGAAACCCCATTTAACACTGCACATAAAGCTCAGCAGGTAAGGCTGTGAGGGTGGGGCTGTCCCCCTCCTCCACATTCATGTCATGTTATGTTATTCTAAATTTTGATTATTTAATATTCTGTGAGTGGCTTCTACATACCAGGCATTGGGCTAGGGGTGCTACAAAGAGTAGTTTTGACACTCTTTCCAAAAAAATTACTGAGAAGGGGTACAGAGAAGTACATAATCAAAACACAGAATGATGAAAGTTATAAGGGATAGTTAATAGCCTAACAGGGCACCTGGTCTAACTTGGAAGCCTTAGACAGGATAGATTTCCAGAAGACACCCTGGAAAAGCTAAATATAATGAATGAGCGTGTTCTATGCCAAGAATTTACTAACCAGTTTCTTTCTTTTGAAAGATCTTTCTCCTTTCCAAGAGAATTCTTGTTGATCCTTCAAAGTGACTCCCTTAGGCTTTCTTGACCCATCCTAGGCAGAGCTAAGAGCTCAGCCTTCTTTCCCCTGTGGCCCTACAGGATGTTTTGATTCCACTGCATCACAGTGACTGGGGAAAGGGCTTTTATCTACCCTTACCCAGGGACTTCTCCAGGACAAAGAGGTGTTTATTCATCGCTGTATCCAATCATGACTGACAAATGCATGCTCAATGAAGTCTGATGAGTAACTGACTTTTACAAAGAATACTTATAAGTCAGCATTAAATTTGAGAGTCCATTTTAAAAATAAGGGTGGCATCTCTAGGAATGTCACACCATCAGAAGTGTGCTTTATTATACAAAAGTCCTTTTATGCTTTAAAAATACATGAATGAATCAACAAGAAATATCTTCCATAGAAATGAACAAGGTCTCAGAAATGTTTTAATATGTTGGACAGAATTTCTAGCACTCAGGTGATTTTAGCAATGGTCATAACTGTTGCTAAGTTATAGGCTGTTAGACACTTTATCACTCATGTGTTTCAGCTGTGAATGGAGACTATATTATCTCCATTGTCTATATTGACAGCTCACAGAAAGGAACTGAAGGTTCCCAACCAGGCCAATCTGTAGCACACACACGCACAGGCTCCAGAGACACTGGAACTGAACCTATCTTCACACAGAGCCAGTGTGGGTGCAGTGTACAGCTTTTATATGTGGCAAGAGAATCAGACAAATGGATTCTCTCACACACACTTCTTGGATAATTAATCTAACAACAATTCCACCAAAAGCTTAATATCTATTTTGTCATCTGAATAGGTCATTCCAAATTAAATTTCTGGCCAATTTCTCTACAATTTCTGACTCTACATCGCCTAGTGTAGAATACATGACTTATTTGGTCAGTAGCAAGCTTGGGGTAACTGAAAATATAAAGCCATATACTTCACTATCACATGTTTTAGAACTTCTTTTAGAATATTTTTGTGGAGACTGGCAGGCTCTTGTTTGTTTTGCTTTTCCATCTGATATTCATTTAGTATACTAATAATTACTATGGTTTCTCTTTCTATGATATTGGTCTTATTTTTCCCTGTGGCATATTTATTTTTCCACCTGGGGATTACAAAATACTGCAATTTGGAAGCAGTGGTTCATTCACAGCTATTTCTGTAAACCTGACTGCTATTATGTAATGAGGGCATAGCTACATCTCACTCAGATTTCTCCACCTGCTTGACATTTTCTTGGCTGATAATGTTCATTGCTTTTATATTTTTGTTTATAAACATTTTGTTATTAAATACGAACAACAATGTAAGGCACAAATGGAACCCTAAAAGAGAAATGGATTAGAAAGTACTTGCAAATAAATGTACGTCATGTAGGCTGTGTTTTCTCCCTTTTCCACTTTTCATGGCCCCTAGTAATTAGCTCTTTGGGTCCCAGTGAACTTCACTGAGCTTTGTTCTGAAGCCTCAGGTGCGAAACTGGGAACTGGAGGACAACTGAGTGAAAGGACAGGAAGGCTCAGAGAAAAGTCATTACAGCTGCAGGTGAATGGGCTAGAAACGGCCTCACTGCACTCTAAGATTATTATTAGTGAGAAGAGAGTGCAACAACCCACACAGAAGACAGAGGTGAGAAGCAGCTACATTGCTGATAGTGATGGCCATGAATTGTACCTTTTTTTTCTGTCTCCTGTTGGACCTATACAGTGCCAGAAAACTAGTAGGTATCCAATTAGTCGCTTTCTAACAATAGGAGCTAATATTTTGAGCACTTAATTAGTACCAAGTTTATTATGTGTATTGTTTCACTTTAATCCTTATAGTTTATGTATCACTTAATATGGATTGATAGAAAGAGGCTAGCTTGATGTATAGTTCAAGTGATATCAACTTTGTGAGTATATTCCTCCATAAAGTTGGTTTGTGACATATATCCCCAAATTTTCACAGTGGCATTCCACTGCAGATCTGAGCCACTGTCACAATAAACTTTGAAGTTTGTCAACACTACCGGGTGTATACCTAGAAGGCAAGCTCTGCTGACAGTAAGTTCTAGTTTCTATTTGTCACCCACTCCATCAAAATCTCTGAAGAGGTGCTCATGTTTGCTTTTGTCTCTGAATTGAGTCCTCACATTTAACCTCTAAATGTTGAGGATGAAATTCTGAAAAAAACTTGGACCCCACTTTCTAGGAGTTTTGCACACTGGGTGCCCAGCAAAAGCAGGAGGGAAATCTCTTGATTAGATTTCCATTAGATTTTTGCAACATTTGATTTTCTAGGTTTCTCAATGGAAGGAAATAATTACCACTGAGGGTAAATTTGCTTTCCTCACTGTCAAAAGTCTTTTTAGAGACAAGTCTCATAAATAATGGCTGGTAAGTCTAGAGAATAACATTGTAAGTCTAAACTTATAGTTATGAAGTAATGAGGTCACTTTCTTGCTCATAAGCTGATCTCAAATAATGTTATTATAAAAATAGGAGCTAACATTTTGAGCACTTTAGTACCAAGTATTTTATATGTATTATTTTATTTAATCCTTATAATTTATATATCATTTAATATGCACCCAATAATGTATGCATCATTTTTTTCTATTTTATGATGGTGATATAGACTGAGATGTATCTCACATGTTGAAGGGAGGTGCTGGAATTTTGAAGCCAGAGTTTCCAGGAAGACTTTTGCCCTGAGCCACCAAACTGTCTTCCACAAAATGAGGTCTAGAAATATTCCAAATTAGTATACTGTATTGTCAAGGCATTTTAAGGAATGACTGAGGCTATTGAAATATGGGAATACTGGTTCTGTTATATGGGGTAAAAATTAGTCTAAAAATGTGATCTGAAGAATAAATCCATATACAGCTGCTTGAGGTCAAGGAAACAATCCTTCCCTAGATGCTAGGAGTGTGCACTTAATAAATAAGTGTGGAAGTTGAACACATTGTCCCAGAGACACCAAGAAAGCATCTTAATGTTGCCTCATTTTATATATATAAGAAATTTATACTAAAATATTTTTAAAAGGATACGGAGAAAAAGAACTGAGCACTCCAAGTAAAACATTCTTAGTATCCAGGTTAGAGAATGAATCTGTCACACTTTCCAATTTTCTCCTGCTTTTTCATAGACTGACAGGTGAGCTGGAATGCAGAAATCATTATCCAGAAATTGAGTTTTTTCTTTGGTTTCATGATTATCTTGAAGATTGTAGAGACCCTCCAGTTCATTCATTGTCAATAGTCTGTTATAACCACTTGTACCAAGTTCATCTTTTAAAGAATCAATTTTTAAAGTTAGTACAAACATACAAAAAAAAACCAAGCTCAACAGATTTTGGAACATAAATGAGTAAAGCAAATGCAAAGTTGATGAAATTCAGTATGTGTGCACAGGCAAGAGAGAGGGAGAGGGAGGGAGAGAGGGAGGGGGAGAAAGAATATCAGTATCCATGTGACCTATATTACTTATTCTTATCCTATCAGTCACAGGAATTCTTCTTTGAATATCAACTATAGCTGAAAATTTAAAGGATGGTCACTAAGTTTATAATGAATTCAGGTATTTTTAAATTAACATTTTTTACTGGCTAAGAAATGAGTGGTGGAACAGTCATGTGTTTTGGAATCTTTAAAAAGCTTAAAAGGAGAAGAAAGGGCATTTAGTTATTAATTGTGTAATTTCAGACACATCACACACACAAAAAAACTCAGGGCATCAAAATACTCTTGAGTTTTTAGGATCAGAAACTAATTTCAACAATCTCAGGATGTTATTTTGCATATTTTTTGCAACTCGTTACAGAAGATATTTTCTTTTGAAAAAAAAAACCCTTTATTTTAAAAGTAAAGCTCCTAGCAAACATTTTTTTGTTAACAGTAAGCTATAAAACAGTATTTGAAGTATGCTTATATATTACATATGCATACATAGTAAAAGATAATGAAATATTAGACTTTATGTCAACTGCCATTACTTTCGAAGGTAGCATTGTAGGAGATGTTTATCTTCTTATATGTAGTTTTAAATTTATTTTCCAAATTTCCTACAAGAACAAATGCTACTTTTGCAAACAAGCAAGAAAGAAAGCTGAGCACTAAATGTTTTCCAATTTTGCTACCAAGTATAAAAGCCCAAGTTATTCAGAATATCCTTGCTTTAAGCATGATGGCACCAAATTAGTCCAGTTTATATATTATACGAAGAGTTGAGAGATGAGAGTAATGCCATCCCAAATAGCACATTCCATCTATCCCTCCCCATTGGTGGTCAGATGCCACCAGGTTCATCCCTAAAGTTGAACTATGTCTATCAACTTACTTCTCAGTTCTTCTTTAATGGACTAATTTCAAAGTAGGTTAAGAATTAAAATGATTTTTTTCTTCACAACTCTGAGAAGGAAAGCTAGAATCAACGGAGGCAGATCTGAGTTAAACTTTAGGAAAAATGACTGAGAGTCATGGTCAAAATCTCTTTCCTCTGGGAGAATAAGGTAGTGTGAGAGTCTGGTCCAGCTAAGGCTGACTAAGAGAAGTCAACTTATACTCAGCAACAGTGAAAGGTAGGATACCCCAAAGAACAGAGTCAAGATGGAACTAAGTCTGATAAGAAAAAGTCCAGTTGCCCCAAAAGAAGGGCCAGAAACAAGGGTTGGGAGGTGGTGAATTAAACTCAGGGATAGACAGTGTTGGAGATGACGTAGAAACAAGATCAGCTACCTACTGTGTGGTGCCCACTGTGAAATGAAAATACAGGGATGCTGATTAAAAACTTATTTAAAATTTCAAAGTGGCAGCAGCAAAGCATTAAGTGCAGGGTCCTAGGAAGCTCATCCCGCACAGGAATGGCTTATCACCAGGAAGCAGAGGCATGTTCCTGGGTCCCTCGTCCTCAGGGAATAATGTATAGACTTAAAATAGCAAGGAAGGCAGAGCTTTGTAAAATAGAACTGGACAATATAGTCATGGGGAATATTCAAATTTAGGCTGCATTTTTCCAGAGAGAATTCAAGCAACAAGTGGGTATTTAGACTTGAGGGGCTTAAGATCCCTTTCGGCTCAGAGTCTAGAATTCTCTACTAGATTGGAAGTGATAGCCATCAAAGTATTCTGGATATTATGGGTTCTGTAAGTCCAGAATTTTCCATATAATTCCAGTAGCTTTCATTCTCATAAATATTATAATCCTACTTGTCATTCACTTTTATCTCAGAAGTATTGATGTTGTAACACAGTATTCCCTCCTGACATGCTTAGCCTTAAAATCACTGCCCAGCAGGTACATGTGTGGGCAGTTGTGGAAGAGACTTTTTTTAAATCTCAAAAACAAGAAATTAGGATCCCATTAGATTTTGTCCTCTACTTGTGAGTTCAAGAGCCCTTTCCCTTTCTTCTATGCAAACATGTATACAATGCAGTTCTTTTTTTTCTGTTTCTCTCTTTAGGGCAGATTTGTAAATTACTTCTATTTCTCATTTCTCTTTGTGTATACTCTTTGCCATGTGACATTTGCATTTCCTACAGCTAGAAATAAAGTATGTTTCTCCAGTTTATCAACAGTGGGCTTCAATCCATGGTTTAATTTTGCCCATGGAACATCGGTGGAAATTACAGTGTGCCAGTTCCAAGCCTAGATCTTAAGAGACATTATGTGTTCTACATGCCCATTTTTTACTTCTGTTGGTGCCATGAAAATAACACATACTGGGTATCCCAGCGGACAAGTAGGATAGGTTAAATAACTTGTGGATTACATGATGGTCCAATTTGCAACTGGCAAACAAAACCAGCAAAGCCAAGCTTTAGACCACCAAGTATGAGCCAATCCACAAGTGTGAGAGCAAGAATAAATGTTGTGTAACATTATTAAAATAAAACTAATAAACTCCTTAACTCTCTCGCATTTTAATACTCTTTAGTTACTAAAAGATGTTGAGTGTTAGATGGTGAATGTTTAACTCATCGGCTATGAAGGATGGTATGATTAGGAGCTCAGGTTTGGAGTAAGTGAATATGGATTGGAATCTTAGAACTGTCATAGCAACCTATTAACCTCAGGGATTTATTTTACTGAATGAAGATAATAAAATGCCCTATGTTTTAGGACCATTATGGATATAAATTAGATTCAGCACTTAAAGTTCACAATATAATAGTTGTCAACTCTTGCTGGTTGGATTTGGGTTAACACAGAATGACCATGCAAGGATATCTTTGGGTGAAGATAATTAAAATAGAAATTACTTCATGAGCATAAAGCAATACAGTTTTCATATAAAACACAATAAAAACAAATGAATGAAGACAGCATGATATAGGAAGGATTAAATATGGATCCATCACAGTAGTTTCTGGAACCATGCTAAGATATGGCTGCTGCATCAGTGGCTAGATCCTCTTACTAATGCACAGGGTTCATCTAAAATGGGAGATGAAAGACAAACTTGTTTTAGGAGCCATTATGATTTACCATGGCACCATGAGTGAGTAAAATGAACAGATGGCCAATTATTTCTGCAAGTGCAATAAATGAAGTGTTTTTTATTGGTATGGAGGGTGGTTTAGATCAACTTTGTCTTTCATATGTGCTGATGGGAAAGACAAATGAAAACTGACATGATAGAGGTCATCCACAACCAACATGCACAATCTGCTCCTGGTTCAGATAAATACTGCAAATTTTTCTTTGTAATGGCTTCTGTTTGCTGATTTATCCCAGGCATCTGTGCTTTAAACACAGGTTCAATTCTGTTCTGTCAATCATGTCTTCCTAATTAATTTTTGTGACAGTTAAATGAGATAATGCATGCACAAAAGCAGTCCACAAAGTGTAAGCAGCCATACCTGATGGCTAATTTCATTTAAATTGAATTGTGCAAGGAATTAAACATGCTTATCTGTTTCATTATGGCAAATTGTAAGATGTCAAACCTGGGATTATAATTTGATGACAAAATTAAGAAAATGAGCATCTGGCTGGGAGTGAGGGAATAGATTTTCTTTCCCAAATCACTCACTGAGGAGCTAGCTATGGGAACAAAGGGGTGTGTAAGTCAAGGAAACATACACTGTGGAGGTGGAGCTTGTTTGTTTGTTTTTAGTCTCCCAAGTATGTTTCTGCCTGAAAGTGTAACCAAAAGCTGCTTTATTTGAATAAGAAAATACAACTTGCCAATGTATGTCAGATACTTCAATAGTTTCAACTCTTCTAAGCTCTAAGTCTTAAAATCATCTTTAGAATTTATTACCACAAATGACCTAAATTCAGGACACCATTTATGCTCATTTTTTCTAGCTTTTACCAGCATTTTTCTATGATCTATAATAGACAGTGTATATTTCCCAGAAGTGTGCAATTCCCAGAAAAGTGGCCAGGGGAAGGATCACTTTAAAACTTTTTCTACATGTTGTGGTACTCATGGGAGATGGGGAAGAATACAACCTGGGGTTAGAGCATGGGCTATGGTGTCTTATTTGCTCTGTATCATGGGCAGCTCAGGTTCCTGATCTACTACCTATTTTGTGGAGATGTAGGCATGTATAAAAGGTAATCTGAGAAGAATGGAGCTCAGTGCCTGACATGTGTTCACTTGACATTTAGCCATTTTTCTAGTCACCTTATGGTAAGAAAGATAGTAGAGTGTGTGGCATGGATGTAGGAGTCAGGGAAAGATGGCAGGTAATTGTAAGCTGAGGTGAAGAAAGGACACAAAACTCATCAACTTAAACTAATTCATATTTTGTGAAAATTCAATGTCAAATAGATCTAAGTTCTTTGGAAAGTATAAAAAAAATGCTAAGAAAAATTAATGGCATGGGGAAGAACATAGGGAAAATGATTAAGCCGGTGGGGAAAACACTGTTTTTAAGGACATTAGAAGAATTAGCATCATAGACATAACATGTACTTATAACTCTTATCTGTTTGATAATGTAACATAAGAGCTCTCTTTATCAAAGCAGCAAGGTTAACTTCATTGCATATATTTAAAAGAGACAAAATGGCCTTTTAAAATTTAAATGAACGTTTTTACCAGTTCAGATTTTAATGATAATTTCTTGTAAATGTACCACCTTGCATAACTCCTCAAAATACTTAGCATAGACCTCCAAAAATCTTTTTCAAATTATGCCGCCAGTGACTATACCATGTCGGTATGAATTCTAGTAAAGCAGTATTGGAAAACTATATTTTATCATATCTGCGCAAATAATTTTCAAATATATTGAGGACCATGGATGTTAGTCAGGCCAACAAAAGCATGCTATCCACACCTCCATTCATTATAATGAAATGTACATTTATTTTTTATGTCAAAATTAATCCCAGTTCACGCCAGAAAAACAATCAGGTCTGTTTGGGCCTTCCGTCTCATCTTCTGCCCATGTCAGCAAAGCTCTTAGGAATCATGGAGAGCTGCCACTTTGAAATGTGTTCATTAGTCTGCCACCCTGGGCGAGTGCCCTGAATCGGTGCCTGTGTTTTGTAGCTGCATATATCCCTAACAATAGTAGTGTACGGTGAAGTCAGGGGCAGACCAAGAGATGCCAGTTGCTCTCAAAGAGGCTGAAGTTACAGGCTTTGGCCAGAGTTGAGCACCGTCTGATTTTTCTTTGAGTCACAGGCAAAAGGCCAGAAATGTCATCATTTTCTAGCTCCTTCAGGCTTTGGGACATACTTGTCACACTATTTGGGAAATCTCTTCACTCCCACTGTAAAAATATGCCTCCCTTTCTGCCAGAAATATTTGTTCAGGGCTTTCCAAAGTAGAGGCAAGGATTACAGAACTTCTTTCATATGGGTCTTTCATCCCTTAGACAGTTTCTTTGAAGTTACAGGATAAATTTGAAACAGGAAAAAGCAGGAGGTAGATAAAATAGAAACAGGAAGTATATCAGGGATTAGGCAGTCAAATAGCCAGTGTTCAAATATAATTTTAAACTCTTTGATCTCGAATGCAAAAGGATCTTATCTGGCTCTGGCACTTTCTCTTTTTCATGTAGTTCTCCTTGGTCAGACATACTTTTTGTCTGGGTTATTTCATGGGAGAAATCTCCATATAGCCATTTTAGAAACAGAATCTTTGGTCAATGAGTGAGAAGACCAGAAATGAGTCCTGAAGGATGAATCGCTGAGTCTTCTGTCTTCATATGTGGCCTCATGCCTCCACACCTTTGCATTATTTTCATTATCACATCATTTAAATGGAAATTCAGTTTCTTGGGAAATTATAAAATTGACAGGTTTTTATGTATTTAGATATTCTAACATGATTCTCAGAGTTAAGTACAGTATAACAAAACCAAGATAATTACCTGCTGCTCAACTGTAGCAAAAAATTTGGGGGAAGTTACTTTTAGAAAAATTCCTTGCATTTCAGTAAGTTGGATTTGCAGAACTCATAAGTTATCAAAATGGTGACCAAAGCAGCAGTGACTATTATTGGAGACCTGAACACTTAGATGTATCAATTCATTTCAAAACTCACAACTCTCAGTAGATGTTTATTAGTATGTGAACAAAAATAAAATTAAAGCAGTAGCTAAGAGGCTATATTCAACTTACATCCCATGTGCTGTTAAACTTTTTTTTTTCTGAAAAGCATTTAAAAATTAGGAGATTGAGCTGGGTACGGTGGCACTTCCTTGTAATCCCAGCATTCCGGAGGTTGAGACAGGAGGGTCGCAGTTGGGGGCCAGCCTCAGCTATTTAGTGAGGCCCTTTGCAACTTAGTGAGACCCTGTTTCAAAATAAAGAAAAAATAGAGCTAGGGATGTAGCTCAGAGGTAGAATGGTCCTGGGTTCCATCCCCAGTACCACACACACACACACACAAAAAAAAAAAAAAAAAAATTGGGAGATTGCATACAAAATCCATATTTCTAACTAAAGCAGCATTTGAATTTATGAGCTCTGATGCAAATGCTCCATAAATAGAGTATATATTAACTTCTTATTAGTGTGAATTAATTCTCATTTCTTATCCTGGCATAACAGCCATTCAATGTATATATGCACATACACCCACATAAACACAAACACACTACATATTTAAAAGAGCATCTTTCTTCCAGTCCTGATTATCAGTAAGCCAAGTGTATAATTTGGATCATCTGCAGTGTTCTTTCTAAAACTAAGATCACTTATCTGTAAAAGAAGCCTCCATAGCTTACTAGCTTTTCTCACAGTCACATATTCTATGTTTACTTTTATTTTTTTAATTATGAAAAAAGTATTTTGGGCACTTCAGTGATCCAATTTGGTTATTTTCACTATTAAAATTCATGGAATCCTAGAGCTTAACTGAAAATAAAATTAGGATCTAAGCTTCTCATTTCATAGATAGAAAAAATTTTGAACAGGAAAAAGATGCAAGTGGTATGTTTAAACAGGGGTATGTTCAAATAAAAATGCTGTGTTCAAAAGAAATAAAGAAGCAAACGTCCTCTAGTTTATTCCAAGCATTTACTTTCTCTAACATACTGTTTTATCTCTAGAAGTCACATGGCTGGAATGAAATTTAGAAGTGACTCTACCTGTTATCCAACCTGGAATCTTAAAGATGAGCATTTACTGAACTTTTATTATAGTGAACTTTTCATTACTTGGGTCTATATCTTTTCCCTTACTAGGTAGTAGTAAATCTTTAAAAGAAGGCACCACCCATCTTTTTATTTCCCACTCCCAGAGCCTTGCTATTCCTAGTCTGGTGCTTTGTACAAACCAGGTATTCGGGAAATGTTTGCTAAATCCCCCAAAAAACCTTCCATATCTTTAAGCCATAAGGATATTTTTCAATTGACCCAAATAATAACATGATACCATAAATAAGCTTGAGAGCCAAAAATATATTTTGTCCTCAGTGACACATTTCATTTTGCTGCCTAAAAGTTCAGCTTGGTAATCTATAGTATGTATCTTCTGTGTGCAAAATATATACTAACTTCTATTGGGCAAAGTTTCTTACACCTGTCTGATCATCAGCATTTCCCGAAGATGCTAACATCATAACCCTATATATTCTGATATATCTGTGCTGGAGGCCCTCTATGTATTCTAATTCCTTTAACTGATTTTGGTCACCGCTCAGATTTAGGAAATATATCACATAAATTTTATAAGCAATAACGTCTAATTATATGCCTCACTTTGAGTCATGTGACCTAAATCTCAGGACTTTAGCTATTCCTTTTCAAAAAGTAAACAAGGAACAAATTCTAAAACCATTTATAAATCTATTAGTATGTGAAGCTTAGGAAAAGTAAGAAAAAAATTTTAAGTTAGATTTGATGGCCTTGATGATAAATATTATCTGTATCTTAGGGAGAGATAAACTACCATTTTTCCTCATCAGAATAATTTAGAAATATTAGTAGTAGCAATTGAAGACTGCTACTTTATCTCTTGACAAAAAATATGCAATTACCATGGTAACCACTAAGATAGGACAAGATGTCTCCTTAGAGGCAGAGAATAGAACCAAACATCAGTTGGGGGAAGAGTTCTAACTACCCACAAGTGATACTTTTAGGTATATTTATATAAACTCAGGTCACTTTAGTTAAGACATGTAAAGTAAGTAATTTAAAATGCATGACAGAGCCGGGCATGGTGGCACACACTTGTAATCCCCACACTTGGGAGGCTGAAACAGGAGGATTGCACGGGTTCGAAGCCAGCCTCAGCTACTTAGTGAGGCTTTCAGCAGCAACTTAGTGAGACCCTGTTACCAAATAAAATATAAAAAAGATCTGGGAGTATAGCCCGGAGGTAGAAAGCCTCTGGGTTCCACAAAAAAACAAACAAACAAACAAAAAAAACAACCATGACAGAGCCGGGCGTGGTGGCGCACGCTTGTAATCCCAGCATTCCAGAGGCTGAGACCTGAGGATTAAGGTTCGCGGACAGCCTCAGCTACTTAGTGAGGCCCTCTGCAACTCTGAGATCTGATTTCAAACTAAAGAATAAAAAAAATAGGGCAGAGGGTGAAGCTCAGAGGTCGAATGCCCCTGGGTTCCATTCCAGACCCGCAAAAATAAAAATAAGATGCATGACACTAATTGTACACAATTTTTATCCACATTTGGGGATTTTATATTCATACTAACTTAAATATTTATATTAAACCACATGGTCAAGAGAATGGGTCTAGTTTCATCATGTAAAACAAAAAATAGAAATAAAGCTGATGAAACACTCTTTATAATTATAACAATGACAACTTCAGTTTCATGGGAACTTAACACATCAAATATCTTACATATATTATGTAATTAATTTCTCACAGTAGCACCTTAAAGTAGGTATTATTATTGTTATTGTCCCATTCTATACAAGAGAAAATTTAGATTCAGAGTAACTAACTAGGTAATTTACGTAACATCACATAGCTAACATATGTAGAGAAAAGATGAAACCTGACTCATTCAAAAGATTTGCCTTCCAAAATAAAGAACATACTTTGTATTGCAAGAGATATGAACTGTGGTCTTTATAGTAAATTTTCACTCTCAAAGAGCACTATAATCTGAGGAAAAAGAAAGTTGTTTCTCTATGTTACATTACATTACCCTCAAAGTTTAGTAATATATGATCTCAATCATTTAATTTACTTTTCAATTCTTTTAGTTTACTTATAATTCTCAACTATGTAGTCATGCAATAAACACTGGAGTGTACCAGCTAAGTACTAGGCACTCTAGTTATTACTGTACATATAAAAACAGAATAGCCTCTCTCCTAAAGCAGCTCATATTATGGTGATGAAGACAGGGAAGTAAATACATATAATTAACGAAGTTGCACAATAGAAAACTTTGCCATAGTGGGAGTAGACAGGGAAGCCTCAGTAGATGCACACCTTAAACTAGTGAGTTGAAATGGCCAGGAAGATGGTAAAATAGCACAATAAACTGTGGGAACGTTTATCTATATAGGAAGACTGCCACAAATTGGATTGATGGGCGGGAGTAGGCAATAGCTCTGCTGGGTTAGACTTCAGTGTACCAGAGGGGAAGAGAAAAAGTGAGACTAGAAAAGAAGGTAGCATCCAGGAGTTTTTACACTGTTATTATAGTCATTTTTTTTCTACTCAACATTTGGTGTCTGACACTATGCCAAGAACTTTACGTACATTATTTCATGAGGAAATGTACAGGTGAAAAACTAGCAGCTCAGATATTTGAAGCAGCTGTTCTGGATTTCATACCTTGGATAGCAGTAGAATTTGAGTGCAGATCTGATTTCTCTCCAGGTATGTGTTTCTCTTCTATATCTCACATAAAGGCATCTGGAGATTCCCCTACAAGCAATAAGAAGCTGTTTGAGAATTTCAGACTACCATGTAATATGAGTAGATTGGCACTTTGGAAGAATCTCTCTGGCAAAATTGTAGAAGTTGAACTGAGAGTTGTTACAAGACTAAGTGAACAATTAGGAAGTTACAGTGGTCTAGGTGAGAAAAAAAATGCCTGGTCAGAGGTTCTCCTTGTTAACTGTTCACTGGAATCACTTGGGAAATGTTTAAACCTCTACAATGCCTGGGTCTCATACTAAAGATACCATCACTATTGGTCTTGGATATGGCCTGGACACTGGAAGTTTTTAAAAACTTCAAAGAATTATAGTATGTAGCCAGGGTTGAGAATAACTGTTCTTGGCCAAGTCAATGGGGCAGAAATAAAGAGGTGTTTGGGTGTTTTTTTAGAAATTAGGGTGAACAAGACTTGGTAGTTGATTGGATATATGAACTGGTGATGGGGGTGAAGCTCAAGGTAAGGGAGGTTCTGAGATAATTCCTAGATTTCTGATATAGGGGATTGGGAAGATAGTGGTCCCATTAATCAGGATTAAAAACATAGAAAAGAAGGCTTATAATCTCTTGAAGTAATGGAATATAGAATAGTTGTGTGTGTGTGTGTATATATATCACTGGGAATTGAGCCCAGGGCCAATCTACCACTGTGCTACATCCTACTCCTTTTTATTTTTTTTTATTTTGAAGCAGACTCTCACTAGGTTTCTGAGAGTCTTAGTATGTTGCTTAGACCGGCTCTGAAATTGCAATCTTCCGGTCTTAGCCTCCCAAGTAATGGGATTACAGGCATATACCACCATAGCTAATGACAAGATAATTTTTTAAAATTTTGAAATAGAATCCTACCCTGCTATCTCTGCTGCCTGGTACTCATAACCTCAATTTATTTTCTCTTCAGGCAGCCTCCCTATTCCCAGCAGTGGTCAAGAGAAGGGAAGAGTGGGTTGATGACAGTGAGCTCTCACAACTGCTACAACCCCAACAAATTCAAATTGTCCTCACAAGCACTATTGACAGAAGGGATGCTACTTACTTCCTAAGCTAAAAAGCAGTACTAGTGATAATATTAACTAGCAGAGGCAAAAAAGGAAGCAGCTATCTGAATCAACAAACACGGAATTCTACCCACTGGCAACTAGATTAGTGGAAGAATAGTTTTTGACACCGTGGTTCTTATTCTGGCTGCACAACAGAATCAATCACTGAGAAAGATTTTAAAAATATGGATGTCTGAGTGTCACTCCCAGGGTCTCTCATTTTAACTGGTCTTAAATACAAAAAATTTTGTTAATGCTTGTATTATGATCATGTGAAGTCCAAGTTAAGAGCCATTGCTTACAATATCTTCATGCACCTCTCACCAAATAAGATGACATTCTAGTTAATAAGTAGGTTGCTCAGGGTATTTTTAGACTGACCAGATAATGCCTTCTTTTTATGGAAGAATTAGCAGAACTATCTCACAGGTTACTATCTTTGCAGACAATATACTCTTAGTAGTCAAAAGGTCATATATAAACACTTCCAGTTACCCTGCTAAATGCAGTATGGGTTTTTGTTGCTGTTTTGTTTGTGTTTTTATTTTTCAGACAGAAATTGCCTACATTCTACTTCATGGTAATAATCCGGGTTTACCTAGGGAAATGAAATTATGCCCCAAATAATTGTTTGGACATTATCTGCTTCTTAGCTGAGAAGTTCACACATAAAAATATAAACCTGTGAAAAATCTTTTACCATGCAAGAGAAAATCTGAATATATATATATACACAGATACAAAAAGTGACAGATATATAAAGGAGAGGACTTTGGATGTGGTCTCAGTGTATAGAATTCCAGTTTTAATGTAACAGCTGCATTGAACATTCTATTTTCAGATAACTAATAAGTCTCATTTCCACAAGCCAATTTTCAGGAGTAGAATTTAGAAGAATCATTTTTTTCAAGCTCAACATTTTACCCTGGCTACATGTGCTGAAAAAAAATTGCCTAGATTTGTTTTTCAGTACATGTAGTTGTGTAAATTCCTGCAAACCTGCATGAATTTGACTGGACCATATGGACTTCAACTCTAAAACCAACTTTCCTGTTGAGGATCATATTGTTGAGGATTGTATTGTACTGTTTAAGAAGGTCTTGCTTATTCTAAAACAATATCCCTAGTTAAGACAGATGAATCTGGCGCTAGATGAACCATCTGTCTGGATATTGTTGAGAGACACACACTGATGAATTTGGATTGAACCATGAACACAAATCCAACAGTTGCATTGCTTTTCTAATGCAGCATTGATTTGAGCGAAGTGGAAAAATAGAGTAGTCTTCTGTGTTTCCTTGAACTGAGAGAAGGATTAGAAAGAACACGATAACTCGCCGGGCATGGTGGCACAGGCTTGTAATCCCTGCACTTGGGAGGTGGAGACAGGAGGATCACACAGGTTCAAAGCCAGCCTTGCTGGCTTAAGAAACCCTGTTTCCAAATTTAAAACGATATACAAATAGGTCTGGGAGTATAGCCTAGAGGTAGAAGGGTTCCATCCCCAGTACCACAAAAAAAAAAAAAAACCAAGATAACTGAGAGGATTCCAATTTAGTCTTATGTATCTATTCATGAGTTTATTCTCATGAATGAAAAGTGATTCTTACTGGACTAATTTCATAGTTTTGTCTTATTGTTAAAGTTTAACATGAGATTTCTCCTGAACCGGGTGACTCACCTCCCTGGACGCACACCTCATAAGGTTTGGGGAGCCCTCACATGTAGGCAACAGAAGGGAGGCTTTTAATTGCAGACTGAGCAGAGTAATACATTAGGCAGTGGCTGGATCTGAAAATACAAGCATGGACCAATATTTGCTAAGGAAAAAACTTAGTATAAGCCAACTAGCAATCAGGGCCATGATCAAATCTCTAAATCAGGGTTCTTTGTAGTTGGAACAATACTTCTTGATTGGGTATAATTTATGATGAAATATCTGGCTTTAGAGGATGTACTAACACCATAGGATAATATAGGTAAATATAATCCAGGCACTAAAAATCCTTATATAAAGATAAACATAGCCTGTACTAGTCTGTTCCACATATAGCATTCCTTTGCAACTCTAATGCACCGATAAAAGTAGAAAATAAGATGTAAAAAGGTATAGACAATTAGAAATAAAACAAAATACTCAAATCCTGGTTTCTCAAAGGAGATGGATGCCTTGTCCTGAAAAGTTCACTTTCTTTGTTTAGGCTTCACCTATAATGATAATGGGTAAAAATTCTGGTATTTTATTGCCATTTAACCCCTGAAGGGTTGTGCACTGGTACAAAAACTTTCTTATATGGATTATGTAAATTTTGTAAACTAGATACTGTAAGGTATGTGAATTACCAGAAATAGTGATATGGTCCAAACTAGCAAACATCCATAAAAGGTAAAGTTTTAAGACATTTAAACTTTTTGTTTCTAAAGGTTTTAATCAGCTGATTCCTAAACATTCATTTCTTACCTGCTTCTACACTTTAGGAAATGACAATACTATAGCAGAATTACTTTTTTGAATTAAAGGCTTTACTCATTTATTTTGCAGCATGACCTATGACACAAGTTCCTTTCTTCCTTGCAATAGAAATAGGGAATCTCCATTAAGAAATGAAATCATTCAGAATTTTCTCTGTAACTTAATTAAATCATTTGTTCTGCAGACAGTCTTCTCTTCATCTAGAAATGCACATTTTTATATAAAACCCATAGTCATTTTTAACTTGTTGCCCCTTTTTTAATCTACCCAGGCTTCTAGTGAAATTAGACTTTTTTCAGGAACTTTCTTCTCTAAAGATGACATTGTAATAAAGGAAATGGAGTTTTGTCCTTGATAATCTCAATCAGCTCCAACATAGTTCTTTGAGATGATTCCCTTGCTAGCTGGTTGCATTCCAAGCATGTATAAACCATATTATGCTTCTCTAATCTAAATTATACAAAAGTCAGACTCTACTTTCCACAATATTTTAGATACATTTGTATTAATTTGGCATCAATATCTCATCCTTGAAGTTGATTGTGTTCAGCTTATAGTTGCTTCCCCTCAGATTTTAAGGTTTATTTCTTCCTTAAGAACTATTTGAGCTTGAACACAAATATATTGTGTGTCAATTTTTTCCAATATAATTTTACTCTTCATTATCCAACCTTTTCTCATCATTTATTTTACTTCTTTTTTTATCTTTTTTTTTTTTTACAATCATTTAGGGGAAATTCAGCCATAGTGCAGTGTCTTAAGGAATGAGACATTTTTAATCATTTAATCTTAGTAGAATGGTAACCTTAAAATCTGGGCAGCCACTGATACATGTGCTACAAAAGGATATTGGGAATATATTAGACATTAGCAGACACATTAGAGTTTATAATTTTGAAATTACTATGTTTTTGGAACCATAAACAAATATATAGATCCCTTCCCTCCTCCACCTCCCAAACTTGTGTTGATTTTAGCAGTTGGCATTGTAAAATTAAAATGGTAAAGGATCTTTACGTAGCTTTGTCTAATGCTTTCAAGTTTTAAACATTCTAATTATGCTATTAAGAAAATCATTAAAGGCATGTTGGATTTAGACTCTTGAAGAAAGTTTTTCTAGGAACCTAAAGTAGAAGTCTAATGACATTAGTAGATAGACCAAGCATACTATTAGCTTAAAAATCTCATAGCTGGAATGACTTGTCTGAGAATTTGCTTTCTCAGAGGCTAATCGCCTGAAGATATTTAACATCTCTTGACTTGGACTGAGTGACAGTAAATCTTGAGGCTTAGTGACTTATCTTAATAGAGGGTTATAGCTTTATGTAATTATGTGTGAGGATCTTAGAAGAGATAAAATGAGGAAGTATGAGAGAAGTTGGAAAGGTGAATAGTATGCAAATAATCTTGAAGAGGTAGCTAGAGATTTGTAGTCAATCAGATCCATGTCATGGAAGCCAGTGAATTAAAAGAAAATAAAACTATAGTTAGTTATATTCAAAGAAATGTTATCTTAATTGTCATAAGACATATCAATATTTTGCTGTTAGTAAAAATCATCTTATATAGTATTTATCAGATGTTCTCAAATTTGATGATCACAGACTATTACCCAATATAAAATGTAAACAAAGGGACCTGGTTTAGTTTATTGGCATATTCCATTCAAGTTTTTAATAATTTCTATTTTCCATCCTCCCTCTCCAAAATTATCACCTCTCACAAGTGCCCAATGTTCCCACTGTCATTATATCCCTGTGGGTTTTGTAACTCAAATATTCTATTTCATGTGAAAATATAGCTGGTGTCTCTTTGGAAAAGAGATGAGACTAATTGGCTACTTTGGCAAACATTTAATCTTGAGTCTAGCAGGAAGGTCTGGCTCCTGGTAAGAAAGGGAATTAAATACTCAAATCCCCAAGCTGTCAGCTAGCAGATGTATGTTCAACTAGGAGAACAAAGAACCTTCTGGAACAAAATTGAGAGCTGAGTGTGTTGTCAGTTGGAAGGGAATCTGACTGTTTCAGCTCAAAAGCAAATGCTTGACACCATGTGTTGACTTTCTGCATCAGTCCCCTCACCTCTTCTTTCCAACCCCATACCTACAGCCTGCTGAGAAAATATCACTCTAAAAAGGACCCATATGGCTATAAATTCAAATTTTCACCTTTACCACATGCCTGTGCATCTTTATCACTGAGCTAATTGCATTAGGCAGTGTCAGGTGCTGTCCACCCAGCCTTCCTTTGTGACTGGGTTATAATCCAATTTTCCTGATACTAGTGATGCCAGGCTCAGGTCAGCCACTGACTGTCTTCTGGCCACAGACAATGTTAACAGTCCAGTATTTCTTACACGAAGAGCCAACAAATTTTCTAGCTACTATATCTTCTCCCCTTTGTGGGGATGAAGGGACATAAAGGATGAATAGAGATTGAAAGATCTGTGGATATTACTCATATTCTTATTTTCAGAAAGTCTGTAAATTAACTTTTTCTACTTAGTAAAACCTACTATAACTTCAAATCTTATCCACCCTCTCTCACCATCATCTCCATCTGTCTCTTTCCTTGTCTAAATTACCATCAGATATCACTTGTACTAATGTCTTGCCTCCAAATTGGCCTTTGGAGTCTACTTTTGCTCCACTTAGTCTAATCTCAACATCCAGGATGATCTGGATACATCACATCGCATCTCTGCTAGAGTCCTAGCAATGGTTTCCCAGGACTAAAAACCTAAGTTCTTTGAGTCATTTATGCTGCTTTGTATGACCTGCTCCATTGTCAAGTCCTTTCCCTTACTGCTCATTTCTCTCCTTTGGTCTCGTGACTTCAAGTCACTGCTCTCATTGTTTTCCAGGCATGCTCCTACTGCAAGGTTTTTGGTATTTCTTTGGTTTGCATTGATTTTCCATGAGACAATTACATGGTTCACTTTCCCTATTTTTCCACTACATTTTCTTTCTTTACTTTTGTCCTCTTTTGTACTCATTACCTTCTATTTTACTTGCTTATATTTTTGTTGTCTTTCCTGCTAGAATACACGTTTCATTTGCCCTTGGTCTCCATATGTTTACCCTGTTAGTTTTTCTTTCTTCCTGATATTAGACTTTGGCATTCTTTGAAGGATGCAGCTTAATATATTTCCCTTAAAGCTATTACTTGGTTTCCCTCTTACACCAGGTTTAACCTCAGCAGACCAAGTAAATATCAAAATCATCAAAAAGTCCTTTATACTACAAAAGGAATGAAAAGGGGAAATCATCTATGTTAAAGGAGAATAGATTTTCTCTGATTAGATCTCTTTAACAGGTAAAGAAATACAACAAAAGACAAAAACATTAATGCAGAAGGATAGAAAAGACTAACTAGAATACATTAACTCTAGACCCCTGTTGTGAAAACAAGGAATCCTAATTACTATCAAATTCTCAATGATGACATAACTCTTAGAAAAATCTGCTCTTTGGATACTTCCTGTCCAGGTCCAATTTTCTCCATATTCTTACATTTTTAACTATCTAGAGATATATCTGGGAGAGTCTTTTAAGTCAAGGTAAAATGGATAGAGATTACATATGTCTTAAGACCTTTGTGATTAACTGCATCTTATTGGCCCAGCCAGGGAATCATATTTTATGTCTTTGGAAACCAAGTATAGTAAGCCTTATTTATTTATTCATGGAAAAATAGATGAACTTTACACTTTTTCCAATTTGAGTAACAGCCTCTTTCCCAAAATTCCAAAGGCATATGCTGGTTAATTTGCCTCTTTACAAAGAAAAATAACTTGTCAAATACATTTACATTAATAGAGTACAACTATCTAGGGTGGAAAATGTGCTCTAAACACTACTACTCTGATTAGAACAGTTGTCTTTATTTTTGCCCCTTCCAAATCTGAAAAATAATGTATCTTATCAAAAACTTTGTTTAAAAAATTCATAATATTAATTGCAACACATTTGACTTCTGGCATATTGTAAAACTGATTTTTAAAAATGAAACTATTATAGCATTCTTCTAAGTATTTCATGAGGAATCCAATGCTATAATTATATAAATACCATAATCAATTTGAAATAAGTTAATAAGCCCTTCCTTAACATTTAGATTTGTTCATCTTTTCTTTGTGACTCATTGATATTCTACTATAATCCTCATATTTTTAATTTTGAAGCTTTATTATTTATTACAAAATTAGTAGGAAAATAGAAACAAAAGAAAAGCAATGTGCTTTGGGTACTCTGGAGAGCTCAAAAATGGAACTCTGTCCCCTTCTCTATCCCTGACCTTTAAATAGATATTTACCTTTATATATACTTTATGCTTAAAATATTTTGATCATAATATGCTTGTCTGATATAAAATACATATATCTTTAAACATGACATTTTAAATGTTTTTATAGTTCAAGTTACTATCATAATTTTAGTACTATACTTTTGAACAGAACATTTTTTTGTGTGTGGTACTGGGGATGAAACCATTCTACCTCCAGGCTACACTCCCAGACCTATTTTATATTTTTATTTGGAAACAGGGTCTCTTAAGCCAGTGAGGCTGGCTTCGAACCTGTGTGACCCTCTTGTCTCCACCTCCCAAGCACAGGGATTACAAGCGTGCGCCACTACGCCTGGCCTTAACATTTTTTATAAATAAAATATCTCTGGAATTTTAGCAATAAAGAACAGTATTTACTGCTAAAATCTGACTATATATTAAATATTAAACATTTTAAACAATAGAACTTACAAGTACTGAGGATAAAAATATTTTACATGGTATTATACATATAAATTTCTACATCCTATTCTAAAAGATCCCAATGTGAGTAATTTACTACTTACACTTTGAAAAACATTAGCTCTGTACAACTTTACTAAAGAGTTAGGTCCTTGAAAGGCTCTAAGCTAAGGACTGACATATTTAAAACTGTGAAAGCATATAAAAGTATTGTGAGCCAAAAGGACTATAAAATCCCCAGTTAGATTATTTTAATAGCCCAGGCAGAAGATAATGGCTTAGAACAGGGTGATAATATTGGTGATGGAGAGAAACAGACAGGTGTCTATTACAGCCTAGAAGTAGATTTAAACACAATGTGGAGGTTCAGTTCATAGAGTATAGAAGGTCAGGCAGAGGTGGCATCAAGGATGACTCTCAGATTCCTGGCTTAAGAAACTGAATGATGATACAACTAACTGAAATATGAAATACCAAATGTGGAGCAGGTTGGGGGATGAATTTAAAGAAAGCATGGTTTCCATTTAGATTTCTGCTAAATACACTTGACGTTGCAGTTAGTTGGTTATACCAGCATGAAGCTCAAAAAAGGAGCACAAACCAAAGCAGTTTTCATCCTTTAGCAACCACCAAAATCACCTGTGGAGCTTGTTAAAACCTAGATTACTGAACCTCACTGCTGGAGATTCTAATTTCATATATCTGGGAGGAAGGGGTGAAAATTTGAATTACTACAAGTACCCAGGGAATGCTGTTGCTGCTGGATTCAGGGACCATATTTTGAGAACCAACAAGGTAGAGTTTTATATTTAGGACTTTTTGGTGCACAGATGGTCTCTGAAGCCTTAGGAATAAGTGAGATTGAAGGAGGTGAGGTACAACAATGAGACACCAAAAGTGAAACTTTGCTGAATTTCAAAATATAGATAACCCTTGGAGATTTAAAATACTCCCAAAGAATGAAAAGATGAGACGGAAAGTCATGAAGAAAGCAAGGTAAGAGGCGCTACTCCACTCAGCTGACATCTTGTATTCCTTTGTAGCTCTGTGAAAATTTGCCACAACTAGTGCTAAGAAAACTCATTAAAATAATAAATGTACTCTGGAAGCAGATACCACCATCTGGGAATGGAAAGCTCCACTCCCTTTCTGATTTCCTCAATTAAAAATTCTGAAGCTGAACTGTGGCATAGGAGCTGAAAATTTTAGTTTCATTACAAGATGGATATTCTCTTGGAAGAAGCATAATATCTATTCAGATCACTTAGAATTGTTAACATACACGCACTTTTTGATCTAAAGGAATCTCTTGAGATTTCATCTGGACCAGTGGATTCTGTTTCTACTAAGCCTGTATTCAGTGACGAGCTCCTCTAGAATAAGGATGGCTTTGAGAAACATCAGAGTGCCAAGGGTGGCATCTGGTCCAAGAAAGGAAAGAAACAACCCAAACCTCCTCCCTAATCCTTTCATAAAGAGCCAGCACTCTTCATTTTACCTGCTATGTTTTCACTATTCCCAGATCAATCTTTTTCTCGTAAACTGAAAAATATTAGCTGCAAGGTTTACTTATGTTAAACTAGTAGTTTCCATAAAGGAATTTCAAGAGTGATGGGCTTCTAAGCATACCAGGATCTTTTGTAATTTTACAAAAAGCCATCTGGACTCTTTTAGACTTGAACTTGCTTGCCACAGTGTCCAATGACATCTATCATTTGACCAAAGTTTCTGGCAGAGAATGTGGAGTTCTGTAGTCATCCACTGCTCTCATCAACTCTCAGACACAGAGTCCTGTTTATGATCTACCCCTTCATAATCACAAGGCTAGATCTATGAATAATTTTAGTCTCTCTGATCATGGGTAGAATTCACTTAAGCTCCTGATGTTTTCAGGCTCCTCATAATCCTGTGGATTGCCCACATGTAGCAGGTGATTTGCCCACACAGAGAAAACACAAGGCAAACCACCTCTGTCTTACCACTGAAGTCCGCCAGTAATATTTTATGATGTTTCCCTGGATGCCAATCTGTCTCGTCACTCTATGGAACTTGTTGACCAATCCCTCCTTGCACACAATGGTACGGTCTGCCAATCTGCCCACCCACCTCTTCAGGACTGACCCCACTACTTACTCACCTGCCTGCCTGTCCATCTGTCTGACTCTGCTGCTCCTCTCACACATGACACTTTTCTTTTTGTGGTACTGGAGATGGAACCCAGGGGCATTTTATCTCTGAGCTATACTCCCCAGCCCTACTTTTTATTCTTTGTTTTGAAACAGGGTCTCACTGAGTTGCAAAGGGCCTAAGTAGCTGAGGCTGCCTGCAAACCATGATCCTCCTGTCTTAGCCTCCCAAAAGCTGGGATTACAAATGTGCACCACCACGCCCAGCTATGAAGACATTTTTTGTAGAGTGGCCTTGGCAGTGTGTAATTTGACCTATACCATCTTTTCCTCCCTTTTGAAGTTTTAGTCACAAATAGTAAGCGTGGTATTTGATGTCCTCCTGCAACTTATGTAATACACACCAAAATCTATTTTTATAAATTGGGCAATTTAAAGATGTAGCTGCAATTTGATATTTATAGGATTTCTGGGGCAAAAAATATACATATTGTGAAATATTCCCTTATACTGTAACTCCTTTATTCCCAATCTATATTTTTCATACTGGATTTTATTAAAGTGGAGCACTATGGTAACCTGAGAATAATTTTTGTGATTTATGATCTTGGAGATTTATGATCTTGTGATTTATGATCTTGTCTATGGAGAGAGGATAATTCCAACATAACTGGGCATCACTATAGTTACTTGTTACTACAAAACTCATGGAGAAAGTCCTCTCCATGGCCTCCTAGTTCTGTGGGCATACACTGTATTTAATTGCAAGTCCATGTCTTCTGAATCACACAAATGTCAGGAGTAATAAAATTTTAGATTGGAGATACTTCCCAAAGCTGTAAACTATCTAGAATAACACCAGGACTCTATACATAAAGCCACCAGAATATGGCACAATTAAACCAATCATTTCTGCCAAGTTAATAAATATGCCAACTGATAAATGAGAAGTCCATCTGCAGCAATCGGTACTGTCTGAATCTAATGCATCAGCTGTGCCCCAGTTCAGTGTGGGGGCTGAATATAGAAATGGCCTAGATACAATGGAAATTTTCTTTTGCACAAAAACTATCATTTTTGTTTATATGACAGCAAAAGGAGCATACTCTTTCCTTCTTGTAATCATCAAAGTGTCCCAAATGTGCCAATCACTCTACATGAACAAATATTTTGCATTTTTTAAGATATGTTACTCAAGTAAAACAAGCCAGGCTCCCTCTCCTCAGATCTAGATTTCTGGGAAGCAAAATGGCTCAAGATTGAAGTTCACTGATTATGTGGTAGCATCAAGGCAAACATGAGGCTGGCCCACTATGGTAACTACATATGCACATAACTAATAAGATATAACAGGTAATCAGTTATCAACTTCAAAATACTTAAGTTCATCTATAGTCTAAAATTACTTTAGAAATACTGAATTATAACCATACTGGAGTCAGAGAATTTATATATATATAGTCCCTTAGATTTTATAGAGAATATAAAAAGGGTATACAATTAGTCCATAGGTAAATTATAGAATTTCAGAGTTGAACTCTAGGACTCCCATAAATATTCAACATTTTCCTGAAGTATGAGTGCTTTTAAACTGTCTCACACAAAGCATCTGCTCAGACTCTGCATGAATACTTCCAAAGTTAAATAACTGGCTGCCTCTGGGCAAGGCCATTCAAGTGTAGGATGTTTTGAAATTATTGAGTGAAAGAAATAAAAGAAACACTTGCAAAATAAAAAAAAAATCAAGTACAGAAGTACAGCCTTTTGAGATGGACACTGCTTTGGTAATCAAAGTCAACATCTTAATTACATGATCATCACAGTCATCTTCTTAACTATGTTTATGATTCTCTTGTTTCCCACTAGATTACTACTCTGGCTAAACTAGAACTCTGAAAATCCATCTGTCCTAGTTCCTGCCTACACCATATTGCTGATATAAATGCAGCAGTAAAATAAACAGAACTTCTGACTGGTCACCTTTTAAATTCATGAACCTGAGGGCTCCTTGGGTTGTAATCATTCTAGCCCCTAACCAATTCCTTCTCCCACTCTCCTGGATGACTTTCATGCTTCTCCTGTCTCCAGAACACTAACATGTTCTCCCCAGCTTTATTCATGGTGGCTCATCATGCTTCCTATTTCACTAAGAGATATAATCAAAAAATCCCCAGCAACCCAACTCTATTTACCCATCTTCCTGCATCTATCTATACTTGAGCTATTCTTGTACTCAAGGTCAGAGTCTCCTTGTACTTTAGTTCCATCCTCTTTGCCTCCTTAAGAAAAGTTATTTAATAACTTTCTTTTCCCCCCTTTATCATTATTTCCCCCTTTACTTGATCAGTACCATAGTATGTATATATTTCTCAGTTTAACTTTTTCAATCTTTTTCTGCTTCTAATAGTATCTCATTTTTCTCACTCCTTCTGTAACAGAACTCCTTAAACGTTTTATCTATACTACCTAGTTCTAGCTTTCCCCTCCCGTATTCTCTTCAAGTTACTCTAGTCAAACTTTTATTTATATCATTACAGAGATTTTCTTAGCAAAATTATGTTGCTAAATACATTTCTCCTTCATTTTTAATCACCTTTCAGCACCTGAGATGTTTGATTGCTATCTCCATCTTTCAAATATTTTCTTTACTTGATGCGATAGCTTATCTTAAAAAATAACTGACTGATTATTTCCCTCCCTGTTAAGTACAGGTCACCCCCTCTGCTACTCAAAACTGAGTTATAGTGTTTATTCCTCCACTCCCTTGAAGGGGTTGGGGCTTTTGCTTTAAAGAAGAGGATATGGTTGTAAACTACACTTTAATTTTTAGATCTAAACTCTAGGAGAATTGGCCAATTCTGTTTCTTGCCTCTTAGAGCCCTAAGCTGCCAAGTGAGAAGTCTAGGAAGTTTCCTGGAAGAGACATGTGGATGTAGGAGCCATTTAACCCTTCAGCCCAGTCAAACTTGCAAGTGGCTTCATATCCGGCCAAGCTCTAATTGCAAATATGACAACATACATCAAACAAGAACCATCTAGCTGAGTCCCATCACTTCATGCAAACTTTACATACAATGAATTGTACTTTAGGACAAAGTATTGAACTGGTTATTACACAGCAATCAATAACTGGATCATCCCATTTGGCCGGCAAAAAAAACATGCCTCCAATGAGAGGGAGCCTAGTTGGTCAAGGGTTCTAACCTGTTGTTTCTGAAATCCATCATGTTTTCATCAAGGTTCCCAGTGGTTGCATATGGCAGGGACATTACAGCAGACACATTCCTGGGAGACAGTGCTCCGCCAATGGCTGCTTTTAGCCTAACGACTTTCCAGTGGACTTCGTGAAGCTTCTTTACAAGGGAATATACTCATCCTCTCCCACATCTCTTCTTCACTTGTGGTCAGACTTGCATTACAGACTTTCACGAGGCCTGGCTCGTTTGGTTCCCTTCCCTACTTCCTCTCACATGCGTTTTCCCTAATCAAGTACTTGAGTGTTTAGTTCTGTCTTAGCCTCTGTGCAGAGGACACTGGTTAACCCTTCACACTTGCCTGGCTCTTCACTTTGTCAGTTTACTTCACTCATCTCCCTGTTATCAAAGTGTTGCTATGACACAATGACACAGGATTTAGTATAGACTTATTTCCATCCATACTCATTTTCTAAGAGATTTCATTTTATAGCTTTATATAACATCTCTATGTTGAAAATTTGAATCTTTCTCGCGCGCGCGCACACACACACACACACACACACACAAGTCTTGAGTTTATCCCTAAATGTCTGTCTTGGTAAATGGCAACTCAATCCTGGTTGCTATGGCCATCTTTCTGTCTACCTAATTATCTATCTCATGACTTCTGGTCATCAATAGATCCTCTCATCTATAACTTTACAAGGTATTCAGAATATCCCTACTCTTACCACCTCCTTTGATACCACTTTGGTCCAAAACATCATTAGCTTTCACCTGGATTATGACAAAAATTCCAATCTGGTCTCCCTGCTTCAAATCTGGCCTTACTTTCACCTTTTCTCAAAATAGCTGTCAAGAAAATCCTGTGAACTGTCAGATTTTGTTCTTCTGTCTTAAACATCTGTATATGCAGCCTTACCTTATTCTGAGCAAAACAGGAAGTCCTCATAACAATGCATTTGAACCCAATGTGACTGGGCACCCAGATCCTCTGAGCCATCTCCTCCCAGCCCACCTTGCTCGCTCTGCGCCAGCCACACTGCTTCCCTTGATGCGTATCAAGCCTGCCGCTTGCCCCAACTTCAGAGGGTCTTTGTATTGACCTCTGTTCACATTATTCCTTCTAGTATCAACCCTTCAGTTCTTTCCAGTTTAAATGCAAAAGTAAACTTCTAAATTAGACCTTTCTCTGGTCACCATTTCTAAAATTACAGTTCCCCAGAATGCTTCATCTCTCCCTTTCCATATTTTACTTTTCTCCTTAGTACTTACCGCTATTTAATATAAGGTCTATTTTGCTTACTCTTAGGAATCTCCTCCACTATAATGTGCACTTGATCAAGAAACAATTTGTGTTACTTCATTCTCTGCTCTTTCTTATGCAACAAATTGCCACTTAGAAGATGCTCAATAGATATTCATTGAATTAACAAATAATTTTTATGAAGTAAAAAAACACATAAGCCAAGTTTTACCTTCTGTTACATATAAAGTACTCAATATTTATTAAATTCACTTATTTTCATCCTAAATTTTTTAAATGAGCCAATTTCATTGCAGTGAGTCAGAGACATAAAATGCTGTTTGTTTCACTGAAACATACAACATATAACGTATCAGTTTGCAAGTGGATAATAATTATCTTAAATATTTGTGACTTTTTGAAAATAATATATATACTGTTACATATATTTACCTTCATGAGTAATTTCTACATTTTGTCACTGACCGATTCCCTATCCTTGACAGCTAATTAAAACATTATTATTGGAAAATGTTCATTTATAATCCCAAGTAATTCCCTCAAAATTTATTGGTACATTTTAATTATAAGTCATAGTGATATTTCATGTATTAAGAATATACACGCACACAGCTCTTTGCCTACTTCTCTCCACATCCTCCCCTGTTCCCTCCTCAAACTTCCCTATACACATTAGTGAGATTGGCAAAGAAAAATACAACTCCCAATAAATTTATTTTGTGGTGAAATTCACTTGGTCAGGTAGAATACACAGACTTAAAATAAAGCAGAGAAAGGAAGACAAGTCTGGAAAATTTTCAACTTTGTCCTCCAATTCCCTCTGCATGGAGAAGGCACATCTTTAGACACTTAAGCTGTTGGATTTTGCTGCCAAAAACCCCCTCCCCATTCCTCTTTCTCCTCTTGACATATATTTTAAACAGCCAATGTATGAGGAACTTGCCATCTCTTCACAAGGGGAGGAAGCTGTGCATTCCATTTACTGTAATCTGGGATATTTTTAGCAATCTTAAAGAATAGTTTTTGACAATAGCAAAATAGGGCTCTTTGAGAACTAGTTATTTAAACCCCTGCTGAATGTATTCTGACAAAAATTAGAGAGTTTTATTAATTAGATAGCCTGAGGAGAGAATTAAATCTTGAGTCACCACCCTGTGTGCCAAAATAAGTTGAAAGCTTCAAACTTAACTTTGTAATTAGAGGGTCCCGGTGAGAGAAATCGAGCAGTGACTGTATATATAAGAACCTGGCTGGTGGCATGTATCGGTGAGCAAAAACCATAGCAAGTCCAGAAGGTCAAGGGAAAAAGTGGGAATCACTGAAAATGCATGTGCCTGACTTCAGTCTCCTAAAGTATCAGAGCAGCGGGTTGGAATTTAGTGTCATGAAAAAGAGGAGCCTGTGACATTGTTTTCAGTTTATATTGAAGTGCTTGTCCTGTACCCTCACAGAGGTTAAAAAAAAAAAAAGTCAAATTGCCCTACCACTTTGTGAAAGATAACTAGGTAAGGATGAGAAATCAATGGAATTCTTTGCCAAGCCCCAGGCAGGCAATATTTTTATCTGGTAATATATACTGAAGCTCTGGTGAATTTCATGCAATGTCAAAAATCCTCTGAAAGTGCCATGTTGTATCTCTCATAAATGAGAATGCTTAGTTTTCAAATATGTGACATTTTCCAATCATTTGCATTTTAAAGGTCTAAGGAATTTTAATCACCGATCAATTTTAACCCACGTTTCCTGCAAGCCTGTATAAGCATACACCCTCAACTTTACCATCCTCATAAAAATTCTCTCTTAAGCTCTTACTTTCATGTGTTTTTTAGAATGGCTCAGCACCCCCGCAGCTCTCATCAGCCTGCCTTCCCAAGTGGTCTCTCTGCCTGGAAGATGAAAGGCCCTCTTCACCTCAGCCAGAGCTCTTCTTTCTGCTTTCACACTGATGGAAAATAGCTTAAAGATGGGGAAGTCACTGAGTAGCACCAGCTGACCTTGAGGTACTGGGATGCAGTTCCTCAAAGGAGCTTTTTCAGCTTTCATGTGGTCTTAGTTTCCAATTGAAAAGGCACCTAATACTCAACAATTTTAATTAAAATAAGCTTTTCTGGTTCATATCCAGTCATTATAGACTATAAGAAACAAACATATTTCATGGCATAAAAGAGCTTCTTTCTTATTTTTTCCTCCTTTTTTGTAGCACTAAAGATTGAACCTGGGGGCATTCTACCTCTGAGTTACATCTCCAAATCCTAACCCCCTTTTTTTGAATTTTGAAATAGTTTTGCTAAATTGCTGAAGCTGGCCTTGACCCTGTGATCCTCCTGTCTTAGCCTCTCAAGTACTGGGATGATAGGCTGCACCATCATGCCTGGCTACACTTATGAGTTTCTTGAAACTAAATACTATCATTTATTTCTGAAAGAAAGCATGTATTATGGTTAGGATTACACACCCTGGAGGTAGACTGCTTATGTTCAAATCCCAGCTCTCTCCTTTGTAAACTGTTTAATCTTGAGCAAATTTCTTAACCTTTCTGTGCCCTATTTTCTTACCTATAAAGTAGCAGTTATATTACCTACTTCAGAGTTGTTGTAAATATTAATATATTTAAAAATTCTGTAAATATAAGCTATTTTATAGTTCTCTTCCACAAACATAGTGGCAGATGTAGAATTATGGATCTGGGTGACAATATCTCCAGGAATAATAAAACACAGACATTTTGGGATATCTACTATAGCTAGTTATTATTGACTGAATAATTACTAAGATCTTTTCATGAAGAGTAAAATGATCAGTAGATTCATTTTATGATTTCTCATTCATTAGCTAGTGTTTAGGGCCACAAGCTGATTTCCTTATGGAGAAATGGTGTTCTTGTCAAATGAAAATCAGGAAAGAAAATACATCGCTCACATAATATGCAGTCAGTAATATTTATGCAATTTTCATTATTGCCACCAATAAGCTTTTATTTGTGTTGATTATATGCTGGGCACTGAACCAGGTGCTGAGAACGGACAGGTCAAGATATTATCCCTGACATTAATTAAAATCTAATTGGAAAAATGGTGTATTTTATGGTAACAGGAATGAAACTAGAAGACATTATGTTAAATTCTATAGGTTAGGCACAGAAAGATAAAAAGGCACAAAGAAAAATAAACTTTATGTTCTATAGTATAGGAGGGTAACTGACTGACAATTATGTATTTCAAAAACTGTACTAGAAAGGATTTAGAATATTCTCAATACAAAGAAAGCTTAAGATTGTGTATATCAATTACTCTGAACTAATCTTTAAAATTATATACATGCACTGAAATGCCACACCATGTCCCATAAGTATGCATATTATGTATCAATTAAAAATTAAAAGAAAAAAATGGAAACAAATTCTATTCAAAATAAGTAGAGCAGATAATCATGCAATAGTGATTGAAAGAAATAAGAGGTTATTCTGGGATTGGGCAACTGGGTATCACAAAGCTATGTCAGTGGGAAGTGATAGAATAGTCTTAATATTGGCAAATGAAATATTTTCATTAAATGATAAAACCAAGCATGTATGGCTTATAAGTTATTATTTACAAAAGAGTATGTTAACTGTATTGATTTTTGATAAAATCATCCACAATGCATGGAAGGCTATTTACTGAGGGAAGACAAGCAAGAAGGCCAAGAAATGCACGCTGTAAGAATGACTATTGGACAGAAAACCCCATCAGCTCTTTGTGTACATAATGATTCAGCCTCGCTTGAACTGATTCATCACACTTATAATTTTATCTACAGCAAAAAATCATTTTGGAAAAGCCTTCCAGTTTTACTTATCACATTGTATTCCCCAAATTATTGGCATATAACAAATAGACTCCCCCATGAAAAATCTGTGTATAATGTGAGGCATCCTTTGAAATTTAAAAGACATAAAAGTTCATCAGAAAGAATTTTAGAAGTAGAGTAAATTTATTCATCTCATTGTTAAGATGTGTTGAAAATGTATATGATACCTAAAATAGTATGATCTAAAATATAAGAGACAAGAAAGTTTGTGTTCTTAGATTTATATCACAACTTTCACAAAACAAAATTTTATACTGTAAAGACTAAGCTGGATATCAAGAGCTTTACTCAAATTTCATTCTGTACCTAGCTCTATGACATTGACCAAATCACCATTCCTATATCAATTTTTCTCATCTATAAAATTGACATAGCAAGACTTCCCTCATAGAAGGGTTGAATAATAAATATAACAGCTGAAAGTATACCAAACTCAAATTGATAGTGTTGGTGTGAAATAATTTCTTCATATTGCTGCAATATAGAATATCAGAATAACTTGATATGACCTTGAAGGTTCTTGAATACAGTATCTGAAATTCCCCTTCACTAAATTTCAATGTGTATTCTGTTGAGAATATACTCATTTTATGACATTACGTATCGTAATCGTGGGTGCCTTAGAACATTGGGGCTAGATAGGAATGTAGCTGGGTATAATGGCAAATTTTACATTTCAACTAAACTGACCTTGGGGTTCCAGATTAAATATTTCTAAGTGTTTCTGTGAGAGTTTCTGGGCAAGATTTGAATCAGTGGGCCCAGTAAAGGACACTTCCCCAACACACACAGGTGGGAATCCTAAAGTACCCTTGAGGATCTGAATAGAACAAAAGATGTATGAAGGTGAAATTTGCTTCTTTGGTTTCCTGCCTCACTGCTAGAGCTGGGACATTTCATTTTCTCTGGCCCTTAGATTGGGATTTATATCATCAGCTCCCCTGGTTCTCAAGCCCTCTGACTTTGAATTACACCCCTGGCTCTTCTGCATCTCCACCTTGCACATGGCAGATAGTATGATTCTAAATCTCCAAAATCACACGAGCCAATTCCTCTTGATGAAAATTTTTGTAAACAATCTCAATATAGAATATGGAAAGCAGGTATCTAATGACCTTTAAAAAATACCTGAGGAAGCTGGGCATGGTGGCGCACACTTGTAATCCCAGCATTGGGGAGGCTGAGACCAGACGACGGCAGTTTGCGGACAGCCTAAGCTACTCAATGAGGCCGTCTGCAACTTAGTGAGACCCTATTTCAAAATAAAGAAAAAGTAGGGCAGGGGGTGTAGCTCGGAGGTTGAATGCCTCTGGGTTCCATCCCCAGACCCGCAAAGATAACCCCAAAAAATAAAAAAAAAAACCTGAGGATATTACAAGCCCTAAAATACTCTGCCATCTTCATGGCATGAGTTGATGCAAGAGGTAGCATAAAGTTTACTGAACCAGCATTTCACTTTCAGGGCTAAGGTAGATCTGTTAGGACTCTGGTGACCAAATTATCTACTTAGAAGTCCAGGGTTTTAGAGAGCTATGACACATTAGTAGGTGTTTCTTAATTTTCCTAAAGATTATATTAATACTCTACTATTGGTTTAAAAAGTGATTATATTTTAATGGATTCAGTGTTATTGATCTTCGTCGCACCTCGTTCAAAGAGGCAGAAGTGCTTTCTCTCAAAAAGTAAGATCTGGCTTCATAAACAAGCAAACAAAATGAAAATAGATCAACTTACTGATTTTCCAGAGAGAAGACCAAGTTATCCCTAATAACTCCTCTCCTCAAAATCCTTGAGTACCCTGGTTTTCAACCATGGCCAACACTAGAATTATCTGAGAAGTTTTCAAAAGGCTTGATGGATAGGCCACATTTTAGAACAGCTAAATTGAATCTAGGTGTGGGATCCAAGCTTCCATATTTTTAAAGCTCCCCAGATGATTCTAATGGCAGCCATGCTTGAAAGCACTACTGGAGAGATTTTCCATTCCTGTGAATTGAATCCATGTTTCTTAGCATGGCATCATAGGCCTGCTGCACTTTGTCTCCACACGTTTTCAGCCTCATTTTCTACACTCCCAAAGCCCTCACCTCACCTAACCAGTGCTTTCTGTTTATATGTTGTTTGCCAGCTGATAATACAAGTCCTTGTGTTTGCTTCTATGTACCTCAACCCTGCTGAGTCAAATTGCAGCTGACTTTTAAAACTCAGCAAGTGACAGTACTTCCTTTCCTTGACTCCCGAGTGAGGATTTTCAACACGTACACAAAGTCTTTGCTACTACTCCCACCGAAGTTGAGTCTAATCTTTTTAAATATGAGCTAGCTTTAATAACTTAATTCTAATGAAAAGAAGGTGGAAGTGACTTTCAGCAAGGCTAGGTTAGAAAAGGCTGTACAGCTTCTACCTGGCACTCTCTCAAGACACCACCAGGCAAGTTGAGAGATAGGTAGAGAGGCTACAAAGACAGTCAGAGGCCTGAAGGACCCAGATATTTTGGCCCACCAGCCCTCCAAAGTCAGGCAGCACAAACCACCAGCTTTTCACATAATGAGCTTTCATATGATTCCAACCTGTAGACTTGGAGCCATTCAGCGGACACCCCAGACTTCACAGAGCAAAGACAAACTGTCCTGGCTAGGCTATATCCTAATTCCTGAAGAAAAGAATAGTAAGCAGATATTGAACGCCACTAAATCTTCAGATAACTTATTTCATGGCCAAAATATGAGACTCTCACTTTTCTAGCTCATTTTTATCTCTGCCTCTGATATGATGTTTAACATATTCTTTTACTGTATTCCTACTGAACATGTTGTATCTCCCTAGATTGCTAGCTCCTTGATGTCAGAACCCCTGCTTCATTGCTTTTTTGTACTGGGTACAATGCTTGTCCTAAAATATACTCAAAACTTGAGTGAATTTTTAACTTCCAGCATAGACAAGAATTAGCCCAAATAGAACAGCATTCAGCTTTTATGGTTCTAGATTCCTAGATATAATTGTCAATTGTATTCATTAGCTTTAGTTAAAGCCATTGTATTACACCAAGACAATACAAAGAAAATGTTGAGACCAATGTAGTATACAAGACTGAATAGCACACATAAAATGTAATTATATATATACATATATACACACATATATTTACATAGTATGTATTGTGGATATACACTTAGTGTTTCTAATCTTTACTCTTGGGAATTGAAATTCATAGTTCTATGGTTAAAGAGAATACTTCTGGTCTGTATCCTGTTATTGGGTTGATACATTGCCAGGAAAAGAGGATTTTTGAGTTAGATGCTCAAAAATAAAAATAAAAATGCTACTCTAGTGAGCAGACATCTTTTGGCTCCATGATACTTTCTGTATTATAATTGTAAACATTCCCCTGACTAATCTTCAGAGGAGAGAATAGCTATGTAACAAATTTTATTGCATCTATGAATAGATTACAAATCAATAAGAATACAGGCCTAGAGATCAATACCAGCTCTCTCTCTAACCTTTTATTCACTTAGAAACTCCATATCTGCCCATCTATCTTTCTTCTTTCATCCACTAATTCATAAAGTCTCATTGTTTCAGTGAATTAACATCTCAGGTCTTCTCATTCTTCTTAGCCCTACTACCACTAAGGCTAGGTCAGTGCATCTCAAACTTTAATTTTATTCAAAACACTATGTGAACTTTTTAAAATGCAGAATATGGTTTGGTAGGTGTGGGTATTGCCCGAAATTCTTCATTTTTAATAAGTGACTCAAATGATGCTGTTGGTCCAGGATCACATTTCAGGTTACTAAGATGTAGATTATAGCAATGACTGCATTTCTGAGCTTCTTGACCTCACTTTCAGTGTATTATGCTCTAGTAAGTAATATTTCACCAGATTAAGAAATTTCAAATACAAGCTTCATCTTTCTTTCCTACCCATACTTCCAACTCTATCCATGCTCCCATTCTTTTTAATGGATCCCCATAATTGGAAAGATGGAGTCTAAATGTTTTGCACGGCATATGAGGCTTTTTAATATTGCATTCCTGCATGTTGCTCTAGCCTCATTTTTCTCCTCCATTCAATGTATTTGGTAATTGCTGACATAATAGACCCTACTTTAATATCCAGCCATAGTCAAAAGTTTGCAACACCCTCATTTCTTGCTTCTTAAACTTTTCAGGTTCTGCTCCTTTCATTTTGAACATAAATATTCCTTCCCTATTCCTCTGCCCCCAGCTTTCCTAAGGAACACCTCTCCTGAAAGGTTTCTCCTCCTCCTCTCATTTAAATGCTCCTTTGTATGGCAATCTATTCATCATTTCTACTTTGCACAATATCTGGGACAGAGTAAGAGCTTAAAAACCACTTGAATGAATAAATAGCACTTAGGGCACTGTATTATAACGGACTGTTTATTTGACTATTTCCCCATAGGAAATTTCTTGAGAGCAGGAACTTATTCATCTTTTGTCTCCAGTAGTGCTAGGGCAACTCATTAATATTTGTAGAACACACAAATTAATGCATGCATAGAAGAATTAAAAGGTGACCCCAAATTACAGATTAAACAAAGTCATATAGAGATTAAAATGTTACAGCAAGAGCTCAACTAATACCAAGGCTCAGACATGGGCTGGAAACAATCAGAAAAGATCGGTACTTAAGTTTCTAAGTTTCTGTGGGACACAGGTGAGACTCCTGTGGGTAAAATTCTTTTATATTCCTGTTTGCTAGAAGTTGGAAGCACATGTGACCATCAGTAAACACTCTCCAATTAAAGCAAAGAGAACTTCTAGGTAGAAATCCAGCCAAAATCATAGTCTTTGCAGGTAACTAGATATTCTTCTAATTTTTAAAACATTATTCAGCTTTTAAGTATAAACTACCTAGAATAGTGACTAGGTAGTATTTCAAAGGGAGGACCAAGGAGACATCATTTAGGTATGTTTTTAATGAGCTACAACTATACGCACATGTTCATAAGAAATAGAATTGTCATAAGATAGTAAAAATACCCACAGGTATTTGTAGTTTCCCCTGATTCTTGACATATTATGTATTGGTAATTTTTATGGACAGGGCTCTACATCATAAAATTTTACTGGTAAATTCTTGGAAAACAAAAAATATCTCAAACACATACACACAACATCTAGTTCTTGCCTTTCTGGTGGCATAAATTAACAGACGAGGCAAAAAAATACCTAAAGCTAAAAGTGCAATGATAGAGTTAAAGGAATGTACTAGTGGAGCACAGATAGGGACTTCTCAGTCAAGAGGGTACCAGGAAATAATTTCTGTAGTCTTTGCCACAAAATGAAGACAACCCTTAACACTAAAACTGAAATAAGCCAGTATAAACACACAAAAATTTAAACTAACCAAACAAGAAACTAAAAAGTTGTTCGAAATTCTCAAAATTATAAACAGAAGACAATATTGTTAAGAAACCTGAGGGAAATATTTGGATTTAGCTTTAATTCCCCCCCCCCCAGTTCTCTTTCCATCTTTACCTTTTTGTCTATTTTATCTCCTTATCTTTTCTTTCTTCACTCTTCCTCTTGTTTTCTCCTTTCCTCCAGTGTTTTATTCTTCTAAGTAGCTATTTTGGGGTGGAGGATATATGGGTAAATGCAGGTTAAATCCTGCAGAGGGTAGGGAGCATGAGAGACACACTCAGATGCAGGGGCTAAACTGTGTCTATGTCCCTGGGATCTTGGTAGAGACAATAATTCTGACTTGGTCCTGGAAGCCAGCAGGAATGTCTTTCCTTCCCCATCTCAGCTTCAGAAGCCTATTACTTAAAAAAGGTATGTTAGTCTAGTGTCTGGTCATAATGATATCAGGTGGTGGTGAAGGTGACAGACCTAGGGGGAGTGCACCCCATGGATACCAAGACCCTGTCCCTGAACCACTATCTGGACCTTCTGGGTGAGCAGATCAGAAAAATCCAGACCTCCCACCATATCCACAGAGCTTCTATTTTTATGTTTACATTTTTACATAATATCTTGTAAAGAACTTATGAATTTTAGTATTTTACATGTGTTAAGACTTCAGTTTTCAGAGTCCAAAAAGTTAGATGGATTTTGAATCTTTATAATGATGTAGTGTCATCTAAATAAAGACCAAATGGCTCTGCCATGTGGTTTAACTAGGTATACCCCTGGGAGGGACTCTGCATATTGGACCTTGGCAGGTCATCCGTCATGACAGACTTTATAGGTTTTCTGTCCATTCTGAACTCATTTATAGGAGAGTAATACAAAGGGTAAATTTTTTCTGGACAAATATAAACATAAGAATTACAGAATTTCTATATTGTGGCATGCCATCCATTAAGGGGTAAATTTCATTTCCAGGTTCTTTTATAACTGTAGATTTTAAATATAAGAACTATTTGTTGGAAAGACATTTTTTGTTCTCATATAGAATTCTTATAAAGTATAGGTAATAGTTCAATCCATGAATTAAAGGTGAACCTTCAAGACAGAATTTAGAGTGAGAGAAGGAGAGTTTCCAAGGATATAAGTAAATACTGAAAAAAAAAGGTTCTGACAACACACTAGTGCACATAGGAGATAAGACAAAACAGAAATTAGTGCCATGTATATTAAGAAAATGACATCAAGAAAAATTAACATAATAAATAGGCTCAGATTCTGCAGTTTCAAAACCTTAAATCTTGAAATTATCTCTTCAAATTCACTGCTTGGAATTCAGAGATTGTGTACACAAGAATGACTAAGACTTAAAATTGTTAAAGTTTGGACTTTCATGTACAAAGATAATAAAGAAATAAAACAAAGAATCACAGCAAATAGCCTAATGATGTGTTTGCCTCTTGGTGAAACAGTATGATTGTAATATTAATCCACTTCTTCCCTTGTCAAGTTCTTGGTTCTAAGTTTCCTCTGAATCTCCCTGAAATAAAGTACTAAAGGATCTTCTGTGTCTCATTTCTTTCTAGACAGACTGAAGAGGGACATACCAGTTTAATAGTGGGCAAGAACTAATAGTGCTTCAATTGGTTGATTCCATAAAAGAACAAAAGGGGGAAAAAAGGAGAGAGTGTCTACTCTTTGTGACTTAAGTGATTATCTTCTTTCTGTTGATAACTCAGGCATACTGGTTATAAAAGAATCTGTGGGCTTAAGATCTCTGTATCTGCACCCCCTTAACCATTACCCATCCATAGTTGATAGTGCCCTTTATAGTGACTGTTCATGTTCATCTCCCTGCTGCTAAGGTGTTGCTTTCTTTTTTCTTTCAATGAAGCTCAGGTATTAGACTACTCAGATGTGAGTTTATTCTAATGGCTTATCTCTGCAAGCATCAGTCTTCTTGACAGAGCACTTAACCTTAACACAATTCTGTTAGCCCTGTAACATGGCCCAATCATTAAGTCAACTCACCTACATATATTGGTATAAGTCAATTTCTGTACACACTGAATTTCATTATCACTAAGACTTAGTGACAGTTTTCATTGCAGTGTGTGCTGACTTGTCTAATAGCTTCTTGTGATACTGGATATTTTTCTAAATCTTAAACATGTAAATTAAATAACTTTTAAACCCTCTATTTCAAATTCATACATACCATTTACCACACTTTGTCTTATGGGAGCTTCACTCACTATGCACCTATTTCTTAAGTCTTTATGAATAGATAACAATTTGTCTAACTGGAAAGTTATTTCTTTAAGCAATGTCTTTTATCCTAGCCATTTTAGTTGTAATTTCCTATATTTCTAGAGAAGAAGTAATATGGTGATCATGTAGGACAGCCATTATAAATACCAGTAATACTCCTCTTATTGACATGCCTGAGACTATTTACCCCCATAATAACAGGCCTCATACTAAGGTACTTTTTCTATATTAGCTGTTATTTTCACTATGTTTCTGTATTGTAATTGTTATCAGATTGTCATTAGCCCCACATTTATCATGTGCCCCTAACAGTCCTTTACTCTTTCTGTTTTGCTACTTTATGACCTTAGATTAGCGATCTTACCAGAATTCTATAAGATATTGTTTAAGAAATTCACGAGTTTTGCTGCATGGACAGGGTGGTATTGAAGCTAGTTGCTTAAAGGCCTTTCAGCTCCTCCCTGGGCTTCTATAGAAAGCTGGGCAGAAAGGATGCTTTGTGATTCTCTTAGTTCACACTATGTTACAGTCTTGTTCCCTTCACCTCCCTTCCTCCCACCCACTTCCCACTTATGGTAAATCCAATCAGGTCTTTTGAATTATTTTCAGCCACTGTAGCAAACATTAAAAATATAAAAATGTTAGGATGGTTGTGATTTGCAGCTCCTCAGAATCAGTAGGATCAAGTTTCCAGTCTGTCATTCTTTCAACACACACCAAAGACATCACTGGCTTTCAAAAGAATGCTATGTTTGCAGATCAGAGGTAGCAGTTCACTGAGCTATTCTGAAAAGGAAGAAAAGCACCTTCAAGAAGGCCAATGGGCCATGGCTTTTAATAGCATTGCCTTTCTCAGATGGGATCTTATGAAATTTCATGTTTTCAACTTGCAACTTTTTTTTTTTTAATGGCTAAGCTACTTTTGGCCAGCACGAAAAAAAAAAAAAAAAAGGAATAAAAAGAAAGAACAGAGCTAGAAATATATTTCTACATATAGAGGGTGCCTACAGAGCTGGTCCTAGGGACATTGGGAAGCTGATAAAAGATGTAACCCTCAATTCTACCAGTCTCTCCTTTGGATGAATGGAAGATGTTCTCCATCTTCTCCAAGAGGTATCTCCTTCCCATTCCCCACCTCTCTCCAGATTCCTAACAAAGCCTCTTACAGAGCTGATATACAATGCACCAGTGTAACATTAGAAACAGCACTCGATGTACAATCAACCAAGTACTGGTCTGAACTTTACCACTTACTAGTAGTTTGTTTTAGGATCAGTGGTTCAACTCTGAGCTTCGATCTCATCTTCAAAATGGAAATCTCTTTCCAGTCCACATAACAAACATTTTTAGGGTCAAGTAACATAAATAGGCATGTTCTATAAAACCTAAGCATTTACAAATATAAGGCTTGATCAATTTATATGTATCATGTTTATGAGTTTCAATATACACCGGATGGTTGCTAAATGAAGATGTTCCATTTGACAAAAGCTGTTATTCTGAAGGAGATTTACAATTTTACAGGAAGTAAATTGGACATATTTGGAAAGAAAAATTTAACCACTAACATCATTCTTTTTGATCATTAAAAACAAGTATCTGATTCCATGAGGCTGGTAAACTGTTAGTAACCTTAAACTGTAGATCAATCTTGTTATCCTTATGGGATTGATGCTGGAACCACTTAATTACTATTACCAAATGGCTCCAGCCCCTATGAATTCCATCACATACCAAAGAGGATCCCATAGTGAGGTTTGGACATAGAAAGGAGGGCATGGGGTAATGGGTACATGCCTTGTGGCCAGCATCATGACAAAGGCACCTGAGTTTTCAGGTACAGCTATGGCAGATTTATAGCATATGGTTTCTTGATTTGCTTGATTCTAAACCTTGAAATGCCTGAGAAATTATCACATTGATGGATCCTAGAAATTACTCAATTATATCTTCCTGCATTAGGGACAATGGGAAAAAAGTTAGATGTTAAAGCAATTTATAAAACATTTAAAAAGCTTGGAACTATGAAAATCCAACTTGTTATTTTACTCATCTTGAAGACAGATGCATATCAATACATGTAGATTGAGCACATTCTTTTAGCTGGCTATGTACATAGCACTTTTTTTCCCACTTAGACACCTCCATTTATAATTAAAAACTTGGAAAGGTTCAATTTTAGTAACTGCACAAGATTTCATTGTATGTATACACCATGATTTATGGATCCACAGCTCCAATTTTACACATTTCTATAACACATTTTTTTCTAAACTAAAAACTGAACTAAAAATATTTCTGACATTTTGAATTATTTCCTACAAAATGTTCATAATCAAGTTTTATGCTAATAGTTTTGGTAATTTCCATGTTCTATAAGATTTCAATAAAAATCTTTTCAAATAGTATTCTTTATACTAATAATCCTCAGAAGAGATAATATATTTTACCTTATAGCATTCTCTAATATGAACATAATACAATATTTTTTAAATTTATACTTATAATTTTCTAGGAAAACTTATTTGCTATTTACTCTGATTTTGTAAGCAAATTTAGGGAGAAGAGAGGAGTTAAAAAAAAAAATCTCTCTAGACTGGCTGCCAGGACCAGGGCAAGATGCCTGCCCCTGTAGGCCTTCTGGGCTTGGAGTCCATGGTTTAGCTTTTGCTTCTGGGTCTTCCCTTCACCCACTTCACCCTTCTGAGGACCCAACCTCAAATTAGTTACTTGTGGAAATTAGACCCCTGAAGGTAAAAAAGCTCTGCAGGGGAGCAAAGGATGAAAAGAAAGTAGGAAGTGTTAACAAAGGAAGAGAGGAGATGAGGGAATTGGAGAGAAAATGGTGAGGAGGGCGAAGAGGTGGGAGAGAAGACTAAAGACTAGTCTCAAATAAACTTCACCTGTGTCCACTGAGGCCCTGGGTTCCATCCCCAGCACCACAAAACATTGTCCTCAGGCTTCTTCATTTAACTCTATTTCTTATTGAATAATTTTGAGTAGTTTAAGTTAATTTTGGGGGTCTTTTGTTTGATTGGTTGAATTGTTCATTTTTATTTGTCATCAATTTAATTTTAAGGTTTATTTCCTTCTTTTTATTATCTTTCTATTGATAGCAAACTTCAGGTTTTCTTTTAGATAACACCTTCCTGCTTCTCTTCACTGTCTTTTTTTTGTGGGCAGGTGGAAAAGGCCATGCTGCGCTGGCTGTTCTAAGGTCAATGTTGTCCTGTGCCTTGTCCACTCAGTTGGCACATGTCTAGCATCATAGAAATACTCTGGCATGGCAGCTTTGCCACACCACAGCACATTGACTGGCTGGGAGGACTGTCTTGGACTGCAGATTATGCCTGGATTTTGCTTTTTGCCTACAATGAATATTCGATATTCTCTGAAATCAAGTTCTAAATAGTTTTGAGTTGTTTAAATAATGAAGTATTTTAATCAATTAAAAAACAAAATAGCACAAAATTCAGAAACTGCATAAGAATTAGTAGATTCAGACCTTTTATCCTGAGACCAGCATTCAGCTGGAGAGTGGAAATCTTTGTGGGAAGAGAGGACAAATAGAAAAAAGGATAAGGACCTCTTCTACTTTACCCTGCTACCCTCAGATTCCTTCAAAATCAATGGATGCTGACTCGAGGAAACTTTTATAAGCCATTATTGGGCATTTAATTCCTCAAAGCATAGATATAGTTCTATACAAAATCTTTATACCTCAATGGAGAAAATGCTGTCACTTGTATTGGAGGCTGAACCCAGTAGTAGTCTACCTCTGAGCTACAACCCCAGCCCTATTTGTTTATTTAGTGTGTGTGGTTCTGGGAATGAAACTCAGGGGCATTCTATCTCAATGCTACTACTCTGCTAGGCCCATTTTATTTTTTATTCTCAAAGTCCTGCTGAGGGACTCACTAAGTTGCTGAGCCTGGCTGCAAAGCTGTGATCCTATTTCACTGTCTCAGCCTTCCAAATCCTGGGATTGATTACAGGTGTGTGCCACCATGCCCAACTGCCACTTATTTTTTGATATGATATCTCCACTTAGTTCATTGTTAGAAATTACATATTTTAGTATGTTGTAACACAACTTCAATTTCTAATAAATGTGTATATCATGGAGAAAAAATGAGTGTCATTTTGCCAATAAAATAGTAAGCATCTTGAACTATGTTTAGAATAACTTCTAGCTCTTAGGATATCCAAAAATATCATTTATTTCTATCATAGTTATGTTTCAACCTCTGAATTTATAAAATTGATAAAATTTACTTTCCCATCCATGTTGCTCGCAATTGAGATTCTGTAATATGAAATAATCATGGTTACTCTTTTGAACAGCATTCCTTGAATGCATTGTCCATAGTCCTTGCTTGCCCTCCCCGGTGCTAACAACTGTTTTGGAAGCACTGTCCTTTCTAAGAATCAGGTAGCCTAAAAGCTTGCACTGTGTACTCCCAATCTGCTGGAGGTATAAAAGTCTTTTCCCCCTGCAAGATTGAAATTTTTATTTTCATTCATTTTTCCTATAATAATTATCTCCAAATTCCCTGACATGTGTGTGACTATTACTAACTTTTTTTAAAAAAAATTCTTAGTTTTTCACCACACCCTTCTAAAATTTCCCTTTTCTCTTTATTATTCACATAGTTTTAAATGGTGGCTCCAGGAAAGTAGAAAGAAATTCTGCAGGATGTGTAAAGATCTGCAGTCAACTTCTAGTTTTATACAAGCCATGTGACCTTAGGTAGGTCACTACTTATACTGATTCTCTTTTACTCTTGTCTAACATGGAGACAATTGTTTTATCTGCTTTACCAGATTGTAAAGAAGTTATACAAGTTAGAGTACAAGGTGAATTTGAATGTATTAGCTGAGGGCTTTTCTGTCCCTCAACTCTGATCCTCAGGACTGTCTTTTCTCAAAGATTTTATATTGATAAAGGAATCTAACTCCCGTCATGATCTCTGTCCCTGATTTCAATTACTCTTCCATCTCTGTAGACATTATAAAATCCTCAAGGTCAGGAGACTCTGTCTTTGCATGTCAGAAACCAACCAAGTCAGGTTGTTTTTGTGCACTTGCAATTTTAATACAATTTCAATTTAACACATCAAATTTCGCCATTTTTCTTCAAGCCTGGATTTCTTTTCCAGCTTTCTAACTTTTCATAAATGTCACCAAACACCCTGGAGCCACCTGAGAGTCTAAGTCATCATTGTTCCTTTGGTATCACTTTCCGCATTTTCTTTGGCTCCAAATATTTTTAATTCATGCCTTTCTGTCTATTTTGTGTCTCTCTTCCTCATTCTGGTTCCCTAACACCCTCCTGGTATGGACTTTTATTACTTCTTGTCAAAACTAGTACAATAGTCCCTTGGTTTACTTCCCCAACCACAAGCCTTTTTTAATCCTCCTACAACATCAATGCCGAATTCTTTTTCTAAAAATAAACTAGGATCTGAAAGTGTGCACCTTTACAAATTCAGACTTGTCTATGTTTGTATGATATTTGCCTAAGGAACTTTAGTTCTTTAAAAGGTGCCCCTCCATCTCCAGGTGTGGTGGCACACTCTTGTAATCTGGGCTTGGGAGGCAGAGACAGGAGGATCGCACAGGTTTGAAGCCAGCCTTGCTGGGTTAAGAGACCCTGTTTCCAAATGAAATTATATATATGAAAGAATAGGTCTGGGAATGTAGCCCAGAGGTAGAAGGGTTTAAAAAAAAAAAAAGGTTCAGCAAGATTTTTTTTTTGCTGTTTCAAAGCACATTTCTATTTCCACATCTTGATGTCGATTGTAAATTGGAAATTTCAGGCTGCAGTGATGGCAAAGATGGTTGCCTAAAAGTTGGTTTCTGCTTGAAGCTTATTAGTGAAAGTTCTTAATGTCCATGTGCCATCTGGCCAGAAGAGAAGGAAAGAGAAGGGAAAGAACCATAAAAAAGTAAACATATTACCCCAACATTATGGGTTAACAAATTTTCAAAAATTTTCTTTAATTGGGAAAACTAAGATTCTAACTCCCACACCCAATTTCTTCAGTCTTCATCCCCCCCTTTATTATCAGAACAATGTCTACAGAGAAAGTGATTACCCAGTGCCATTCTAATGAGCACATCTGAAACTCCTTAGATTTCTTCCTTTCAGAATATATTCAGAGGAAAATTAGAAATGAGCAGGGTCCTAAGCATTTAGTTCTGAAACAGTTTGGCAATAAAGACCCATCATAAATTATATAAGAGTGAAAAACGAGTGAAATGTGGGTACAGTTGTCTAGGTTAATGAGGTGAGGGCTGGCAATGATTGACCACATTCTGTTCAAATTTATATCATTCTAAATTGGAAATGCTGCAGAGTATTTCTTCTGAGGAGGGTTAGTGTACTTGAAAAACATACTGTGATGAATTTTATTTTGGAATATCTAAGATAAAGGCTGCACTCTTAATTGAGAGTTGAACTGGTCATCAATAGACTGTTAGTCCATTAGGTGGTACCCTCCTGTTTATTAAAACTAAGGGATTATAATACAGTAACACCCATTGTTACTATAAATCCTCACCCAAGTGGATTAAAGTTCTTTAATACTTAGTAGGCAGCTTCTAAAAGTTCTGTAAAAAGTGGAGCCATTCTTCCAATCTGTGCTGGTGAGTATGTTTTAGGAGGATGAAGATCTATCACAGGAAATGTCTAACACAAGTCCTTTCTTACCCATCAACATGTATAAAATCTGCAATAAATATGTTATCTTATCAGAATTTCTAAGTATCTTATTTTGCAATTATTTTATTTTTAAAATACTAATCAAAATAAAACCTGTCCCACTCTAAGGTTTAAGGGATATAAACTGGAGTTCCTCTTCTCTCAACATTCAAACCCACCTCTATTTCTGGTTCAGACACTGGTCTTTTTAGTCTTTTTCTTTTTGAGTGGCAGTAAGTCTGCTTTACCTTAACTGTGCAAAAATCTCAAAATCACTTCCATTTGAATTGTCACAAATGTACCTCCTTCTCCAGAGCAAATGAGTCCTTGAAATGCTGTTGACAGCCTTTACCATCCCAGCATACCTGGCATGAGACAAATGAGTAGACTGGCTGATGGAAACTTCCTCTTACTTTTCAATTTTTATTCCAAATCTTAGATCAGCATTTCAAGTCATGTCTAAGTATTTAATCCCTATGAAGACAGAACACTTCAGAGGAGCCTGCAGGACACTTCCTAGTGTGTTCTTTAAACCCATTAACATACTGCCTCGAGTGATCTTCCTGATTGTGGATGATAGAAAACTAATACTCTCCAGCAGAAACTAGAAATAGTAGAGCAATAACTATTATCTGCATAGCCAGACAACAGAAATACTGCAGAGAAATTTAAATGTGACCTTACTGTTTTAAGAGAAAATCCACATATTCCTAGGAGGCATTATGCTTTTGTACACCATAAGTATCAATTGATACTTGCTCTATAACTTACAAAGGATTCAATTTGGCCAGTCATCTTTTCATGATATAAAACTAGGTACTTAGACCTGTGGGTAAGATAACCCTCATGTTTTCTGTATTATAATTATCACTGTTATACAGATTATTATAAAAGGGGATATTAGAAAACTCAGATAAGAATTATCACAAATAAAAGGGAACAATTAGAGTTACAGAAACAGCAGATCTTATGAGTTGCAGTATAATAATTGAAATCCTAATAGCATAAAGTCAGAGGCAAAAGAGTAAGATAATTGAATGTCAAACCAAGGAACTCCTACCATATGGATATTACCAATTCAAACTAGGTCACAGTCTCTGAAGTAGCTTTTTTGTTGTGTGTTTATGATCATTACATTCCATTTTCATGATACTAAACATTTTAATTGTGTAAACAATCACTGATAAACCTTGCTAATACTTTATTTTTTGTGGGCAATGAATATTTAGAAACAGTCCCTACACCAGAATATCCTTTTTTTATTTGTTATTGGAGCATTGTAGTCATACCTCTTAATGGGGTACAAGATGGTAAAAGCATATATGCACACATCACTCGTACAGCACATTTGAAAAGGCAGAATCAAGGCCAGCATTTGCATGCACATGTGGCACTGGGGAGTGGCCATTCCTCTGTTCTCCTTTGCACTTTTGCCAGTCTTTTAAAAATTGTATTTTAAGGAAAACAGCCCACATGTTTAACTCATTTATACCTTAAATTTTAATATTCATCAAGAGTTAATGTGTTAGAACCAGTGACTTGAATAACTAGATTTTTAGCACTCATACCCTCTTTTCCTTGCAATGTACAGGATTTGAGTCAAATTACTCATAGTTGACAACATTTTCATAGGCCTAATTATGTTAACCTCTGGTCAAAATTTGTCAAATCTTACTGTGATGTAATTTTTTCCAGTCTTTTTTTAACCTTTCACATGCCCAAGCAAAATACTTATTTTTGAAACAAGAAAGCACTTACAATGTGAAAAACATTCAACTAAGCTTTGTATCTGTGGAATAGCCTATAGCTAATATTACCAAATAAACTATTTAAATTGCTAAGAAATACAATGATCTAAAGATTAACTGTTTTATCTTATTGTCATATCCATGAAACTATGTTTCATTTGGCCAAAGGAAGAACTAGATGACTTAGCATTTATCAGACTTTTCATCCACGTTAACCTATATTTAGATTCTTAGTTTCTAGAGTTCCTTGGTGTTTTGGCTCCCTGACATTCACTGAAAATTCTCTTAGTAGTTTCTGTAATAACATTCATAATAATCATTGCAGTTTAGGACATGTCTTTATTTGTGCATAGATAACTCGTGTTTTGCATCATTTTTTTCCTATAAACCTTATGTAGGGATTAGAATGCCTCAAGGGTTTCGATGTTACTATTCCTAAAGAAAGCATATGTTAAATATGATATATATATATATCCATATAAAGATGATTATGCAAGACATAAGTATGATAGACCTATGCAAACTCTGAAAAAAGCAAACATATGAAAGGGAAATTTGGAAAGCAAAAACATCCAGGAAAAAAGATTCTTAAGTAGTGACTCTCAATTGGCATTTTCCCTTAAAATACTTGATCAGTTTAAAAAATATACCACAGGTGGGAACAGTTAAATCAGAATCTGAGGGTGGATCCCAGACAGTGATAGTTTTTTCAAAGCATCCCAGGTGATTACTACCTGAAGGTGGACTTGAAAATCACTGACTTGCAGGAATGAAAACAAACTCAAGTTGGAGTAAGGGTCTGTCCACAAGCTCAGGTGTCTGTGAGAAGGCATGTCAAAATATCTACAGCATTAATTTCTCACTCTCTTCTTTTAATAGCTTGAATAGTTTCACTATTTTTATTAGCTTGATTCTAAAGCTTGACAAAGACACTATTTGTTGCACAAATATTTGTGTTCCAGAAAGACTGCTGAGCACAAAATGCCTAGAGCAGGAATAGCCCATCCAGGGGCCCATAAACTATTTACATCAACCAACTGTACTTTCCAGAATGCATCGACAATAATAATCACATGGGATTTTTTTTCTTGGTATTTAACCCTTAAAGTGGTAATATTGCTACCACTTATTTTTGTGATGCCAATTTCTTTTTCATCCCTTGATAAGCACAGGGATTGGTTCAAGGACATCTTTCATGGAAATCAAAATCTGCAGATGCTCAAGTTCCTCATAAAAAATGGCATAGTGTTTACATATAAGCTCTGTATATTTCACACATTTGAAATCTCTAGGTTGTTTACACCTAATACAAAGTAAATGTTATACAAATAATTTTAGAGAATGACAAAGTAGATGTATGTTGAGTACAAAATTTTTTTTCAGTATTTTTGATCTGTGGTTGGTAGAGTCTGCAAATGGATATAGATGACTGTATAAAATTTTAAGATAACCAGAATTGTAGGAGGAAATTTGAGTGTGAAAGCTGTAAGAATAGTAATTTTAATTAAAAATTTCACATAAACAATACAAGTAAACTCTTGGAGCAGTTATAGATGAAGCTTAGTTTCAGGACTAAATAGGGAAAAAAATACCCTTTAAGTGATTTAGGATGTCATAGTGAGCTCTAGCTTCTGGACTTTTTGGCTCAGGAATGACATAAACTACCAGGATATGTTCTTTGTTGTTTGATTGTGGTGAAGCTTTTTTGTTTCCTCATAGAGATCACATAGACAAAACAATATCCTCTTGAGTTAAAATGGAGGATGAGGATAGAGAAGTCTTAGCAAAGGAAGTACAACCTCAGCTGAGTTTTAAATCGAAAAATGTCAATTAGCTGAATAAAATAAATATGTGGATGAGAAGAACAGGTTTCAAGGCCAAGAGAACATCATAATGGAAGATTCTAATGAAATAAGCCAACAGGGTTGTTTGGAATTTAAGTAGTTCCATGTGACTAGAGGGACTGGGATTAAAGCCAGCAAGGTAGATCTAGAATGCACTGAATAGGTATTTATAATCTGTCATATAGACTTTACAAAGTATTTGAAATATCTTAACTTATTAACACAAAATTATTTCTTAGATTTTTATTTGGGGAGCTCTAGGGATTAAGGACCAAAAGGGGGGTATAGAAAATGGAGGACACTGGAAACCAGCAGAAAGCTATTGGAAGTGAAAAGAAAAAAGCCTGAACTCAGAAAGAGGGGGATAAAGAGAAGGACTACAAAAATGTGTTAAGATAATTTCAGTCCTGAAAGCTGAATGAGGGATGGGGAGGGTAACTCCCAGGTTTCTGGATTGAACAACTGATAAACCTTTTCTGGAAGTAGGATACAGAAGAGAGCTAGGTCTGGTGGAGAAGAGAATGAGTACAATTTTAGATACAGTTTTAAGTTAGCTAGAGAAACAGAAGTTGTCTCTAAAATCTTAAAACATTTTGAGAACCCAAGTTTAAGGACATCCTACAAAAATAGCTGGTCCAATCTCATAAGAAATGCCAGGGTTATAATAGGCAAGGGAAGACTGTAGAATTCTTCCAGATTAAAGATATTGAAGAAACTTGAAGGTCAAGCTGCTGGAGCCAGCCGGCAAAAGTACGGGTTCTGAAGAGAAGCGTGAGGATGGAGAATTTGTCTCTAAGAATTTGATTCTCAGAATATTTATTTTAATGGGGGAGCCGCCACCCTACTATCTCTACTGGCCGACCCTTGTTCTTGGGTCACTATTTCCTACTGGTCGACGACTATGCCTGGGTCAGTATTCTCTACTGCGCAGACTCTGGCTTTGTTTTTCCAGAGGTATTTATACAATCGCAGGTCAATCAATAGCCTCATGCTACCACCACCGGAACACAATAAAGACCAAATCCAAAGCACATATATTACAGATAGGTTCATCAGTACCCTCATGCCATACATCTGATCTTTTCCCCAAACCTTGTTGACTCTAGAAGGACAGTCAGCTGAGCCAGAAACACCAATCTAGGGGAAAGCTTCAATGGCTCCCCACAATTCCCCCTTTTTTACTATATTCAAAAACTATGCCTGTCTTAGGTTGTTTCCTTCATGTATCAAGGATTACCCGTCTTTGGATAATACAGAGCTAAGCTGTATATCCTGTTTTAGGTTTCTTTGTCCCAAGGAAATCTTACCCGTCATTGACTACCAGCCTGTTAAATGGGGGTACTCTTCAAAGGTAAATTGTGCACTTCTGCTGAAAAAATATTCTCACTTTGTCCTGAGACCACTTTGTCCCAAGTCTCTGATAAACAAGTTATTGGGAGTATCATGTAACATAGGTATTTCAGTAAGACATTTTCTCCAATTAACACAATGATTTTTACATGTTGGATAAGTTTTACAGAGTAAACAATTTATTAGTGGGCTAACATTTTTATCTCCTTTCCCTGGGTAACCAGGGATCTACAAGGCCAAACCTTCAATAGCAGTTACTACTTCTCTGTAATACCACGAGTGTCAACTGCAGACATCCCCAGAAAAAACATGTGTACCAGTTCTTTGTCCAAAATAACCAAAAGTACCAATTCTTTGTCTAGAATAATCTTGACATTTTTACCAGTTCTTTGTCCAGTATAACCAAAAGTTTCCGCAATGGGTATAAAATTCAAAGCAAGAAGTCCCAGCAATCGTGAGTTGTTACTGGACACAATGATCTCCCGCTGTTCCCAAACAGCTGAATGAAGTATGGGATGATCTGGAATGTAAACCCATGTTTCAGCCATCATCAGTAATCCAAGAGTCTATCTTTCAGTCATCAGCATTAATCCGAGAGTCTATTTTTGTGCTTGATCCATATGTCACACGAGTGGCTCAGGTATCCAGATTTTTTCTTAATGACAAATATGGATGAATTCCAAGGGGAGTTAGAATTTTCTGTATGGCCATAGTCAAGCTGTTCCTGATCAATCTAAACTGGTTCCTCATTTTTCCAATAGGATTGGCATGGAGTACAGGCTGATCAACAGCCCCTTCTAAAAATACCCTACCCTAGACCTGCTCGAGGAGGTTGTAAATGAAGCTTTAAAGGCTCTATAATACCCTGATTATTTATCCCTAGACCTTCCTCCTGTAAAAGTCCTTGATCTAACATTTGCTGTGTCACTATAGGGCTGGGGCTATAAAGATATACACCCATGTTCTGCATAACATCTCGGCCCTATAAGTTGACAGGAAGTCCAGGAACAACATAGGGCTGAAAAACTCTGGTATGGCTTTCTCATCTCTCCAAGTAAGCTAATCACTGCTTTGTTCGGGGTTTTGTGTGTCCTATGCCTTTAAGGTGAGTTAGGGAAGAATGCTTAGACCATAGATCAGCTGTTATGACAGAAACATTTGCTCCCCTGTCTAATAACCCTGAAAATTCTTTCCCATAAACAATTTTAATTCTGGTCTTTGAGTTCCAATCGCTTGGACCCAAAAAGCATCTGATGAAATAAATCCCCTTTTTCCTCGTTTAGGTTTCTGAGCACTATTAGTTTGCACCTGAGGTAGTAATACTAATTGTGCCAGTCGTTGACCTGCATTAATAACAGCTATACCTTGAGAATGTATCATAATTTTTATTTCTCCTTCATAGTCAGGATCAACTATGCCAGGGGCTACTATAATTCCCTTCACGGTGACACTTCATCCTAACAATCCTACTGTCCCTTTAGGTAATGGACCATAAACACCAGTAGGAAGGGCTTGCATTCCCATTTCAGGAGTTAATACTCTATAGGTGGAGGTACAGAGATCCAATCCTGTGCTGCCTGGGGTTGCTCTGAGTAAGTCCTGAATGGTTTGTTTTGTAGAGAGTTGTCCTGCTGTGGTACAGCTGTCTGAAGTGCCCCATAACATTGTTGCTGCGGGGCCTGAGGCGGGCCCCTCCTTCCCTTTCCCAAAAGGAACTGATTCCCTTGTTCATCAGTCCTTGATTTACATTCCTTAGCCCAATGCTTCTCTTCTACATCGAGGGCATAAGCCTGGCTCTTGTCTATTACTAGCACTCTGCCTCTGTGGGAAGTTCTTAACTGATTATTTTATCCACACCCATAGATTTTAACCATATTATTAAGTCCCGATTTTTTACGTTGTTGGAAAAGGATTTCTTGTACAGTTTTCCCTTGTAATGCTGCAGCCATAGCAAATCCCTGTGTATATGCAGGTCCTATATCGGAACATAGCCGAATATAATCAGACAGGTCTCCTTTCTTTCTAAAAGGGCGTAAGGCAGCTTGATAAACAGCATTAGCATTCTCAAAGGCTAATTGCTTTATGAGCAACAGCCCTGCTTCACTTCAACTAGCAGTTTTTAATAACCTGGCTACAAACTCCTGATATGGCTCATCTGGTCCTTGTCTTATTTTTGAAAGATCTTCCGTTTGTTTTCCTGAAGAAGGCAACTTGTTCCATGCTCGACGTGCAGCAGCATTTGAGCATAAGCAGCTAGACTAAATTTTAATTGCTGAGCAGTCTCCCTAAGTTGTCCTTCTAACATATCAAAATTTATGGGTATTCTGAGCTATGTTCAAATCTGCTGTGGATTGGCATTGTTCTGCAAATTCAGACTTCCATAATAAAAAATCACCCCCTGATAAACAAGTTTGGGCTGTTTCTAATCAGAAGGACACAAAGCCTCCATAGAGAGAGATTCTAACATGGCTTGAGTAAAAGGTGCTGTTGGCCCATGTTGAGCACAAGACATTTTTAATTCTTTTAATTGTTTGAAAGGACAATTGTTTTAATTGTCCTCTAATAACACCTCCTTGACCATCAGGATCTTTAGTAACTAGATTTTTTGAAAGGAAAGAGTATGTTCTCTAATAACACCTCTTTGACCCAGTTTTATTGGCATTTAAGAAATCTAGTAACACCTCCTGACCATCGGGGTCGTCCATATCTGGAAAAACTGAATCCCCTAATATCTTCATTTTTTGCAGCCCGATTTATAGCTGCTTGAAGCAGTGATATTAAAGAAAACAACTCATCTCTGGTACTGAGCAGTTTCCTCAAGCTGCTCCTCATTTTCAGTATCTAAAGTATCTTCATCTTCCCTAGGAAGTGAAGGCAAAGCACCCTCATGTTCCCTCCTAGTTTCTCTAACAAAAAGCCTATGTAACAGAAACAAGAAACTAATCTTCTGACCCATTGCATATTACTATTTATACGTTAGGAACTAATCTTCTGACGTATTGTATATTACTATTTAGACATTAGGCGCCTTCATTTTCTATCTTCATTTTCTGTCTTACTTTCTTTTGCGCAAAACTTCCTGTTTAATGACCTATTATGTATGACACTTCCCACGTATCACTGCCACTACAAATCTTTGAGAATGCTTTTTATTCAGCGGTGCTCTTCACGGGATCTTCAGGTTCAGAATTTCCCTGTACGGGCCACCACCTGCCGGAGCCAGCCGGCAAAAGCACGGGTTTTAAAGAGAAGCGTGAGGATGAAGAATTTATCTCTAAGAATTTGATTCTCAGAATATTCAATTTATTTTAACATGGGGGAAGCTGCCAGCCTACTATCTCTACTGGCTGACCCCTGTTCTTGGGTCACTATTTCCTACTGGTCGACGACTACACCTGGGTCAGTATTCTCTATTGCGCAGACTCTGGCTTTGTTTTTCCAGAGGTATTTATACAGTCGCAGGTCAATCAATATCCTCGTGCTACCACCACCAGAATACAATAAAGACCAAATCCAAAGCACATATATTATAGATAGGTTCATCAGTACCCTCATGCCATACATCTGATCTTTTCCCCAAACCTTGTTGACTCTAGAAGGACAGTCAGCTGAGCCAGAAACACCAATCTAGGGGAAAGCTTCAATGGCTCCCCACATGAAGCAAGCTCACAATCAGAATTATCTTTCTCTACAATGGACATTACTCAAACAGTTAGAAAAACTTTGATTATGGTCTACTGCTTAACAACTAGTATTTTTTCAACATAGTACTAATATTAATTTCCTGATTTTATTAGTTATGATGGAGTTATAAAAGAGGATGTAAAATAATATTGTATATAGAACTTATTCTTAAATGACTCAGAAAAAAAAGATAGAGGTAGAAAAATGATAAAGGTACTATGATAAAATGCTACCTTTTGAGAATATGAACAAAGGGTATATAAAAATTCTTTACTATTCTTGCTATTTTGCGGTAAGTCTGAAATGATGTCAAAATAAAAAAGTATTTTAATAAACAGTTCTTTTAAAATATTTAAATCTCTTAGAGAAGTATAAACAATAGCATAATACCTATATTACTTCATTTTGAAGCAAATTATTACCTTATAACATTCTATGTAGAGGAAATTTGTGTTTGTGTATCTGAAAAAAGCAGTATAATGACAAAAGATTAAACTAAAATAGGCTTATTTATTACTTTAAATTAAGAAATAATCAAGCTCAGAATGTGTGGTGACTCCAGGGACTGGGGGCAATTATATTCTGGGCTTTGACTTCATTATAAGCTTACACAAGTTTAGTGAGCAGTACACCTAAAGAATACTGCATAATTTATTTATCTGTGAAAGGTCCAAGAGGTTAACTTATTATTTTCATTTCTATAGAAAAGCAAGTACACCAGTTCTTTCCATAAGAAAGTACTTTGTCTTATTGTTTTGATTTGATTAAAATCCACATTGAAAAGTCATTTCAAAGGTGCTATTCAATTGGAACTATAATAGGCTAACCACAAAAACCTTTCAAGAACTTTCTTAAAAAATAATAAATAGTACACATAAGAAAATATTGCCAGAACATGTGACATCAAATGCTAAAAACAATGGCAGAATTATAGCCCAGGTTTGCAACCAAGAATTAACTTTTGCAAAGATCTGATCTCTTTTTCTTTGTTCTTAGCTGCCACACTCCCTAGGAGGGGTAAGAGTCACCATCTAGTGCTCTTTGGGCTCAAGATGGAAGTCTGAACAGAAATTTGAGATGGACAGAAGAGGGACAAAGGACACTACATTGGCCTTTTACAGAGTCGGGTTTTCTTTGTGTATCTTTATCTAGATAATCATCTTTTAGGCTTTTGAAGGATAGGAATCCAAGACAAGGCAGCAAAGCAATTTTTTTTTTCCTGTGCTTACTGGAATCACAAGGTTAAAAAAAAAGGACATAAATTCATGTGGCCCCATGAGATGAAGAGATTGTTTTCAGGGCTGGATCTTGGAGCAAGGGACTCAGCCCCATGTGGCAGTGAAAAGAACTCAATTTTCTAGGAGTTAGTGGGGTGGGCCTCACCTCTGCCTCTGCCTCTCTTCTCTCAGACTCTTTTTCTTGGATATTTCCCTGCTCTGTCTCACATTTCATTATTCTCCTGACCCCTTTTAAACTGGTCTGAAAAAATCAGTGCTTCTTGAGGAAGCACGCTGAGGAGGAGACTGTCTTTGGTGTTGTAATCTGTCTCTGGAAATTTAGGAATAGTTTCCCACCTGTCTCAAATGTCTTCTTTTGGATTCTCCTTTTTGTTAGACAGAAAACACCAGATCACATAGAGATGACCCTTTCTCCTATTAACTCTTCAGGAGAACAAAAAAATAAGGCATAAAAAGTATATTAAGATTCCTGTTTTCATTTCAAATGTCTCCCACATCATTTGTTCCAGTTGTGACTATTGCAGCCAGAGAAAGTAATTTTTATTTATTTATTTATTTATTTATTTATTTATTTATTTATTTTGCAGTACTGGGGATGCAACCCAGGGGCATTCTACCTCTGAGCTACATTCCCAGCCCTATTTTTTAGTCATTTTTTATTTTTTGAAACACGGTCTCACTGAGTTGTGAAGGGCCTCGCTAATTATTTGAGGACTAATTAGCTGAGGACTTCAAACTGCGATTCTCCAGTCTCTGCATTCCCGAATACTGGGATTACAAGCATGCACCACCACCCCCAACTATAAAATTATTTTTCAATATTGTTTATGACTCTGTATGGAACACATACACACAAAAAACCTTTCAATAAAAAACACTTCCGCAAAATTGGTTTCCTTTCCAACTAAAAACTGGCTACATATATGATCCACTAAAATATCCTCACAGGCAAAAGGCATCTTTACATACCTACTATAACACCAAAAGCATTTAGAACTCATGGCCTTCAGCCTTTAGGAACTTATATTTTATGAGGTCATTAAAAATTAAATAATTAAGCCAGACGTGGTGGCGCACGCTTGTAATCCCAGCATTTGGGAGGCTGAGACGGGAGGATCACAGTTCGCGGACAGCCTCAGCTACTTAGTGAGGCCCTCTGCAATTCAATGAGACCCGGTTTCAAAATAAAGAATAAAAAATAGGGCAGGGGGTGTAGCTCGGAGGTCGAATGGCCCTGGGTTCCATCCTCAGACCTGCAAAAAAAAGAATTAAATAATTATTCAGTAAAATTATGATAACTATATAATTGTATGTATGTTCTTGTATAGATATCTGAGGAGAGATTGAGCTAAATATGAACAGCATTTATTTCTAGGTAGTACAACTTTTTGTTTTCAAAATATGTTCTTCTTATCTTTGTCCTTTTTAATCTTTTACAGTATGTATTGTTTAATAAGCAAGAAAAAGCTGGGTGTAGTGGTGCATACTTGTAATCCCAGCATTCAGGAGGCTGAGACCGAGGATCATGGTTCTCAGACAGCCTCAGCTACTCAGTGAGGCCCTCTGCAACTTAGACCCTGTTTCAAAAATAATAAAAAATAAAGAATAAAAATTAGGGCTGAGGGTGTAGCTTGGAGGTACCAAATGAAAGAAAGAATAATTAAATTATTTTCATATTGAAAAGATCTCGAGAAGATTCATTCACTATTTCTCAGAGTTGAAGGTTATATTAAAAAGTACATATATTTTTAATGCAAATCAATTTCCAAATGAGCTAGGAATGGTGGTTCATATCAGTATTTCCAATATTTGGGAGGCTGAGACAGAAGCATCTCAGGCTCAAAGACCAGCCTCAGCAACTTAGTGAGACTCTTAGAAACCTAGTGAGACCCTGTTTCAAAACAAAACAAAAGGATGGGGGTGTAGCTTGGAGGTAGAAAGCCCCTGGATTCAATCACCAGTACAAAAATGTTAAATTAAATAACATTAAAATTAATTTTTATTAATCCATAATATTTAGCTCTTTAAAGTACTGAATATTAAGTTTGGCTTCCTGTGTGAAATCTGTGTTCCTATGGAGACATCACTTTGTATTTGCATCTGAAACTTCTATATTATATAGGTATATGACTTCACATTATCGCATTCCCATTGAACTTTTTTTTTTTTTTTTGGTGGTACTGGGGTTCCTGGAAGCCCTTCTACCTCCGGGCTATACTCCCAGACCTATTTATATTTTTGAAACAGGGTGTCTTACGCCAGCATGGCTGGCTTCGAACCTGCGCCATCCTCCTGTCTCTGCCTCCCAAGCGCGGGGATTACAAGCGTGCACCACCACTCCCAGCTCCCATTGAACTTTTTAAAAAGTGGTTTTGATTGCCTGCTATGAGGCCCAAAGGACTCTTGCAACACTTTCTATAAAGACAAACCACCAATCATATGTAGTGAAAGTAAATCCTCACTGTACTGAGCAGCTGATTTCAGGCATGTTTCAGCCCCCATCCCCTCCCACCTCCCATCTGGACTTCCCTATAGCTAAGGAGCACAGGAGAAAGCAGGGAGGAAGGAGCACCGCCCACAGCTCATTAGTGCTGCAGCCACTACACACCAGAGCCAGAAAAAGAGGCACCTAGTCGTGATCTTCCTCCACTCCCAACACCCTACTGACCTGGCATGAACTTTAAGAGATCCCCCAAGTCACTTTAAAGTCTAAAATCTATGAATCTACAAGAAAATAATATGGAGAAAAGGTTCTAATATTAAAGAATTTTATCTCTTTGTACCACGATTAGGGATTCAACTGAGATCAACTTTCTGATGGCAGATGTAAGAATAAGTTACCATTGTTCAACTCTGTCCCTTCCCCTCTCCATTTTAAATATTTTTAAGCTCTGATGTCCTCCTCCTAAAAACATTGTTTGACTAAATCCATGGTCTCTCATCACTTGGCAAGTCATGGCCTTCTTGGGGTTTTGATCCATCAGTTAGTCTCTCTGTCTCTGATTCTTCTTATTCTATTTCCTCTTCCTTCTATTTCTTCTTTCTTTCTTTCTTTCTTTCTTTCTTTCTTTCTTTCTTTCCTTCCTTCCTTCCTTCCTTCCTTCCTTCTGTGCATGGTATTGGGGGAATCAAACCCAGGGGCACTCTACCTCTGGAAAAATCCCCAGACCTTTTAATTATTTTGTTTCAAAACAGTGTCTTGCTAGTTTGATGAGGCTGGACTTGAACCTATGATTCGCTTGTCTTAGTCTCCCAAGTACTGGGATTACAGGAGTGCACCACCATGCCCAGCTAATATCTCTATTTTAATTATACCTTTTCCATTAACTGTTTATTCTACTCTATAAACAAGTTCAGCTTTTTCCATGCCAAAATAAGAAAAAAATCTTAAGAGTATCTCCTACTTTAGCTACACTCCACTTTCCTCTTCCCTCTACTCACATTCTATTCCTGCCTGCCTCTCCACAGGGTGGTTCTTTCTGCTGTCCTCTACTGAACTGTTAACACTATGGTCGGCACTGGCCTTCCAAAGACCAGCATTCATCCTACAGAGCCATACCATACCATGCTTTTATTTTGTATATTTTTTCTTTCTTTCTGAAATTTTATATCTCAGAATCATGGATATTAAATTATACTGCCTTTCCCCACAAGATCCTCCATTTACTGGATTCTTGTCTTTTGCTTACCTCCAAATATTGGTGTATAAAGCCCTGTCCTTCATTTTCTTCCTCTTTCTAAGCACTCCACCAACTCTCTCTATCCCTATTTCCCTTCTCAACTCCACATCTGTATTTTTAAATCCCCAGTGGCTATTTGTTCTTTCTTCAACTATCCACTGAGTTTATACATTGCACCAAGTAACAAACAAATATAGTTTATTTCTCAGTTTCTTTTCATTCATCTTCTCCTCTTGCCTGTCTACCTTTTTTCAATACTACACAGTTATCATTTTAATTCTCTCCTTTAAAAAATTCAGGGTTTTCTTAGTGTCTAAACTATAAAGCCCCAAACACCACACCCTTGTTTGTAGAATTATTTTCTCTCTAGTCTGCCTCTCCTGCTTCATTTTCTTCCTTTCCACTTTTTATGTCCCCCAAAGCTGCTAAGCATCTCCATGTATGGTATTCTCCCTGCCACATCACCTTCATGCATAAGGCTGGCTTTCCTGGAGCTCAGATGCTCTTCTTCCTTCTTCTGTCTTCTTCACTAGCTCAAATGCTTCTTCCTAAATTAAATTCCCTGGTTCTATCTCCCAGTCCTTCTCCTATATGCTACTCTCTGACATAACTCAATTGCAAATCTCAGAGGAATGGGAAACAGCAGGGACCTATTGCCTGTGCCTCGTGCAGTGCCTGATGCACAGTAAAACTCTTCAAATACATGAATAAATTAATAAGTGACTTAGTTATAAAGACACAACAGATAATATTTGGGTGAACAGAAAAACAGAAATGTTTAGAGACCAAGTTAAAAAAAACAGGGTTTTCTTTTACATTTGAGTACATCATTTCTGTGAGTCATTCATAACAACTAAGATTAGTGTGGGCCATCATATGACTCCCCACCTCAAATGAAATGTTTTCATTGGGCAAACATGCTTTGCTAACTGCCCCATCCCCAATAACCCTTAGGCTCATTAGCTTTCTCTCTTCAGGAGCCCTTTCCTCTCTTTGACATGCATTCCATCATTAAGCACTTACCCTGTGCTCCAACATTTTACTTAACTGAGCATATAACAAATTCAGAGTATTAAATTAAAACAAAATGTGTTCATATTTTTGGCTGCCTAATGGTAGTGCAGTGGGTAACTAATTGTATCCAGCTTTGATTCCTTTCTCTTTCTTTGTGATTGTAAGATAATGCATATGAAACTTATTGGGAGATAGATACAGGAAGCTATGGTATTGGTGAATAGTGTCTATACCAGTAATTTTCAGCAAAATATTTAGAATTATTATTATTATTATTATTATTATTATTATTATTATTATTATTTGGTGGTACTGGGGATAGAACCCAGGGGAATTCTACCTCTGAGATCCACCCTCACCCCAATTTTTTATTTTTTATTTTGAAACAGGGTGGAGAAAGCATGGTTTCATGTACCTGTCCTTGTCAGAAAATTAAGCTAGATAGCCTATATGCTACTATATATTTTGTGTACAGTTTGAAAGATAGGAAATAGTAAACTATAAAACTAATATTTTAAAGACTATGCCTTAGAGTTTCTAATACAGGAAATGCTAAATATTCAGCTAAATGCCCAGCTCTGCATATTTTTATTCTCTTGAAGAGAATAAAAGACATGCCATGAGATAATTCTAAGGGGCCTTACGAAAGGATGATAAAGGATGATCAACTCATTCTTACGATGGGACAATATCACATGTTGCTCAACTGCATATGAAATTTAGAACGTTTTTGTCCATCCCTGTTGGTGGAATCAGCTCACTCTCCCCTTCCTAGTATCTGTGAATAACTGCCCACTCCTCAGACAAAATGACCCTGCTTCCTGGAGAATAAAAGCTGCCTTTTTTTTACCTGTATAAAAAGCCCAACATTCATCTCTCAGCTTGCTTATCTTTTTTATTTACCATTAATATGAGGTAAATAGAAAGAATAATGCACAAATATTGTGGTTCAAAATATTTATGTCTTCTAAATGCAATGTTATTTTTTTCAAATGTCAGCTGCTATAACTATGGGATGGCTACTGTGTGCTTGCTTTTATCATCCCTCTCGAAATATTTCTGAGAAATAAATAATTCACACACTTGAATTTTTAGGGGCAACTCAATTACTGTTGCTTTGGAAACTAGTTCTTTTCCGTATATCTATGGGCTCAACTGATATTGAACCATCATTTTTAAATATAAAAGTAATCTTTATTTTACAGGAAAATTTCCTTCTCCCTTTCCTGACTGGATAAAGCTAATCAAATTTCGTAGAAAAGGAATTGATCACTAGAAACATATAATGTACCTTCCCACTCTAGGAATTTGAGAACCATATAGAACTGGGTCTCTTGTGTTTAATCAAGAGAATTTTGGATTAAATTCTGGGTTCCTTATTGCATTATTAACTTGACTCTTTTTGCAATCAGCAAAGTAGAAGTTGCTTTGTAACTCACTGAAGAATTCACTTAGGAAAATCCAACTAAATATTTAAATGCAGAGTTGCTACTAATAGACAATCTTTTAAAATATTTAACAAACCAATCCTATGATTTACCATAATGATACAATTCAAAACAACTAGAGCCAAGCCCAGTGGTTTATGCCTGTAATCCCAGTACTGAGAGGCTGAGACAGGAAAATTGTAGGTTCAAGGCTAGCTTCAGCAATTTGGCGAGATCTTACTTCAAAATATAATTTTTTTTTTTTTTTTGGTGGTACTGGGGTTGCTAGAAGCCCTTCTACCTCCAGGCTACACTCCCAGACCTATTTTATATTTTTTATTTGGAAATAGGGTCTCTTAAACCAGCGAGGCTGGCTTCGAACCAGCGCTATCCTCCTGTCTCCGCCTCCCAAGTGCGGGGATTACAAGTGTGCGTCACCACGCCTGGCCAAAATATAAAAATTTAAAAAGGCAGAGAAGCTGAAAGTGTAGTTTGGAAGTAGAATGTCCTTAGGTTCAATCTCTATTACTCTACAGAAAAAAAGTTAATATAAGGAAATTATCACAAATTAATAATTATCCCTTAGCTCTATACTCTTCATTGTAGAAAGCAAAAGTAATGTAATCTTAGTGTTGGAACAAACTCTGGATATCCTCTTAAGAGAGAGGCAAGGACTGCATCCTGATGAGGGTGAAAATGAATGATACTATGGTGTGAGAGATCTGGTTTGAGACTATCAGAAATAATGTGTAGAAGGAGTTGCCAAAGACAAAGCACAGAGCTTTCCCAAAACAAAAGACATGCCTAATAGGAATCTAAACCATCCAGACATTGGCTACAACTAAGTCCTGCTAAAAATCAGTAAATATTTGCCTTGTCTTCCACATAATTCATTTTTCATAGTTTAGAGAAAGCAATAAAGGAAATTGCTAGTCTAAATGTGATTATAAAGACTGAAGAGTGGATTAAGAGAAATTGATGGGAACTTTGGGACCTTGCCATTCTATAAATTACAATTGCCAAGGAAGTTTGTATTGGGCACAGAAAATAAAGTCACCAGTCTTTTAAAAAGTATAGCAAAAAACTCTTAAAATACCCAACTGACCCAGTGTCATCCATGGCTGATTAAAGAGAATAGGATTAGATCATTATGAAAAAAACTCCTAAAAGATAAAGAAAAATTCTTAATCAGTGTGTCTACATAGATAATTCTTGCTGAATCCATCATTTTATTTTTAATTTTAAAGGTCATGGAAATTAAGGTCCATAAATATCATGTGGACAGAGGAAACACTCTTTTAGAGTATGTTAAAGGTTGTAGAAAACTTTGAGAAATTAAAGAGAACTTTCTAGTGCTCAGATAAGAGACACTGATGAAAAAGCAAGACAGAAATAATGATTATAGGATTAGACTAGGAATTCTGTTTTTGCTCATCATTAACTGAAGATCTTGTTACCTAACCAATCTGAACCATAGTTCCTTAGTTTTCTCATCTCTGAATTGGCTACCTCATCCTAAAATGTACAGCAAGGATTTTTTTTAAAACTGGTAAAATATTAGGCACAATGGCTGATACACAATCAGTTCTGTTTTAAAAGTATCACTGTTATTGATAATAATAATATCATTATTATTGATAATGTAGACCCAATTTCTAAGGCTTATGACACAGTCATAGGAGTAACATTGAATTCTAGTCTTTATCTACATAATATTACCTATCGCTTGAATATTTTTCATTTGATTATCTGTACATATGATAAGCATTGCATCTCTCAGAATTCAAGAAAGATAAGCATAATTGACTAGGATTTGGCCAGAAATATAAATTTTTATTTTATTTCAGGCTGATATAAAATCAATAATCCACATGCTTTAGGTGTGACTGAACAAATTGGAAATTGATCTGGATATACAGTCATTCAGTTAATTTTTATCATCTTATTCACATGTATATCTGCTGAGACAAGAGAATCATGTAGCCTCAGATACTTAGTGAGGCTCTCTGCAACTCTGTGAGATCTTGTTTCAAAAATAAAGAATAAAAAATAGGGCTGGGAGTATAGCTCGGAGGTAGAATGCCCCTGGCTTCCATACTCACACACAAAAAAAACAAAAAACAAAAGTCTAATTTTCTGCATGTAATATAGAGGTATTCAACTAATTCAAGTAATTTATTTACTTACCACATAAGTGAATGAATAAAAAAATGGACAGAAAATAAAGAAGTGATTATTAGGTATGAAGGATATTTGCTTTTCTTTTATTCACTTTTTTGCCTAGCATATATATTACAGAATGAATACTTTCAAACAACTAAAAAAAAAGAAATCAAGATATAGCTGGGGAAAAAAAACATTTCCTTGGGTTTCCATGATCATAATCTTATTAAAAGATGAAGCAAATCTAATTTATTTTAACTTGTATTTTATGGCTTCTGATCACTACCCCATTCTATTTGAAGTATTCATAGATTAACTGTTCAATTTTCTGTTCTGAGTGTTGCTCAAATTTGATTTCAAACAGGTTGGTATAAATTCTAATAGCATTTTTGGGGGTGGTACTGGGGATGGAACCCAGGGTAATTCTAACTCTGAGCTACACCCCCAGCCCTAATTGTTTATTCTTTATTTTGAAACAGGGTCTCATTGAGTTGCAAAGGGCCTCACTAAGTAGCTGAGGCTGTCCACTAACCGTCATTTTCTTTTTTGTATGTTGAGAAAACATTTGTCTATAGAGTTAATATATCATGCTGAAGAAATGGCATATCTAGTACCGATAAGTTTTATGAGGATGAAATGTAGGGATTGTTATGTATTCTTGTTCCTGGTCATGCAAAAGAGGCAAAACTGATCCTGAATCAGTTTGAAAATTATTTATTTATATTAAGTAGCAATTCTTCTTTTTGCCTGGTACTGAATTTAACCTGAAAGTGAGAATTTAGAGATTAAATATCCTGCTTTATCTTTTATGACATGGGTTTTAGTTCTGAGGAGCTTTGGCTTATAGAGAAACTCAATACATTATGCTATTCTTTCATCCAACAAATATTTACTGAATTAATTTAATCTACAAAGTGTTAAAAGGTAAATTAGAATGAAAAAAGAGCCAGGCATATTGATGCAGGCCTGTAATCCCAGTACTTGGGAGACAGAGACAGGAGTACTCCAGGTTCAAGGGCAGCCTCAGGAATTTATTGAATCCCTCAACAACTTCGAGAGACCTTGTTTCAATTTTTTTTAAAAAATGGGACTAGAGGTGTAGCTCTAAGGAAGAATCGCCCTGGGTTCATCACCCAGTACCAAAGAGTTTTGTTGTTGTTGTTGTGTTGTTTTTTTTTTACTTACTAAAGGTAAATGCTTTGATAAGAGAATAAGATGTGTACAAAATCCTCAAAACCCGGTATATAGTAAGTTTAAAGGAAATATTGATGGTAGGCCAGGACTTAGTGGAGAAAGTGGCATGTCACAGATCACTGAAGAAGTGATAGAATGTATGAAAGAAGAAGAGACTGCAATGGGCGTTAGGTGGGGATGCTTAGCTCAAGCAAAATAAAGCTGATGAGCACTGTGAGGAGTAAAAGTGGCAGGCACTTAGGGGGGAATAGAGAACATTTATACTAAAGATGAGTGTTTTAAACAAATGTGATAGAACAGAAACGTAACGATGAAAGTTGAGTAACTAACAGCTCCATCTCTTTAACACTACTTTGTGTTTGCAGCCTTCAAGCTCCTCCTGCCTAGTTGTTCATAAAACATATATAGATTAATGTGAACTAGAGTCACCACACTGGGCGGTAGAGCACTAGAACTTATTAATTCTGTGTTTTGATATTTGTTGACCTCCTTCTGTGCCTAGTCCAAAACAAAATTTTTAAGCGACTAAGAAGATGGAAATGTGAACTACTCTGATTTGATCATTACACATTGTTTCCACGCATTGAATTATCACACTGTATCCCATAAATATATAATTAGAATATTAATTGTTTTTTTTTAAAACAAAAGCAATGAAGGTTTGGACCAACTTATTAGAAGCTGGAGATTCCAAGCTAGGAAATTTGGATTTATTCTATAGGAAAAACTTAAGGTGTTTACATGAAGATCTGACATTAGAGCTATACTTCAGGGAAATTATTTCTGCAGTGATGTTTACAGTACATGTAAAAAAATTGAGTCTGAGGTGAATAATTAAGAGTCCAAAGTAGTAACCATAAGGGATTTATCTAGTGGTCTCATGTTTTATTTTATGAATAAACATATCTATATGTTTTATATAATACTTTGTATTATGGACAAATAAATGAAAATATTTATTCAGTAATTCTATCACCAGAAAATCAAATTAAGAAACATAAAGTCTACGCAAGATGTTATGTTAAAGATTAATTAAAGTGAAGATAAAAATTTAAACCGGGCGTAGTGGCACATGCTTGTAATCCCAGAACTGGGAGCTGACACAGGAGGATAGCTGGTTCACGGCCAGCCTCAGCTACTTAATGAGGCCCTTCACAACTTAGTGAGACCCATTTCAAAATAAAGAATAAAAAATAAGGCTAGGGGTATAGCTCAAAGGTAGAATGCCCCTCAGTTCAATCCCCAGTGCCACAAAAAAATTAAATTTATTACTACTGACATTCATGATATTCAGTTCATGGGTCTAAAATAAAATATAAAACAAGACCTAAAACTCATAGTATTTCACAAGCAAGTAGATACAAATTAAAAAGTAATCAAGAAAAATAGACATTTGCCAAAAGTGAAATGGAAAGTTGTTTTAAGCACGACTAGTTGTCACCTCAATATGTTGCCTCTTTCTTCTTTAGTAATAGAATTCCCAAATTTATCAAGGCACCCAGAGTAAAGGTTGTATTTTTCCATCTTCCTGAAGAGAAAAATTGATAATGATAACAGACATCTCTACCAAACTCAAATTCACTAGTACTGTTAAAAATGAAACATTTATGTATTTGCAGAATAACTAATAAAATTCGTGAGATCACTCAGGTATTTTGTGTAATAAGAGAATAAAAAGAGGATAATAATAAGGGTTTTGTTTCTAAAATATATATGTGAAAGCAACATTTTAAAACTGCAAAAGGATACAGAAAAAACTGTATTTATCAAATGACACCCATAAACATAGGAGGACTATTTTAAAATGAAAAAAAAACCTGTTATATAAGAAGAAAAGGGAAGAAATTTGGGCATATTAATTTGCCAAAGACAATCTCAAGGGAAGTATGATGGTGGTTTCCTGTTTGGGCAGGATTGTCATTAGAGAAAAGAGATTCTAGGGCTCTTGCTTCCTTAAATAACAAAGCCAATACACGTCGTAAAGAAGTTGAGACAACCTGAGTCTAATTACCATACCAAATTATAACTTTCTAATTAGAATTTCATCACTTCCAGACAACTCCTTTCTTCCCTTCCATTTTACCATATATCATTTTTCTCCCTAGAATGCCTTACTCCTCATTTCTGCATCCTTCAGAGATTATTTTGGATTTTAGGTAAATATCTAATTTCTTATTATACATTCAACATTGAAATGGCCAAAGGAATGAAAAAAATAAAAATAAACCCTACCTCAGGATCAAAAACTAGGGATGAATACTTTATTCACATCTAAAAATCTGTGGTTGTCTGCTAGAACAGTGCAAATGGTTCACCTGGAGACTGACACCAAAACTGATTTGCTACCTCCTTTTAGAGAGCTGGTATCAGCCAGGGTTGGTAGCATACATCTGTAATCTCAGTACTATGAGGGCTAAAACAGTAGAGTCACAGGCTCAGAGCCAGTTTTCAGCACCTTAGTGAGGCCCTCCACAACTTAGTGATAACCTGTTTCAAATTAAAATATAAAATAGATCTGGGGTATAATTTCCCTGAGTTCAGTCCCCAGTTCCCCCTCCCATACAAACATACACAGAATTGGTATCTCAGAAAGCAAACAGCTGTCCCTCCTGAGACAGACACCCAAGGATCTCCTTTGCTATGAGTAGTCAATAATATTCAAAAGTAACCGTGATTAGATTTCTCCAAGTTCTTAATACTGAGCACCAAGAATAAAGCCTAGACTATATTGGGTATGGAGAATATGTTAAAAAGGAATCTATATTCAAAACTTTGGCCCATTCTTTCTTTTTTCCATGTTGGAGATCATATTGCAAGGCCTCACACATCATACAACCACTCCACCACTGACCTACAGCTCCAGATCTGCTCCATTCTTCTATATAATATGAAAATAATAAAGCTATAACAAAGCAGTGTGTTCTGAGAAAAATGCTACAATGTTAAGAATAAAACAACTAAAAACACTTTATTTCTATCAACATAGAGATAAAACAAATTGTGATCCATTTGTAAAAGAGATTACCATATAATTCAATAAACATAACTCATGAAATAAAAAAAAATATTCTTGAGGTCCCATTACATAAAAAGAAAAGTTGTTTACAAAACATTATGAAAATCCTGGCCTTTTTATATGCAAGTTTTTATAGCAGTAAAAAAATTAAAGAATGTTGGAACTCTAAGACATTGTTGGTGGGATTGCAAATTAGTGCAACCACTTTGGAAAACAGTATGGAGAATCCTCAGAAGAATGGGAACAAATCTACCATTTGATCCAGCAATACCACTGTTGGGTATCTACCCAAAAGAAAAGAAACCAAACTACCAAACTAATGCATGTGTATCTATGTTCATAGCTGCACAATTCACCATAGCCAAACTATGGAACCAGCCAAGATGTCCATCAACAGATGAATGGATTACAAAACTGTGGGATATGTACACAATGGAATTTTACTCAGCCATCAAAAAAACCTCAATAACATCATTTTCAGGGAAATGGATAGAACTGGAGGACATTATGCTAAGTGAGATTAGTCAGGCACATAAAATAAGAAATCAGATGCTTTCCCTAATATGTGAGAGTTAGGGAGAAAAGAGGAGCAAACAAGACAACCTAAAGGAGGAGAAAGGAGGAGGGAATAGGAAAATCTCTAAAGCTCACAATGTACTTAAACATATTGAAGTCAATCACTAAGCCAAGCAAGGGAGGGAGGGACGGGGAGGGAATGGGGTGGTATTTGGGTAGAGGTTAAATCAGCGATGAGTACATGTTTGTACACACAAGTTTTTTACCCCAATAAGTTGTATGAATATAATGCACCAATAAAAAAAAAATTAAAGAATGTTGAGTTGGGCATGGTGGTGTACACTTGTAATCCCAGTACTTAGAAGGCTGAGACAGGAGGATAGTAGGTTCGAAGTCAGCTTCAGCAACTTAGTGAGACCCAGTTTCAAATAAAAAATAAAACAGGGCTAAGGGTATAGCCCGGAGGTAGATTGCCTCAGGGTTCAATCCCTAGTACCTCAAAAAAATTTTAAAGAATGTCCACTGAAATAGTAACTATTTTTATTCATGAGTGAAAAGTTTAATATATAATTTAATATTCTTTATGCTATTCATATTTTCCAATTATCTACATTGAATATGATATTTTATCATCAAGAAAGAAAGTAATGAGAGTGAAAAATCAGACCTGGAAAGAATCTCTTCTGCAAACACTTGTTCCTCTTACCTAGGCAGGCTAATTCTTCCTCTATATTTTTGTTGCATTTTGTTCTCATTTACTTTAAACACATACTAATTCCTTACAGTTTTTTTCCACTAGACTAAGATCCTTCAAAGTGGATATACTTTTTACTTATGCTCTCGTGTTTGCTCTTCTGTTATTAACTCAAACCTGGAGGTAGAGTAGATGCTCAGCATTATGAGTTGAATTGTGCCTCCCCAAAAACAGCTTCTGAGGTCTTAATTCATAGTAGCCATAAATATAAGTTGGTAATAGTATGTATGCAGATGTAATCAAATCCTAACGATAGTATTAGGGTGAACCCTAACTCGATGGAACTGGTGTGCTTATAAAAAGGGAATTACATAGACACATGGGGGAATATTGCATGATGGTGGAGGCAGAGACGAGAGAGCAGTGCAGCCACGTATATGCATGGGAACACCAGAAGCTAAGAGAAAAGAATGGAGAAGATTCTCTGAGCCCAGAGGCTTGAGGAAGAGTATGCCATGCCAACAACTTGATTGTAGACTTCCTGCTTCCACAATGAGGAAACAATAAATACTTGTGATAATAAACTTCAGTTTGTTTACTTTGATGAAATACCTTTAGGGAACTGATATAAATATTGTTGAATAACAAATAAATATATTGTTTCTGTGTAACCCCCAGGAATAGATTCATAATCAGTTTATGGGCTTTGAAGGGAGAAGATTCTCATTCTTCTTCAAAAGCAATTTTATTAGAGCTAAGGCAGTGTGACTACCCCTGGAAGTACCGGCGTGTTCTTTTGTGGCAAGCGTGGCAAGGCATATTTGTCTCTGGTAAATAAATACATAATGGGGTTGTACAGAGAAAATTCAAGCCACAGATAGTTATCTGGACACTATTCTAAAAATCTAAGATTCTCAAAAAATATAAGATTTTCAAATATGATATCTAAATTAACAACATCATAACTATTTGGAAGTACAGTCTTGGCAAACTAAGACCCATTGAAATGAATGTAACACAAAGCAAATTGTTATGATTCTAGTGGGGTCAGGTAATAGTAGCACCATCTACTGGTATATAAACAAAGCCATGATTCTGTAATAATATTTATGCAAGTTGTCTGGGATGGCACATAACAGATATTCAATAAAACTTGGTTTTATTTCCCCTTTCTAGAATGTAAAACAAAAAAAAAACCCTCAATGTCTAGAAATTTCCAAGTTTATCTTGTTTAAAATAAAAATATATGTATCTGATAAAGGTACTTAAAGTAATATATAAAGTTCACTCTGTTCTATGCTCAGCATATCATATTAGAGTATAAAATATTGCAATTTGTTTATAACTCAGAAAATATGAGATTACAATTTAATTAAGCATATATTGAACATTTACTATTAGTAAAAAAATGGAATTGAAAAGTGAGCCTTCTTTATTGTGATTGTGTAAAAGAAAATATTCAATCAAATTATTCAATCAAAATACTATAGAGTTTAAAGCATCTTCCAAATATCTAACCTGATACTGTCCCCTATCTATACATACGGTTTTCACCAAGTATTCTTCACTGTTAAACTTGACTTTTCATATACTATTCATATGTGTATGAATAAATGTATAATTACTATTGTGTGTATGTATCTATGTGTATTGATAAGTTTATACATAACTATTCATATATTTTAAAGACTCCACATAATTGCAGTTCAGACTATAGGTCACTACATACATTTTTAGCAGCTGTGATTCACATCTCTTAAGGTTTGATTTTTTATAAAACTCTCCCTTCTGCCGGGTGTGGTGGCGCACGCTTGTAATCCCCGTGCTTGGGAGGCGGAGACAGGAGGATCACGCAGGTTTAAAGCCAGCCTCACTGGCTTAAGAGACCCTGTTTCCAAATAAAAATATAAAATGGGTCTGGGAGTGTAGCCCAAAGGTAGAAGGGTTTCCAGGAATCCCAGTACCACCAAAAAAAAAAAAAAAAAAAAACCAAAATGCTCCCTTCCTGCCACAATGTCACTGTTTTATTCCTCCACTGCACTTAGAAGTTAACAACCTATGATATAATAGCATTAGTTTTTAAACTGAATTTTATGAAAGAATAAGTAGTGAAATTATATATAATTCTTAACTCAAATGTGCCCTGAGCAAAGCAACCTTGTTCTTTAACCATATAGTTTTTACTGAGTTTTTATGGTACTAGAGATTGAACTACACCCTCAGCCCTTTTGTAATTTTTATACTGAAACAGAGTCTCACTAGGCTCCACATAATTGCAGTTCAGACTATAGGTCACTACATACATTTTTAGCAGCTGTGATTCACCTCTCTTAAGGTTTGATTTTTTTATAAAACTCTCCCTTCCAACGGGCGTGATGGCTCACTCTCGTAATCCCCGCGCTTGGGAGGCGGAGACAGGAGGATCGCGCAGGTTTAAAGTCAGCCGCGCTGTCTTAAGAGACCCTGTTTCCAAATAAAAATATTTGGAAATAAAAGTATTTGCTAAAAGCTTTGCTATGTTGCTAAGGCTGTCCTTGAACCCACAATCCTCCTGTCTTGGCTTTCCAAGTACTGGGATTACAGGTATGTACCACCTCCATGCCTGGCTTCTTTTACCATCTTAAAGTACAGTCTGTTAGAACAGAGCAGTAACTGCTAAATGTTTATTTAAAATATGCCCCTAAACGAGGCAGGAAGCCTAAAATGTTAGGTTTCCTTCAGAAGTGTTTACTCCTAATAAAAAAATATTTTGAATTATGCCTGTAAAGAGTTGCTGATTCAAGTAATTTGTTCAAAGAGAACTTTGTGGCACTTTTCTATCCTCTTCCAATGAAAATATTTTCAAGAATATGTAACTTTTTTTCTTGAGAGAACATTTCTACATACTGTTAAGCTTATTCAGCAATTCTGTCTTTTGGAATTAAATAAGTTGTAAAACTCAAGCAGCAAGATAGATATTTAAGATTTTCTATAGTTTTTTTTAGCTGCATCTGATGTTTCCCTTTTAGTATACTTTTATCTGGTGCATTGTGCTTTCACATCACAATGTAGTTTAGAATGATAGTGACATACATGCACACAGCGCTTGGAGAGCTTTTCTCTCCCTAGCTTCCTTCCCATTCCCTCTCTTTCCCCACACTGAGATTGGTTTTGGTATTCTCACATAGGTACCTAACTCACTTTTGAAAGTCCCATAGTGGAGTTTCCTACACTATCAGCTGTCATTATGAAAAAGTCTGAAAATAGCTGGGTATTTATTTATTTATTTGTTTGTTTGTTGGTACTGGGGTTCCTGGAAACCCTTCTACCTCCGGGCTACACTCCCAGACCTATTTTATACTTTTTTTAAAAATTTGGAAACAGGGTCTCTTAAACCAGCGGGGTTGGCTTGGAACCTGTGCGATCCTCCTGTCTCCGCCTCCCAAGCGCGGGTAATACAAGCGTGTGCCACTACTCCCGGCATAGCTGGGTAATTAAAATACAGGTGATAAAAAATTGGTTAGGGGCGCTGGGTGTGGTGGCGCACGCTTGTAATCCCTGTGCTTGGGAGGCGGAGACAGGAGGATCGAGCAGGTTCGAAGCCAGCCACGCTGGTGTAAGAGACCCTGTTTCAAAAATATAAAATAGGTCTGGGAGTGTAGCCCGGAGGTAGAAGGGCTTCCAGGAACCCCAGTACCACCACCAAAAAAAAAAAAAAAAAAAAAAAAAAAAATTGGTTAGGCAAGTTTGAAATCTCTAGTACTGGGGATAAATTCCAATGTACATTTATTGCACTGAGATAGTGGAGATATGGTATACATTTTAGAATCAAAGAGGTAAAGACTCAATTTTAGCTCTCATATTCACTAACCATGTTCCCCTTATGTAGTTCATTTCATTTCTATTAGTCTTATCTGTAAACTAGGGTGTGCAGTATCTATATACCAGCATTGTTGTAAAAGTTAAATTATGCCTCATATATGAAACATCGCTCAAATGGGGATACTTTAATCTTGAAATTCTCCCTTTTTTGATAAATGATTAGGAGAGAAGAGACATGAGAAATCAAAACAATATTAGAAATAATCATGATATAATTTCGGCTTTCATTTTTCTTTTTCAAAATGATATTGAACAATTTATAGAGCTTGTTCTATGGAGTGGAGGGTACCATCTGAAAAGTTGAAAATAGGGGTCCTGGGAAGATAAGGGGCTCAGGGAGATTGCGAAGGAGGCAAGCACCCAGCGAGGGACCAGAATCTGCTTTTTTTTTTTTTTTTTTTTGGTACTGGGGATGGAACCCTTCTACCTCCGGGCTACACTCCCAGACCTATTTTATATTTTTTTTATTTGGAAACAGGGTCTCTTAAACCAGCAAGGCTGGCTTCGAACCTGAGCGATCCTCCTGTCTCGACTCCCAAGCGTGGGGATTACAAGCGTGCGCCACCATACCCGGCCAGAATCTGCTTTTAATCAGAGGAATTAGAACTCAGCACCTTTGGGGATGGGTCAGCTGCTTGTGGGGGAAGGGACCAATGAGCCACGCATCTAGAGAGTTGCTCATAGTCCGGATCAACCAGCTGAGTCACCCACATGGCTGGGCAGAAGTGGTCCTACTTTTACGCCGGTGTTTTGGGGGGGTGGAACACCGATTCTCTCATGACATCTGTAGTCTCAAGAGCTCTGGAGTATGACTTGTGCTATCTCTGCTTCTAGCTTCCAGGGTTCTGCCTCCTGTCCCTGCTGCAAGATCATGTGGGGGAGAGGAGGGACCTGACCTATCATCATCAAAGAATTTTGCTTAATTTTCAGTAGAAATTACATGATTATAAAATAAACTGCATTTTTAGAGAGAGCAATCTAAGACAAAGTGAAGGATGGGTACATGGGATTGCACTGAAATATTTTATAGTTCACAAATTCATGAGCATCCTCACACATAATCCTACGGACACCAATATGTGTCTGCAGTTAACACATGAATATTTGAAGCAGAGCCATATGTACTAGTAGGCTTCCTAAAGTTTACATGGCAAAGATAGCTTGGATAATTTAAGCCTCCATACTTCCCAGTCATTTTGTAGGTTTCTTAATACATGGCTACAAGTGGATGGTGTCAACACCAGCAAACTGCTGAGGAAAATAAAGACAAACTTGTTGTTATTGGTTTCCCATCAGTGCATGGGCTTTTAAAGTCTGATATTCATTCATTCAACAAATGTTGGTTAAGTGCCAGCTTTGTGCCAGATTCTGTATGGTTAAGCGAAATATAGTAGTAAACAAAGTCAGTATGATTCTTGCCACCATAAAACATACAAATGTCAGAAAGAAGAAATACCTTTAAGTACTTGACTGACCTTAACAGCCAAATTCTTATAATTTATGTTTCCCCAACATTGGGATAACTACTTGCTCTTGAAAACTCAACAGGAAAGTATGACCAAAACCAAGTGTGCTATTCTGGGGTAAAAGAAGAGTCATACTCATGGAATCATTTAAAAGGCCATCCACATAATTTAAATGGCTATCTTCTTACTTTGTCTCCCTCTTATATTCTAAATTATAATTTTAATGATATTTAGGCTCACAGAAGAAATATATAATGGCACCGATGCGTAAAACTTCTGGAACTTTATAAAATACTATAAAGTGAAACCTGTCCCTTTTGAAGTTTTGCTGGTCCAGGACCACTGAACACCATAAACAAATTCCTATTCCTGAAAGAGCATTAAAGGATGATGGTTTTACAAAAGCAAACCCTGACCTTCCTGTCTCCTTTAGACCAGGCAAATGAGACTTCTGGTCCCTATGTAGGCAGGCCCTTTGCCCTTTGTTAGGATTGGAAAAGCTATAGAAGACAGACTCTTGATCTTTATCAACCCTTAAGATTAAAGGACTGAAGTCTCAGGAAGGGAAATGAGGTAGGATAGGAAAAATAAAATATTAGGTACAAAGGAGATTAAAAAGGAAAGGGAAAATATTTTTTAAATCTAGAAACTTCATATTCTCTATGAAGTTCTGTCTTAGGCAGAAGCCTCAATTGGCTCACACCCTTATAACCCCATCCTACAGGATATGTTCTATTGTAGGCAGAAGCCTTAATAGACCCACACCCTTAATCTAACCCCACCCTACAGGATCTGTTTTATCTTAGGCAAAAAGCTCAAGGAACCCACACCCTTAATCACTATGGCCTCTCTCCTCCACCTAAGATTCCTGGAATGTTTAGTAAACAAAGAATCCATAAGAAGGAACAAGGTCAGCCACCACCCACTCATGTCCAGAACTTGGGGATTATGAGAAAGTCTAGCCCAGGTCTCCATCTCGGCTGTGTGATCCAACTTGCCCCTTCATGGTGGTTCTATAAAATAAAAACTGTAAAAGTCACTGGGACATTTTCTCTCTCTCTCTCTCACACACACACACACACACACTCTTGAGGTAGTTTTTGTTTTCTCTAGAATATGTAGCCTCACTTTCCTCAATCAATAAACTTCTGTCTCTGTCATTAAAAAAAAAGTGGACAACTCCATAAACATACCTGAAAATTTAGTAGAAAATAACTAAGATAACTAAAAATAGCTACAATAATAAAAATAACTAAAATATTAAACATAAAATCTGATGGCAATAAAATAACACACACATTCTCTCTCTCTCTCTCTCTCTCTCTCTCTCTCTCTCTCTCTCTCTCTTTCTCTCTCTCTCTCATACACACACACACACACACACACACACACACACACACACACACACAAATATATATCCACAGCTATCACTTAAGGTAAATTGGTGAAATAAATCAAAAGGCTTAGAACCATTGAAAGATATTTTAAATATAAATATCTAGTATGCCTTTAACTGGGTGATACTGAAAAGCCTAGTGATCACTATTGTTTGGGACTTAGAATTTTCACTTTCTGCAGAGCTATATTCAAAGAATGCCTCTGATTTTTTTTTTTTTTTTTTTTTTTTTTTTTTTTTTTTTTTTTTTTTTTTTTTTTTTTTTTTAGTGTGTGTGTCATTAGGAATTAAACCACCCAAAGGAAATCTACCTTTGAGATACACCCTCAGCCTTTTTAATATTTTGTTTTGAAACAAGTTCTTGCTAGGTTGCTGAGTCTCACTACATTGCTGAAGCTGTACTTAAACCTGAGATTCTTCTATCTCAGCTTCCCAAGTAATGAGAACCAGCATGTCTGGCTTAATTCTTTTTTAGCTAGCTTGTAAAGATAAAATATCTAGATGATATATCAAGGTATAACATAGCTAATCTCTCCTTATTTTTAGTTTTATATACTGAATTGTCAGGTATGTTAACTGACATCAAAAGATATAGCCTCAGGCTCAAAATAAGGGAATTATAGTTGTAATATTAAGAAAGATTGTATTAAGAATATTTAGGTATATTAACTCGTACAGTGTCTGGGTAGAATAGGAGAAAAGCATATTTCTATCAACATAAAGGACTCTTTCTTTGGCTATATTTCACAGGCTGGCCCATCTGCTTTCTGCCAATCATTGAAAGGAATCTAGTTGGCTTTTTAGCACTTCCAGTTATTTCTTAGTGTTTTAAAATGCTTCTTTTTTTTTTTCTTTCCATATTGCCTAGGAAAGATGAGAAAAAAATTATATTCATATAGCTGCAAGCTTGTGTTGTCAGCATTAAATCTTTACAGATGTCTTTTTCTAATCTGAAATAAGTAATTGTCTATGTTATTTCCAAAATCAAGAGCTCTTCTTTTCCTAAAAGTAATCTTCATTTCTGGATAGCCATGGTTTAAGCTAGGCATGGTGGCATATGTTTGTAATCCCAGCATCTGGGAGGCTGAAACAGGAGGATTACAGTTTGCAGCCAGCCTCAGCTACTTAGTGAGGCCCTTTGCAACTCAGTGAGACCCTATTTTAAGATGAAGAATAAAAAATAGGTCTAGGGGTGTACCTCGGAGGTAGAATTCCCCTGGGCTCCATCCCCAGTACAAAAAAAAAAAAAAAAAAAAAAAAAAAAAAGAAAGAAAGAAAATAGATAAACATAGTTTAAATTTAAAACAGAAAAATTTGTATCTAAGATTATTTCAAAAAATATATAGGCTTTATAAATTAATTCCTTATACAAGTAGCCTTAGGGAATATTAATTTCTATGAACATTATTATTAATAATAATAGCCAAGAATATTTTATGGATCATTTAGGTATAGTTATTCCTGATTTTCTGTTGAGAAAACTTGGACCCAGAGTGGACAACAAACTTCATCACTGGAGCTAAGAAGTCAATAAGAGTCAAGGCCTTAATAAGTTTTTTATGTCAATACTTATATATTTAGCCACAAGGGTTTTGTTTTGAAGGGAAATTTAAATATTTTTATATTATTTGAAATAGGCTCATGTCGTAGATCATGAAGTTTCAAAAATGACATGAACTGCATTCTATGATCTAACAGGGATATTTTTCTTCTTAGGGTTATCTTAGTTTCACTATCTTTATCACCATCAAGGAATAATATAATGGTGATAATCATATCAAGCTCCTGTGAATGGCATCTAGGAGCTGGGGCAATTTGAAATCAATACATTACTGCTTTTAGTCTATTAAAGATAGATTTTTTGACAGATAAAAAGTGGAAGTATATCTCTCCATGCTGCTTAGAATGGGGGAGGGGGCTGCAACTCTTCCCTTTCTGCCTTCTTCAATGGGTCTTTTCATGACATTAAAACCTATGGTCTGTCACATGGTTTCCTTAGCTCTTGTGAAGGGTGTTGATGTGAAATAGCTGTTCAAACTAGTTTGTCTATTGGGAGACAATTGCTAGAAAATCTTATTCAGCCATCATTTTCATCTGCTTTCAAAATTTGCTCTTTTTACTACTAAATGTCTATCATTTTGATAGCCATGTTATTTAATAAAAACAAAACAGCTAATTTTTAGATTTGCTTACCAATTTAATGCTCCCAAAATAAGTAAGCAGTATATTTCTAGAATTAGCATTCATTTTTGGCTCCTACAGAAATAGATCTGTTCAATTTCAAAGTATGATATTGTTATTTCCAAAATATTTTTAGTAGAAGGGCTCAAATAATCATCTAGGAACTTAATTTCATTTCTTAGGTTTCCCTTTTTTCTGTCCCTAGCCTCTCACATACCAATTTTGACTCATATTTTCAAGTGACATATCTGAGAAAAACTAAAACTATAATTTTTGTGTTCCAGATCCTGTTTTCAGTCACAGCATTTCTTATTCTGTTGCTCATTATGATGATGATTTCTAGATAATGAATATTCTATTTTAAAAGTAAAGATCATTTAACCTTAGTATATGCAACTCTACTTTTTTAAAGTTTCTTTTGTCAACTAAGGATTCTCCTTTTTTTTGCAACTCCTGTGAACTTTCTATCTTTGAAACCTTTGCAGAAAATATATCTATTTTTACCATCTGTCTGTCTCACATTGTATTATTTAAAAAAGAACTTTTCAGTATGAATTTCATGAGATTGAGCGGGTGACTAATTCCCATCACATGGTTGCAAAGTTAGTTTCTTAATACTTCTGATTTCTAAAGATATCCTTTGCTCTGTGGTCTGCAGCTCTGCCTTCTTTGCTGTTCAAGAAAGGTTTATCATAAACACAGAATAATTTCACAAGTAACAACTTTGGGGATACTTCTTGAGAATAGACCATGCTCTGTTTCTTGATCTTGGTGCTGGTTACATGTGTTTTGTTGACTGTGAAAACTCATCCAACTGTATACTTATAATTTGTGCACTTTTCATCAATAAATGTTACACTAGAAAATGTTTCTTAAAATCATTTTTTGTTTAAATTCAGCTATGATTTGGCCCATTGTTCCACTGAATTTTTATTTATTTTTATTTTTATTTTGGTACTAAGGATTGAACCCAGGGACATTCTACCTCTAAAATACACCCTAGCCATTTCCTTCCTTCCTTCCTTCCTTCCTTCCTTCCTTCCTTCCTTCCTTCCTTCCTTCCTTCCTTCCTTCCTTCCAAAACAGGGTTTCATGAAGTTGCTGAGGGCCTTACCCTCACTAGGTTGCTGCAATCCTCCTATCACAGCCTCTCAAGTATGGGGAGTATTGATCTATGCCACCATATCTGGCTTGTTCATCATTTTTTATTGATCTATAAAAGCTCTTCCAGCAACTTTGGCCAAGACCCTTGACAACATTCTTGACTCCTCTCTGTCTCACACTGAAATATGATTTACAGGGCAATACTTTCAGCAGCACCTTATGAGCCTTATAGATCCATAATCCTACCACACTTCTCTGTATGCCATTGCTACCAGTATCATGTTTTGGATCAATTATTGCAAGTAATATTGCAATTATGTTCTTCCCGTTGCCACACTCTCCAGCCCTCCAGACCTCAATCTATAACTCACATGGCAGCCAGAGAGGTCTTGTACGAATGTAGAATAGATTATTGTTCCTCTGTTCCCAACCTTCCAGTGGCTTCACATTTTTCTCTAAGTTAAATTCATAGTCCTTACATTGACTCAGAGGGCTCTGTAGAATTGGCCTGATGTTCCCTCTCTGATGAGTAGTGACATTGCCTATTCCTTATCCTTTCACACAGTCTGCCACAGAGGCCTTCTTGCTGTGCTCCAACATAGTAGGCAAGCTCCAGCAGCAAGTTCTTTATAGTCACAGCATAAAACTACTCCTCAAGATCCCCATCTATATTTTGCTGTCCTCACTTTTAGTCTCAGTGAAAATCTCACCTTCTGTTTAAGCCTTCTCAGACCATCCTATTTCAAGTTGCAACTTGTTCCTTCAAGCTTTTCCTATTTTCTTCCTTTGCTTAATTTTAAACTCATTATATATGTATATATACATATGCATATATGTATATATGTATATATATTCATATGTATTCATGGATATACTGGTATATAGACACAGTTGAAAATTGTTTTACGTCGTTACATACTTCTTCATTACTATTACTAAACCACAGTTAGAAACAAGGAGATTTTAGAAAATAGATGATACATTTTTAAAACAATAAAAATGACATTGCATATGCATATTTAAATCCTGGTAAATAGAATTTTAAAAAGGCATCTGCTTGTAAAACAACCTAAGTTCATCAATAATAAAATCCTACTCTCAGACACTCTCAAATTGCCTCCAATTGTTCAAAAAAAATTCCATTAAGCATTTTCTTCCAAAGTTTTCATTTTTGTAAACAATTGTACCTGTATACATTTTTGTAAAATGTGTTAAAGTTTTATGTATTTTCAGATAAATTTTTTCTTGTTTACTAATTGTGCGTGCAGATCTACTGGTACCTCAGGAAATAAATTTAGTAGGTTGTGGTCCATTTTTGATAGAATTGAATGAGAAATTTAAAAATTAGTGAGAATTTTGAATATCAAAATAAATATTACTTAATGACTATTTTGTTTGAATTGTATACATGTGCAATGGGTATAGTGTATGTGGAAAGTTTGAAATATATTGTTCTACGTATAATTGCTGCTTCCAAAAATTTTCTCTTCAAGTTGCTCAGAAACTTGCCTATCCTGCATCCAGTGCTTGTTTTAATCAATAAAATATTATCATCTTTATGTGGGGATAGCCGGTAAGGAGAATCTTATATTTCTAAGAAACAAAGATTGTCAGTCATAAAGCATATTATTATTGAAATATCACAATGAAGTAATTAAAACAAAAAGTTGACTAGTACTCTGCAAGTAATCACCAACCAGAATGCACATCACTGATTCAGTTAGCCTTCCTTTAACTGAATTGCATTTACCATGATAAATGAGGCAAAATAATCTATTTTAAAACCCAAAGTACAAAATAAAATACCTTCACTTGCTTTGATTTTTATAGTATTGCATCACTCACCAGCATTCTTATTAGTTTCAGAATTCTTATTTGAATTCCCACTTTCTTCTCTTCAGATGATCATTGGCATGAATTATTCAGAAATGAAATATGTGATTGGGGTTTGATGATGCACTCACAAATTCCTCCTATATCTCTAATAGAATACAACATCTCTTGAATATGACAACATCTCTTGAATATAACTCCTTTCTGGAACTATGGAAGCATGATGGGGTTATTTCATTTGAGGAACTATACACCATTTTTAATTTTTTTTTTTTTTTTGGTGGTACTGGGGTTCCTGGAAACCCTTCTACCTCCAGGCTACACTCTCAGACCTATCTATATATATATATAATCTCTTAAGCCAGCGAGGCTAGTTTCGAACCTGCGTGATCCTCCTGTATCCGCCTCCCAAGCACAGGGATTACAAGCATGCGCCACCACACCCAGCCCTCGCCATTTTAAATTTAAATTTAAATTTTATTCCTACCTAAATATATAACAAAAATTAATATTGATTTAGATTTATTTGGCCATTCTACAAAACCGGGAATTTTGTGGGTTCAACAAAACAGTGTAGGCATGTTCATTATTCTAGAAATCTACTGAGAAATTGTATTTACAGAAACTTGTCTGAGGAAATTAAAAGGATTTGGAAGGAAGATGACTAGATGGGGATATGCATGGTTTTCATGGTATTAGCACTTAATAACTTTTTGTTATTAGTCATCTTTTCAATACTGCAAACATTTATGGAGCACAAATGGTATACTTAGAATAAAAAGATAAGAGGATCTTATTTTTTTAGTCTGAGATGCCAGCTAATTCTATTATTATTATTATTGCCTTTTCTGACATCCTCATTTATTTTAGTAGTATGTTTTTATTGGTACATTGTAATTACAAGTCATAATGAACTGCAGAGTGATAAAAAAACATACATGCACATGGCACTTGTTATGTTCTACTTCCCCCCCTACCCTTTTATTATTGAGATTGATATTATTAACTCCTTATACAGACATAGCATTGTTTAAACTGTTTCTTTCAAGTCTCTTTTCTTCTCCCTACCTTTCTCCCCAAATCCACTTCTGCAAAGTAGTTTGAGTGATTAACTTCAACTAATTCTTATATTAAAAAACTAATTTTCTTTGTTTTTACTGAATGTAATTTTTGTTTTGTAAAAAGTGCCTGATATTACTAAAAAATATTTTAGATTTGTTCAAGTAGAAGATAAAAATTTATGTATTATAATCACCTTTTACTTGCAGTTATCAGAGATGTCACTGTGACCATTTTCTTGAGAGTATTAAGCAATTATTAGAGCTATTTTATAATAAGACCCTGAGATCGTTGTATTTTCCTTAAAGTACAAACAAAAAGGAAATGAAAACAAAGATCTTATCCTGTCAAAATAAAAACAGGGCCTTCAGAGATATAAATATACATATATTTTTTTCAAGAAGCACTCAGAGTTATTGGATTAACATCAAGAACAAGAAAGTCCCAAATACAAAAGCAAAAAAAAAGAAATATTTTAGATTTTTAATAAAAAGATAACTAAAGAAAAAACTAAGGGCATGTGTAGCAGTGAGTCAAGGCTCAGAACTGACTCTTGCCATCCTGAAATTAAGTAGTGAAGAATAAAAACTCAAAAGCTCCTCTGCAAAATTTGGCCATCTGGGTCAGAAGTCATCTAACTCTTCCACTGTTTTCTGAGAAAGAGTAAAGTGGGGGGGGGGGGACCATTATTGTAAGTTATCAAAAGAACATTTAAGAGAGTTCATTCCCAAGCATGCACTATTTTCTGTAGCAATCATAACCCTTTTATTGCCACTTGGCAGCAATAAATAAATAATCTCTAGGACCAAGGGGAAAGAAAAGAATTTAGTGATGAGAAGTAAAGCCTATAATACAGCACTGTTTTTCAAACTTGTGGTCTCAGGGCATGCTCATAATGAGGACCCCAAAGAGCTTGTGTAGATGAGTTCCAAATATTGATACTTACCAATTACAGATTATGGCCACAAAAACTTTTAAATATTATTCAATCTGTTTAACACTAATCTATGTAATACATGTTGGCATAAATAATATACTTTTTATATTTATATATCTTATAATTATACATTATATATTTATATATCTTTTTAGGTATCTCATGCTTCTTAAGATCTGCTGTGTTTGATGATCTGGGTATAGAAAGTTCCCTGGAAGAGCTCATGTATCAATGCAAAAAAAATGATTGAATTTTGAGGGCCCTAATCTCATCAGTGGACAAATCCATGTGTGAATTAATGGATTTATTATGTGGTAAAGTCAGCAGGTAGATTATGACTGGAGAAGTGGGTCTCTGGAGAGGGTGGTCTTGGGGCCTATATATATTCATGGATCTCTCTCTCTCTCTCTCTTTCTCCTCTCTCTCTCCCTCAATCTTTCTCCTCTCTCTCCCCTCTCTTCTCTGCTTCCAGCCTCTATGATGTGAGAGCAGAGTCCCTCTGTTTCTGATCTCTATGATTTCTGTCACCATTCTTTGAGCTCTGAAAATTTCACCTGGCCTAACATGGACTGAAACCTTTGAAATCTCTAGAACTGTGAGCAAATAAAATCTCCCTTTCTGTAAGTTGTAGTCATCAGGTATTTTGGGGGTCACAACATGAAAAATGCTGACTGAAACATTGTGTATGCTAAGAATGCAAGGCTCTGACTTTCCTTTGCTCTGGTTTTCTCATGGCAGTATTGGCAGAGAGCAGCCTTGAGGTACAAGGTAAGGTAGCCCTTTAAAACAAAAAGTAGGCTTGCTTATTGCCTGATATAATTGGCAGGTTCTCAAATTCTATCTGCCTCTTCTGTTATGCAATCCACAGCATATGTTGGCATTTATCTGGGCACATTTGTGTCTCCTTTAGGGAACTGGTGCTCACTGAAAAAGTAGAGGTAAATACTGGGACATTCTGGTTACTGTTTTTGTCTTAGTAAAGTCAACTCTGACACAGGAGTTTCATTTCTTCTGCCAGCCTCCATTAAACCAACTTATTAACTTTCAAATAAGGTAATGCTTCAGACCCTTTATGAATCTTGACAGTAACTACATTTTTAACAGTGATGACAATAACAAAAAGACATGATGAGAGGAACAGTATTCATAGTTTTGCAAATTTCTAATGTCTAGCTTAATGAAAAAAGCTGAGTTCCCTAATTCAATTTCTTAGAAATATGTCCTCACATAGATAAATTGTTAAAAAAAAAAAGACAATCCTGTGGACCCACTGAAATGATCTATAATCCCCAGGAAACTCCAGACCACACTTAGAAAATTGCCAATCTATAGTCATGCAGCTTGCCATTTATATTAATATGGCTTTACCATTGGACATTGCATTACCATAACTATTCCACAAAATTATTGCTCTGCAAGATGAAAATGCTAATAATTTTAATTTTGTAATGTGCTATGTTGCTGTTATTGTTGCTTTTATTATTTGCTATAAGAACTTTTTGAATAAACATACTAATACTAATAGTCAATCACTAAACTTGGCTTTCATTAGGTTAACAGATCATTTTTTTTTCTCATCATAGACTATTGATTCTTCAGAGCTGGGCCCACCAATCCTAAATGATTATTTCATAAAGTTTGCCCAGTTGCAATCATCAATCTTACCACTTTACACTAGATTCTCTAGCCTTATATTACAGATATCTAGCCTTTGACCTTTCCCTCCCAAGATAGCACTAATTCACTCTAAATATAGTGACCTTCCTTAGTGAAATGACAATAACCTTGGTTTTCCTTAATGAATAGGTTAGTCTTACAGTTTTTTAAAAATGTTGGAAATTGAAAATCTGTTTCTTATTTAAATCATCTATACTCCAATAAACTGGTCTCTGTTTTGAGAAACTAAGGATCAAATGAACTTAGTATGATCTTGTTTGCACATGTTAAGAGATAAAGTTCTTTGTTCATAATAAGAACAAACTTTGATGTTCAATCTATCAATGAATTACAAGAAAATTTGGGCTGGAAGATTTAACAAATAAAATATTAGGAGATTTAATTAAGTAAAAATTTTAGAAAAACAGCAATTTTTAATATGTCAAAAATATTATATGGGAGTCCCATGTTTTATCAGGCGACTCTACATACAACTCATGCTAAAGGATTTGTGGCTCTACTGCAGGAACAAAGATTTGCTTATTTTTGATTCTGAAAGACCCCAATCACTTTATAAAATTGAATATTGTAATTACCTTATTTCAGGTTCTTTACGTTAGGTTACCATATTATACATGAAGTATGAAAAAAGAAAGATTATAAGAGATAAAAAAATTCCAACTCTATCAAAGAACTATATTGGAACTCCTGTCTTGTTTAGTTTTTAGCACTAAATGTTAAGAGTTCAGCTATAACTACAGGCTAAAAAGTTACCTGTCATGGAGAACAAAAGCTGGAATTAAGCTATAATGAAGTTATCTGGTTTCAGACTCCACATGCAATATGTAAGAAAGCAACTCAGAAATAGTATAGAGATGTACCAAAGTGCCAAAGATGGAATTGTTTATATATATATATATATATATATATATATATATATATATATATACTATATATACATATGTGTGTGTGAACATTTCTTTGTGGTACTGAGCATGGAACTCAGGGGCATTCTACCTCTGAACAATACTCCCAGCCCTATTTTTTTTCTTAATTTTTAAACAGGTTCTCACTGAGTTGCAAAGGGCATCACTAAGTAGCTGAGGCTGACTGTAAACCCAGATCCTCCTGTCTCAGCCTCCCAAATACTGGGAATAGAGGTCAACATTTTTAATGTCTTATAGGCACCATATATATTGAAGTGGTATGAATCTTTAGCCTGGAATTCAGGGCATAAATGTGTTGTTTCTAATGATCAGCCCTATGCTGAAAGCCAACATTTGTTGAGACTACCTAATAACTAGGCAAGTGAAGACCAAGAACAATCTTCAAATTGCTCCTGCATAGTAATGTAATTTTGCATAACTAAAAAATTTTTGAAAATTGAACTTGTATGTATTGATAGCATAGCAACATAGAGAAAAATGTAATATACTGAGAGACAAAACCTTTAACATGAATTTTACTACCAGTTTTACAACTCATTAGCTCTTTAATCTTGGTCAATTTGGTTCCTATATTAGTTTGCTAACACTGCCATAACAAAATACTGAAGTACCACAGGTTGGGTGGCTTAAATAACATAAACTTATTTTCTTATAGTTGTAAAGGCTAGAGAACTGAGGTCAGCAGGTTAATTTCCCCTGAGGCCTTCTTCTTGGCTTGTTGGGGCCATCCCATCCTCTTCCTGCGTTTTCAGTTCATCTTTCCTCTAAGTCTCTGTCCAAATCTTCTCTCTTATAAGGACATCAATAATATGAAGTTAGAGACCAACTAATAATCTAGCATTAATTTAATTACATATTCAAAGACCATATCTACAAATACAGTCACCTGTAAGGTGCTGTGGGTTATAACTTCATTTGAATTTGGGGAGGAGAGAAGTTAATTCATCCCAGAAGAGTTCCCTTTCTGAACCTTGGTTTCTTCCATCATATAACAAGGTGTTGGGATTGATTATTTCTAAAGTCTCCTTTCACTCTATGATTTCTGCATAATAGATTACAGTAATAGATTACAGATTACCTCTTACACTTTATGGGCTATAAAATTAAAAGTAGCCTATAAGACTCAAGAAAACTAATATTCACCCACAGAAATGTCTGAAATCATGATACCATTAGAACGTTAATGAAGATCACAGATGGTAAATGTTCATTTGAATTTCAAATAGTTGCAGCTTTTCAAATGTAGTGAACCAATTCAGCAAAATTTGCATAGTAGGAAAAGTATACATAATTGTTGTTCTTATTCCAACAAGGAAAACCAGCAGGACTTTGCAAATATCATCTGAAATGTCCACTGATTGATGCTAAACCTCAAAGGGTTTTTATTGAGGTTGTAAAAATTAGGAAATGCCCAATATCATGGTCTATGAATTGAAGATATAAAAAGTCATTTGTATTTGAAATTCTTGTTATTTTATTTCTTTTTATCTGTAATGATTTTATAGGTATGTATATAACATGTATGTTTTCTCAAAGCTTAGCTTTCTTTTTTAACACCTAGCAGAGGAGAAACTTTTGACTACCAGAGTTTCCAAAACTTGTCTTACTGCATCCTTTTAAAAAAATTACTCAGCTCCCCTCCACAGAAATCCATCCTTTTTAAGCAAATAAACAGAAATACATAGTGACAAATTCAAATTTGTGTCTTTTATGTATCTATACTTTGTTCTAATACCTCCCAGGAAGTAATATCATCATCCACTGTGAGACTCTATAGATCACATGGAGAAACTCAAGGGGCAAACCACCTAAAATTCCTTGGTAGATTCAGAGGTTTCCATAAACTCTTTGGGTTCTTTACGTTAGGTTACCATATTATACATGAAGTATGAAAAAAGAAAGATTATAAGAGATAAAAAAAATTCCAACTCTATCAAAGAACTATATTGGAACTCCTGTCTTGTTTAGTTTTTAGCACTAAATGTTAAGAGTTCAGCTATAGCTACAGGCTAAAAAGTTACCTGTCATGGAGAACAAAAGCTGGAATTAAGCTATAATGAAGTTATCTGGTTTGTTCACAGCCACAGCACCACAAATGCCTTAAGTGAGAAGACATCTAGACCACTGTGTAACAGATTCAGCCACAAAGGATTACCTGAAGAGTAGATTAACAATAATACTATATTGACCTCACCCCATCATGTTGATTTCCTATGTCTCAAATAGAACATAGGAGTCAAAATCCTATCCCTGCCACAGAAGATTTTGATGTAGCTGGTTCATGTATTTTTGGCAAGTGCTGATAAAACGAATGTCAAAGCATTGAGATCTTGGGCTCTACTTATGAGTCTACTGCTCCCTGAAGCAATAGAATAGTTTGGTTTTAATTTCTCTGTTGCTAGAGATAGTCTATATACCACAAGGTCAAGACTGATATGGAAGGGAATAGAAAAATATTGTGACCGTATGGCAATACCATATATATATAGTAATCAAAGACCCTTAGCCCCCAGTGAAGTTTCCTGTTTATAAATTGGAAAAGAAAAAAATCTCTTCTCTTGCCTAGACTTTTCCTGGGATAGTCACTCTCCCCATGGTTACAATTCATTTGTAAGGAAAAATGTGGAAGATTTTGAAATTTAGTGGACATATGGCCTAGTTCAGCAGTCCAGGTTATCTCTGATTTTGCCTTTGTTTTTGACTCTGTGTGTGTGTATGTGTGTGTGTATGTGTGTGTGTGTGTGTGTGTCTGTGTCATTTTGTAGAAATGGAAGCAAGCCATATAAAATTGATAGTAACAAGAATAGTTTCTGTCCAGTAAAATGTGAATTATGTCTAGTTTAAAGTCACTGCTTATTGCCTTGTGGATATTGACTAGTTTTACACTGGTCTGAGCAATGATTTTTTTCTTATATGAATACAAATTACATTTTTATAGGCATCAGTAGTCAAAAGGAATTCTATTAAATTAAAATACTTTTGAAAAACAAGGGGAACATTAGAGTAAAAGGATGACCTACAAAATGAGAGAAAATATTCGTAGGCTATATTTATTATAAAAGGTTAATATTCAAAATTTACATGAAACTCAACTCAATAAGAACATAGTAAGAAAACAAATAACATAATTTCAAAAATTGGCAAAGAAATCAAAGAGGGATTTCTTAAAAGAAGACATACAAATGACCAAAAGGTATACAGAAAAAATGCTTGACATCACTAATTGTCATGATGTGGATATCGAGTGTTCTGTGACAAAAGTATGATGCCCAATGCAGCAAGATGGGGAGGGGTGTGTTAGACAATGGCTGGATCATGAGGGCACAGATCAAATGGAATAATCTGTTGAGAGCTGAACTGGCTCCTGCCAGTTGGAAGAAGTAAGTCACTGGGCTATGACCTAGAATGGTGAATCTTCTTTCCAGCCCTTCCTCATTCTCTCCTCTTCCTGGCTTTCATGAGCTGAGAAGCTTTCCTCTGCCGTGGGAGACAGCCAACCATACATGGACTGAATCGTCTGAAACCATGAGCCAAAGTAAACTTTTCCTCCTTTAAGTTCCTTATAACAGATATTTGGTCACGGCAATGCAAAGCTGACTGACACACTCTTTATCAAGGATATAAAAATAAAAACCACAATCACACATCACCTCGCACCTGTTATCATGACTATCATCAAAAAGACTAAAGATAACAAGTATTGTGTAGCATGTAGAGAAAAGGAAACTCTTGCACACTATTGGTGGGAATGTATAGTATGTCTATTATGGAAAACATTATAGAGGGTCCTCAGAAATTTGAAATGGCAAGAAAATTAGGATGTTGGAGTGATACTGTGCATTCCTATGTTTGTTGTAGCACTATTTACAATAGCCAGGATATGGACTTAATCTCAGTATTCATCAGTGGGTTCATATGTAAAAAAATGTAGCATATATACACTCTAGAATATTATCCAGCTTTAAAAAGAATCAAATCCTGTTGTTTGCAATAACATAAATGGAACAGATTGTCCACTGAAAAAAGACAGGCACAAAAAGACAAATATCACACAACATCTAGCTTTATATGTAGAATATTGAAAGGGAAAACTCAAAAGACATAATGGTGGTTACCAGTGATTTGGGATGGGGACAAGGAATATATTTGTCAAAGGATACAAAATTTCAATAAAAAGAATAACTTCTGAGATATCTATTGTATAACATGATGACTACAGTTAAAAAGTATATTATTTTGATATACTTCTTGATTGATGTAATATTTATATATATTTATCAGGTATATGTGATGTTTTGATTCATATACTTATTGGGTAATGATCAATGAGTAATTAGAATATCCATCCCTTTGAACTTGTATCATGTTCTTATAGTAAAAATGTCCAAATTTCTCTTTTCTAGCCATTTTGTGATACAATGTATTATTGTTAATTATATTTACTCTGCTGTCCCAAGAACACCAGAACTTAGTCCTCCTATCAAACAATAACATTATATCCATTGATCAACTAAAAATGTTAAGATACTTTTGAAGAATTATGGAGAGAATACACTTTAAATTTTCTTTCCCACAAAGTATGCAGCTAATACATGTTAATTAGTTTGATTTAGCCATTTCCACAATATACATATGCATCAAAACAAAATGTTATATATGATGAGTATTTATAATTTTTACTTGTCATTTGTTTAAAAAAGAGGCAGTGGACTGGAAATGTGGCTCAGGGAAAGACTGCTCACCTGGCATATATAAAATCCTGGGTTTGAACACTAACACTACAAATGCAGAAGGAAAAAAAGGTTGCATGGACCAGTGTCAGAAGCAATATGGTATAAGAGAAAGCACAGGGATTTTGAAACTGGAAATGCCTAGGTTAAAATTCTGGTGTGTTAGGTATGTCTGAATCTTTAAATACATATTACAATGCTTACCGTTGAGGGTTACTGGGTGTGAGCTTCAGATTTTGGAGTAATGCATTGAAAGAATCAGCCAGCACACAGTAGATGCTAGATTAGCAACAGCCATCAGCATCATTATTCCCTGTCTCATTTTCTTTTGGTTAAAGCTGTCCCTATATGATCCTTCAACATAAAAAAAATCAATTTGTTAAACTATGTCAGAGCTGATAAGATTCCAGATTTTAATGACCTATTCCAGTATCTAGAAACTGATTTCAGTGTAAACTAACACATCCACAACATGAACATACTGCTTCTTCAGTGCTTATTGAATGTACACAAAAATTGTTTGTTTGTTTGTTTGGCATCACAAAGTGAAGTATAGGTTAAAAGCACATCAAATTTACTAGAAGGCAATTCACAATGTACCCACTATGTGAAAATAAAATGCAAAATATATTGGTAATAAAACACTTAGAAATCATTTCACTAAACCTAACAATACATATTTGGTTGCCTCCTAAGTAAGGAAATGTAGAAAACTGGCAAACAAGAGTGAGAAAGAGAATTAATCTTAACAGTATATTTGTTGGTAGTTTGGGTTTTTTGTATTACATGCATATTTTACTCATTCAAGATGTCACTAATTAAAATGCATCCACTATGAATCATAGGAACATTGCCTATTTAATATTTCCCTTTCAGTTTTATTATATCCCACAGTCCTTTTTCTTCTTTTAGCAGAAGAGCACACCAATTCTAAACATTTCCTTTTAAAAATAGTACAAATATCAGTTTTTCAATTAAAAAATGCCACTCCTCAAATGCATTTTTCTTCTAATTTGATCAAGCATTCTACCCAATTTTGACCATCTGTGGTTAGGAAAGAAATTACCTCTCACCTGGCCCTCCTCCCACTGTTGGAGAAAAAAACAAAGAGAAGGAAAAAAAAAAAGGAGAGAAAAACAATCCCAATGTTTTTCAAGCCAACCATTGTCTTAGTTACTGCTTTTTTTTTTTTTTTTTTTTTTTTTTGGTGGTACTGGGGTTCCTGGAAGCCCTCCTTCCTCCGGGCTACACTCCCAGACCTATTTTATATTTTTGAAACAGGGTCTCTTACGCCAGCACGGCTGGCTTCGAACCTGCGCGATCCTCCTGTCTCCGCCTCCCAAGCGCGGGGATTACAAGCGTGCGCCACCACGCCCGGCTTAGTTACTGCTTTAACTGCTTTAAAGGATTCATCTTTTGAACCCAGGAACATCTGCACATAGAAAGCTAAAGCTCTCATTCTTCTCTTTTTATCTACAAGACTGGTATGCCCTGGGTGTAAGCTGCCCTGATATTTTGTACCAGTTCTTTAAATGTCTTAATATTGCCTCTTTATTGAACAATCAGAATAAGATGAGTAGAGGAAGGAAAGGTAACAAAACTTGAAATATAAAAGCCATTTTTATTGTCTTTAAACCAAAGCAATAGAAGTGGTTATATCAATGGTAAGTTTAAGGCCTTATTGCTGCTGAATGGTCAGTAGAAAAATCTATGTTCTCAAAAATTTGAAGTTATCATAATTGTAAATTAAAAACAAAACAAAGTCTCTACTCTTTCTGTGCCTTTATGGCAGCTGGTCCAGTGGGATGCACCTATAATCTCAGCACTTGAGAGGCAGAAAGGAAAGACCTCAGTTGGAATCATCTTAAATGATTCAAAGCAAATAAATTCCTAATTAATCTAAACAAACCAAAGGATTTCTACTTTCGTAGAAAAGAACCAAATGAGTCCTGTCTATGTAGCATGCATGATACTGTTTTATGTTTTTGTGTGTGTGTGTGTGTGTGTGTGTGTGTGCGTGTGTGTGTGTTACTGGTTTTGAACCCAGAGACATTCTATTTCCGAGCTTCACCCCTAGTCCTTTCATTATTTTTGTTTTGAAACAGGGTCTTGCTAGGTTGCTGAGAGTCTCACTAATTTGCCAAGGCAAGCTTTGAACCTGTGATCCTCCCAAGTACTGGGATTAGTAGTGTGTGCCACCACAGCCAGCATATATGATAATTTTGTACTGTAAACATCTTTACTGATCTAAGAAAATCTGCTTCTGCTGACAAGCAGAGATTCTCCAAAAAATACTATTTACTTGAGAATGTGCTATCATTTCAATGGTAATATGCATGCCATGGTAAACAGCATATTTAAAGAAGTAGAGGCAAGGGGAAGTTTCTAAAGGCAAAAATGAGGATTACATAAGATATTTTGAAATAATAATACTTGGTCACAATGAGTAATAGCAAGGGTGGTGCCAATTACTTGTGTCAACCTTAACAAAAATAAATGAAACTGATAACGTTATAAAATAATTGTTCTAACACAATACTGTCTGGTAGTCATTGTCATGAAAGACTGGCAGAACCACAGCCTTGCTCTCTGGCTTCCATGTAGCTCTGAAGGGCATGCGAGGAGGTTAAGTGAAAGGGAGGCATGAGGGTGTGCAGGGTCTCTGCCCTCTCTTCTCCACCAGGAATGGAAAGGTCGGTTTCAGAGCCTGGGAAGGCATGCCTCCCCTCAGATCCCCATGGGGACCTCTTTTCTTGTGTTTGTTTTTTGTTTTCTCTACTTCCTACCCTACCCACATATTTTTCCTAATTCTTGAACTTTCATTTAAATCTTCTTAACCTCATGAACTTTATTTTTATTTTTAACATGACCTCTCTCAAATAGTATGTTTGCCATTGCTCTATTAGCTGGATTTCCACTTTTTACTTTAATAACCAGTTCTATGCCTTTGGACAAATTCTCTGCTTTTTCTGTGCCTTTATGGTAGCTGGCATGGTGGAGCACACCTAAAATCTTTAGTACTTGGGAGGCTGAGGAGAAGGACCCAGGTTGAAGGCCAACCATGGGTAATATAGGAAGACCTTTACCAATTTAGCAAGACCCTGTTTCAAAATAAAAAGTAAAATGACTGAGAGTGTTGCTTGGAGTTCAATCCTAAAAACCAAAAAAGAAAAAAAAAAGAAAAGAAAAGGAGATAATAAGGATCCTCCCTCATAAGTTTATTAAGATAAATGAGTTAGAAGAGTCACTTTAATTATGATAGAGTCTGATGTGAAAGAAGTACTATATGGGACTAGCATTTTATAGAAAATTAAATTATTTTTGTTATTCTATTAACTTTTTTGCTTATTTTTGACATTTTCTTTTTCTTTGTCTTCTTTTGAGGCTTCTCAAACATTTCAAATCATTATGTTTTATTTTGTCTACTATTATTAGAGTTCCCCAATAGCTTATTCCAATTACTCGGGTTACACTTATCTTTTACTGGGGTTTTATGGATCCCTCTTTTTTTTTCTTTTGGATTGGATTGGATTAGTAGTAGTAGAGGTGGTGGTAGAACTGTTGATTATTTTAATAGTAGTGGTGATTTTAAGACTTCCTTTTATTATGGTCAACAAGAAGTACAGAGAAGTGATTACCAAACTTTAGTGTGTCTCAGAATCACCTAGATGATTTGTTAAAGCACAAGTTTATGACACACATCCAGAGTTTCTGATTCAGAAACATATGTCTAACAACTTCCCAGATGACGCTGATGGGGTTGGTTGGTGATCACATTTTAAGAACCCTGGTCAGAATGAATATTAATAGGAGAGAAAGTTATTATCATAAACTATGGAAAACTCTTTCCAAGTACCCTAACTCAATTCTAATTGTGTACCTATATACTTTATTTGATCCCCCCCCAAAAAAAAATCCTACTCTATGCTTAGTTTTAACTTGTCCCAGGGCCACTAGTGCCCTTTTTCATATGGTTCATTGATTTGATGAAAAGTTTCCTCATTAAAAATTCACACTGCACCAAGCATAGTGGTGCACACTATGGAGGCTGAGACAGGAGGATTGCAGGTTGGCGGCCAGCTGCAGCTACTTAGGGAAACCCTCCACAACTTAGTGAGAACCTATTTCAAAATAAAAATTAAAAAATAGGGTTGGGAGTATAGCTCAGAGGTAGAATGCCCCTGGGTTCAATCTCCAGTTCTGCAAAAAAAAAAAAAAAAAAATCACTTCACACACTATTACCTTATGAGAAAATACATGATTCTGAATCCAACCAAGATATTCAAAATATATCACGATAGTGTTTTTGGCAAACCTTGGTAATTGCATGTCAGGACGGAAGAGCAAGATAAATCTTGCGCCCAAGAATATATAGTTCTGTCCTGACACTTACGAGTATCCAAGGGTAGTGGGTGAACTCCTCTATCCAGGAGTTCTGTAACAGAAATTCAGAAGTCAGAAGCTGCTACTACCCTTAAAGCAGTCACTCCAACATAATTTTGGAAGGATAGTGACAGAGATAACTAAAGTCTCCACCATGGCCCATCTCTATGCACTTTCTTTCAGAAATAAATATTTCCTTGTCATGACTGTGTAGTCTTCCCATGCATGCTTGTATAATTTTATTATTTTTATGTTTATAGAATTATCTTATATAATATTTAAATAGTCCATATGTTTTTTCTGACATTCTGATCAGGATCTATGTCTCCTCCCCACTACTTTTATTACCCTGTTCTCATATCCCTTTATTCTCCCAAATTCTAAAGTGCTAGGCAATGGCTGGGGTAAGCTTTTCCAGTCTCTTTCCTATGCCTCTAGAGAGCTATCCTAAGGAATCTTTTATCAACTTCGGGTCTAAAATACACAGATTATTCTGATAAGAACTCTTTCCTTTCTCTAAATCTCCTGTTGCATTTGTTTCCTTAACTAGGAGAGGGTTTCTCCTTGAAGACATTCTTCTTTAAAATCAGATAGCCTTTCTGCCTCCTTCCTATCTCTCATACTTTATACATTCAAACATACTGCAAAGATTCAGAAAATGACAAGTCACTTAACTCTCTCCTGCCATAAGAAATTCTGTAGACTCACCACCTCCAGCCCAGTGGATATGAATTGTACTGCTCTACAGGAAATGGCATCCTGGTAGGCCATGAGCCACTCACCACCACAAGAAAGTGTGCTTGATTAAGCCTGGTGGATCTAGAATGTGATCTGTATTCTCTAAGATCCCCTCCTGGAATTTGGCTAATGGAATTCTGACAAAAATAAAGTCTCCAAAATGTTGAGTGTTATACATTTTTTGCAGTACTGGGGATGGAACCCAGGGGCATTCTACCTCCGAGCTACATCTCTAGCCCTATTTTTTTATTTTTTATTTTGAAACAGGGTCTCAGTAAGTTGCAGAGGGACTCACTAAGTAGCTGTAGTTGTCTGGGAACCGTGATCCTCCTGTCTCAGCCTCTCAAATGCTGGTATTAGAATTGTGCACCACCATGCCCGGCTAGTTATGAGTTTGTAGATAATCCAGTTCTCTGTATTTTTGCTTTTTAGATTTTATAATTTTCTTGCCCTCGAGGATATAAAAATATTTTACAGAGATGCAGATGACTCCATTATCTATATGTACCTCTTTCACTTTTAAAGCTGTTGCAAAATTAGACCTAACACAGAAGAAACGAAATCCTTTTTTAATCATCTCCTTGGCAAGCTGAATATGAACTAGGCCATCATATAATTTATCATCTAAATCGGGACATTTTTGAGAGTGGTAAATGTTAAACTATTTGGGGTGCTGGTAAAATCAGGACAGTCCAAACCCAAATGCAAGGTCACTGTCATCCTACATAATTTGCACATTCTCTCTCCTGGAGGAAACTTCTAAAAGAGCTTTCAGCAAGCAGTCTGTAGTATCACTACTGCCAGGACCATCTGCTTCTGTCTGCAGTTCCAGGAAGCCTTGGTTCTGGTTAAGTTACCCAAAATATATGTGCACACATGTGGGATTGGTATTCCAAATGCCTGCGTTCTTCCGGTGGCTACATTTGTAGAAGTCCATGTTATAAATAAAACTTCATTGTCTAGAGACTGTGTTCCTCCCTTTGCTCAAGATGTAGAACTTCTACCAACTTATCTTTTCTCAAAGGAAAAAACTGAATAGTTTGACAAACATTTCTGCCCTCTCTCAGAAGTGCCAAGGAAGAATTCCCCATTCTTAGCAACTCTCCGTTACAAGTAACTCTTCCTGCAAAGATGGGAGACTTAACTGTTTGGGTAGACTGGAGAGAAACCAGTATTCATTAGAACATATTCCTCTAAGGGTCACAGGTGTTAATATCAACACTTAATATGTACCGAGTGTTTACTATATACCAGCAAATTTACATGGTTTGTATGGTGTGTTAACTTCCTATGGCTGTCATAACCAATTACAACAGACTCTGTGGACTGAAACAAGAAAAATTTATTCTCTTTCCATTCTGACATACATTTGAAATTAAAGTGTCTGTAAGACAATGCTCCATGTAAAGGTTCTAGTGGAAAAATCCACTCTTGGCCTTGTCTATCTCCTGGTGGCCTTAGAATCCCTTTACTTGTGGCCACATCATTCTAATCTCATTCCATGGTCATATTGTTTCCTCCTTCTCTTCTGTCTGCCTCATCTTCTGCCTTACTCTTATAAGGACACTTGTCATTAAATTTAGGACCCACTCAGATAATTCAGGATAATCTCCTTATCTCAGGATCCTTACCTTAATTACAGCTGTAAAGACCCTTTCTCCAAATAAGATAACATTCACAGGTTCTAAGCATTAGGATGTTAACTTATCTTTTGGGGAACTGTTCTTCAATCCACAATATGAATTATGTCTCTAATTTTCAAAATGTGAGTCTAGAAAGGGGGTTCTTATAATAACATTATGTTTTATTTTGATGGAAAAATAGAGCTTACTTTCTCAGACTGGAGATAGTAGAAGAGGAGCCAGGATTTGAACCCATGGAACTGGACTATAAAGCTCACATTCCTAACAATAATATCACATGTCAGAGTTCACAGGTGGCCATTTATCTAGATCTTTTACTCTCATTTATACCTCTTTCCTTGTAAATTAAAAAGGATAAGAATTCTGATACTTCTGTCCTGCTATGGTAAACAGAACAAAAACTCAGCCCTACCTACAGACTAAAAATATAAGACCAAGTACAGAAGCCCTAATTTTCCACATTCTCTGGATGTGCTACAATTTTTGTCAGACAGAGCTACATATGTGTTTTCACTCTATAATAAAAATCAATGTGCTGCATACAACAAGCATTCAGTAAAATTAGTAGGGCCTATAACATAAGAGGGTATGGGTGGATCCCTCAAACTCTATGCACGTTGGTGGCTAGCACATAAAAAACAAGCAAACAAAAACAAAATGATGCCTAGTATTGCAGAAGAAACGTGGAATGCCCAAGGAGATGGTTCAGGTTAATGGAGGATATTTAACACACACACACACACACACACACACTACACCCAGAAGAGTGAAATGCTGGCCAGATGGTTCACTTGGGCATGTTTTAACTTATTCCATGATCTCCTCTTAGAGCTAATTACTTGGGTGTGCCTATATTCTCCCACTGTTGGAAGATCTGCAAGACCCTCCTCCCCTGGAGTGACGGAGGCACGTGAGTCGGCTTCCATCTGTTCTGTATTGGTAAGAATAAACAGCTGTCCTTCATGGTTAACCTTTTAGCAGAAGTAAACATGGGTCCCCTTCTTAGGATATCTTGTTCTATCTACATTTCAGAAATGTGATTTAACCTGTATACAATTAGAAGATAAGGAAATAAAAATAGATTCATATAGGCATCATCAAATTGGCTCATATATAATTTTTCTTTAATTAAAGGAGAATAGAAGAATTCTAATCTGCCAAAAAGAAAAAAATAATCTCAGTGTCTAAAGTGGTAGCAGAAGCACTTTTGGGACTTTCTTTCTTTCTTTCTTTCTTTCTTTCTTTCTTTCTTTCTTTCTTTCTTTCTTTCTTTTTCTTATACTGGGAATTGATCAGAGGCATTCTACTTCTGAAATATACCCCAAGTCCTATTTTACTTTTTATTATGAAACAGGGTCTCACTCAGTTTCTGAGGGCCTCACTAATTTTATGAGGCTAACCTCAATTCTGTGTTCCTCCTCTCCCAGCCTCCCAAGCACTGAGACTGCGGGAGCGAGCCACCACATTCAGTTTCTTTTTCGCAGGTTTAATGATTCATTCATATATTTACTATGCACTATATTTATTTCCAAAATCATTCTAAATATATTTTATATCACATGATAGAGATAAAATGAAACTAGAAGTTATATGAATGAAGTAAAGCAAGCAAATAATTAAAAGGGCAAAAGAATAATTTTACCAGGACCTAGATTAAGAGAAGCTAATATTAGAGTATTGAATTTTGCTCTTAACTGTCCACAAAAAAGCAAAGAGGAAAGCGAAGCTTTTGCTATCTTATAAAAGGAAGCATATTGAAACATATTTTTTCTTTTGTATAGCTGTTTAAATGTGATATACTGCCTTTATATGAGTTGTGTTAAAATCTTTAATAGATGGTGTCTTCATTATCAACTTTACTAAAAAAAAATTGCATATTTTTACATTTTACTGTAACATTGTCATGTCATTTTCTTGTGTCCCATAAAGTGACATAAGCATTTTAATTAGATATGCACTATTTTATTATGATGCCTTATTAAAATTTATTTATTTATTTATTTATTTATTTATTTATTTATTTATGTGTGGTATTGAGGATAGAATCCAGGGGCTTTCTACCTTCAAGCTATACCCTCAGTTCTATTTTTTATTCATTTTTAAAGCAGAGTTGCAGAGGGCCTAAGTATCTGAGGCCATCTGCAAACCATGATCTCCAGTCTCAGCCTCCCAAATGCTGGAATTGTAAGCATAGGCCACCACGCCCAGATTTATTTGAAAATTTACATATTCACTTTATTTGTCCTGTTATGAGTATTATGCTAAGTGAGAGATCAGCCAGCCTCAGAAAGTCAAGGAGTGTATGGTTTCCTCCCTATGTGGAAGCTAGAGGGAGAATAGAAAACATAGGGACTTCAGATAAACCAGTAGAATAGTTGAACGGGACTGAGGAGGGAGGTGGAGATATAAAAAAGAGAACTGAGGAAGGCAACAGTTCAAACAGTGCTTTGGCAATATATAAAGGTATTACTATCAGTTTTGCTAGCATGTATAAGGAGGGTGGAGGGGATTATGGCATAGAATGCAGAAAGAATTACACTAAGAACTGTGTGCAGGTATGTTTGTATCACTGCAAACTTCACTATGATATACAGTTTCAATTCACTAATGATAATATTTTTAAAAATTTGTAATGGAAGCTTAAATCTTTTTAATGTAAAATTAACATCTGGACCCTAAGAGAGCAGATACCTTGAGTCTTGTACAGCTCTTGGTTCTCAAACATTCATGTTATATGCAGCTCCAAGATTTCAGGCTTCCATCCACATTTTCTCAGCATCAACTTCTACTGGTGCCTCCTTATGTCTGTTTACAATTGGTTCAGAATCTTGAAGAAAGGAGGAGTGAAGAATTGGGATGTCTTTCACCCTTAATTCTGTAGACATAGGCTCTAGAGGCAAAGCTCAACCCAAACCTGGTTATGAAGGCTCATATGTTGAAGTGACACTATATCCAACCTATATTAGTAAGAATTCAGTAAAGTCCTATTAGCTTATAAATATTCAAGGGCTGTCCAGGTAATTGACAACTTATTAAACATACTATGTTTTAAAATCACATAACAAAAAGAATTCAAGTTGGAAATGGATGGAACTGGAGAACATTATGGTAAGTGAGATTAGTCAGTCATAAAAAATAAAAAATGGGATGCTTTCCCTGATATGAGGAAGCTAGAGAGAAAGGTGTCATAGGAGGAACTCTGGACAAAGGTAGATAAATCATAGATGAGCAAATAAGGAGACTTAACTGAGGAGGGTGGAGGGGGGAATTCCCTGACTTATATGATGAACATTCACAAACATATCAAAGTCAATCACTAAGCCAAACATGAGGAGAGAAGGGGAGGGAATGGGTGGAAACTGGGGAATTGGAAAAGGGCTAAATGAGTGATGTGTGCATGTATGTCTCTACCATCTTGTACCTCATTAAGATATATGACTATAATGCACCAATAAAAATTTAAAAATGTGATAAAAATGAATTCAAGTTATCTAACCAAAAAGCAACCTACAGCAATTCTTAAATTTATCAAAAGTAGAGTTCTGATAGAAGAATTAAAATCTTCCAGACAGGTAAAGTTATAGCTCCTACCATTTATTATAAGTTGGTTCTTAATGATTATATGCCCCTTTTAAATTTGTTGAACACAGACGTAAATAGAGCAGAAAAGATAAACATTGCTTGATGTAGTTATATTATCTTGAATCACGAGTGGCCTGAATAAACAACTGACTCTGCAAGCTCATTATTGCCTAAAAACCAAGTTAGTGACCAGATTTCTTGAATGTGGAAATAATTGCCTTTGGAGGATGTCCCGGAACTTTTAACTAGTTTATAAACAACAAGCCAATACAATGAGTTGTCTCAATTAGTTATCTTAGTGAACATTTAACAAATAAGGCATCTCTTTAGAGATTATATGAGAAAGTAGAGCTGCTCAAAGTTATATAATCTATGGATACTAAAAGGAAAGTTTTTAAAAATGTGTTTTTGTGGTGGTTGTTCTGCATAGAGCATCTGGTTATAAATGCTTTAAACTGTTTATAAGCTACATCAGTTGTTGCCATGCAACACAGAGCAGAATGTTTGCATTCTGTTTTACATTCATCTGCATGTTAGAACTAATCCAAAATTATATTTTGGAAAAGACTTTGGCCCTCACCTCAAGTGAAGGAGATATGCCAAAGGCCAGCATAGCAGCAATATTATAATTGGGTGTGCATCTGCCACGCGCCACACCCTTGTTGTCCTCTCTTCTTTGTCCCAGTGTTTATATATCTCACCTGTCACTTTTCATGTACTATTGTAGCTACGAATTACTTTTTGAAGAAAGGGAGGCATAAATAAATTGAAAATTAAATCTATTTTAAATATACTACTTCAAATACATTTATATCTTTACAAACATAAATTCAACTGCTGATTTAAATATACAGACTGAAACTCCTCCAAAATTTAAATAAGAACTTGTTCTCCCAGTTGATCAAGTGAATTATTTACTGGATCTAAGTCGCAAGACATTAGGTTCTAAACCACATTTAAAGTCTCTGAACACTAAATATTTTATTTTCCCAAATATAAACATTTGTAATAGCCACCTTTTCTAAGGGAACAGTATTCTTTTTTCTATAAGGCTTACTTTTATATTTCAAAAGGGAAAGTTGCATACACATTTTTTTTTTTTTTTGGTGGTGGTACTGGGGTTCCTGGAAGCCCTTCTACCTCTGGGCAACACTCCCAGACCTATTTTATACTTTTTTATTTGGAAACAGGGTCTCTTAAGCCAGCGCGGCTGGCTTCGAACCTGCAGGATCCTCCTGTCTCCGCCTCCCAAGTGCGGGGATTACAATCCTGCGCCTCCACACCCAGCTTGCATGGACATTTTATCCACTACTTCTTTTTTTTTTTTTTTTTTTTGGTGGTGGTACTGGGGTTCCTGGAAGCCCTTCTACCTCCAGGCTACACTCCCAGACCTATTTTATTTTTGGAAACAGGGTCTCTTAAACCAGCGCGGCTGGCTTCGAACCTGAGCGATCCTCCTGTCTCCGCCTCCCAAGCGCGGGGATTACAAGCTTGCGCCACCATGCCCTGCATATCCACTACTTCTAAATGTGGAGATATCCTAATTTTTTGTGGGAATAGCCAAAACAGAATAAGTCATCCTCTCCAGTTGGTCTTCCAACTGATAAAAGACTGAACTTTCACTCTTACTTCCAAGAACTTGAAGAAACCTTGAAACAAATAGTGTTTCTCTAAGTCCCTGAGTGGGATCTTCTGTGATATATCTATAGGAAAGTTGCCTTTTTAAAATTTTTCTACTTCTCACCATGTGTTTGTTAATATGTGTTGCTCTGGTCAAAATACCTAATAAGAACAACTTAAAGGAGAAAATGTTTGCTTTGCCTCAGGGTGTCAGAGGTACTAGGCCATAGGCAGCTGGCTGCATCACTCTGGGCCTGAGGTGGAAGGTCATAGCAGAAGAAAGATACTCAGCTCAGGGCAGAGAGAGATCAAAGAAGATGGGGAACAAGAACCGTCCCGAAGGGCACACCCCAAGTGACACACCTTCTCTAATGAGGTCCTACCTCCCAGTAGCCCATTCAGTTATCAGTGGATTAATCCACTGATGAGGTAAGAGCCCCTGTCATCCAATCACTTCCCCAAAGCTCTGGACACATGAGACCCAAGCACCAAGTGTTTTGGAAGTGGATTCTCAGGTACAAGACAGAATATGATGGGGAGTAAAAAAAAAATAACAGGGCAGAGCCCAAAGCCAAAATGAATAAATCTTGGTTATGGCCCCTATGTCTGCAAACAGAATCAGTTCCGTACCTCTAAGGACCTGAAAAGAGACATGTCCAGTAGTGCTTCAAAGCTGATGTCCTGAGAGATTTGTTAAACATTATTCCAAAGTTTTGTTTCCATTAACTGAGACAAGAAGATATTGGGGATTGTACATACAAATTCAGTTTAGACACATTAATTTTGAGATGGTTATTAAGCCTCCAACTAAAGACATTGAGGAAGAAGTTTAATCACTAAACCTAGAATTCAGTATACAGATTTAAATCTGAGAGTTATTAGCAGACATTACTTAAAGCCAAGATACTGGATAAAAATCACTAAGAGATAGCATATTAGTAGGAAAGTGTCTACAAACCAAGTATTGGACACTCCAAAGTGTACAAATTGGGAGTGGAAAGGGTGAATAGAGCAAAAGAGGTCAAGAAGGAGCAATCAAACAAAGAAGAATCTAGTAAACACAATGTTTTAGAGAGGAGAATGTAACTCACTCTGTCAAATGCTGCTGATGGTTCCAGGAGGATGAGATCTGAAAACTGGCTTTTGGCTTTAATAAAACAAATTGCACTGGTGAACTAAATAAGAGCAGCACTTTTTGTGGAGAAGTAGTGATAAAAGCATCATGCTTTAAGAATGGGAGTAGAGAAAGTAAAGCCCATTGCTATAGAAAAAAATTTTAAAGAATTTTGTTTTTAAAAATTTTCAAAGAATTTAAAGAAGCAAAATGAAACTGGCAGTATTTTTTTAGGATGGTAGAAATGACAGCAGTTGGTATGCTGACGGGAATGATCCAAAAGAGAGGAAATGATTATGAGCCAAGAGAGAGGTGAGGATTGTTGGTGCCATGCCATTAGTGTATGAAAAGGAATGGGATATATGCATTAATGAGAGGTTGGCCTTAGAGGAAGAATGAACAGTTCAGGTGTGCAGGGAGCAAGGTAGAGGTAATGGGTACAGATGAAGGAAGTAGATGAAGTGGACAAGTCCACAGAAGGTCTCAAAGTTTTCCATATTGCGAGTGAAATAGGAACCAAAGTCACCAGCAAAGAATGATTATGGTGAAGGATGGTGGTGGTGAGGGAAAGAGGTTCATAAAGCATGAGGCTATTAATCAGAACAGTATGGACTGGATTATCTAGCATCATTGCAAGGCGGCACTGAGAACCAACTAGAGGACATTGGTCATGGGGTTACCCAATGTCTTCCAGTTGGTTCTCAGGGAAAGCAGTCAGCAGCACTTTGTTCTGCATTCTGTTTAGTTGTGTGGGTGCAACAGAGAGTTGGATTTAACTAGGTTGTGTTCAGCTAATCACAACAGAATACTTTGTTCCCCCATTCCACTCGCCTACTCACAGAAATGTCAGCTATCTCTTCCATAACAGAGAGCAACGTTGCTCAGAGATCTTGGTGATTCTGACTCAACAATTCTCCAGTGATGTCTTGCAAAAGTTTTGTTTGTGTTTTGGTGTTGACTTACCCTCTTCCCAACTCACAATTCATGTTTTTCTATTTCCAATATTATGCAATAGGGTTGCACCATGACTAATTTTTCCAAAAGGGCGTGAAGATAACCATGGCAGGAGAGGTATAATTAGGACTCTAGCAACATCACAATAATGTTGAGTATAATTTCTTGATCACTTTTTATTTTAGGCATTTAACATATTTTAATCCTTTCAACATGCTTCTACACTTTAAAGGAATAAAAACTTAGAAGGTGAAATGAATTGCTCAGTTAAAAAAATGCCAAAGATGATGTCCATGAGTCAGATCAGACTCCAGGCACAACCTCATACTCTCCAAACCTTATTTACCAAGGCAAAATCAAGCTTTCTTGCCCTAGCTCCAACTGTTGCATATTCAGATGCTGCCGTGGGAGCTTGCTTACTATATTCTTATCCAAGGTGTGTTTTTCTGGTCTTTCCTTTCAAACACTAGACATCATGTGCTCTTGACCTTAAGACAGAAATTTTCATTTTCATCGTTCAATCCTAATTTGTTCCTGAATACTGAACTTTTACTGGTGTTCTCCTGCCTATGCATTCTAGGCCATTTTGTAATACTCCAGACCTCTACCCACAAAATTCCAGTATATTTTGTCTGCCTGCCTGCCTTCCTTCCTTCCTTCTTTATTTCCTTCCTTATTTCCTTTCTTCCTTTTCTCCCTCCCTTCCTTTATTCCTTCCTTGTACTAGAGATAGAAGCTAGAGGCATTCTACCTCTGAGTTACACCACTAGCTTTTTTTTATTTTTTTATTTTGATATAAAAATGATAAGTTTCAGAAATCTCACTAGGTGATCATCCTGTCTCTGCTTCCTAAATACTGGAATTGTAGGCATACACCACCACACCTGACACCTTTTTTCCAATTATGACAAAAAGAATTATCTCCAGGTATTGGTTAATACTGTGTGGGAGGCAAAATCAGCCTTGATTTAGAAGCACTGGATTAGAAGTAAACATTACATAGAAATTAGTCTTAAGGATTAAAAAAATCTTTCTTTAAATCCTGTGTTGCTACTTTATCTATAATAATTATCTCTATATTTTTTCATTTTAGAATTTTGGGGGTGGGTCCTTTGGATTAATTCTAGGACCTCACACATGTTAAACTCATGCTCTATCACTAAGCCATATTCCCATATCCGGTTTTAAAATATTTCTTTAAAGAAAAAGACAAGTCCTTCTGAGATTTTTATCTTCTCTGTAGCCTTAGAACTCCTGGCCTCAGCATTATTATTATTATCTAAATTAATTTTAATAGATCTTATGTTCCCATTATTCTTTGAAATGTAGAGACCTATAGTAGCATTTATCATATTCTATTCTAATGCTTAACATACATATTTCTGGCTTCCAGACTAGCATGTCTTTGGTGGCAGAGATCATGTAATACTCATTTCTGCATCTCTATCACTTGTAAAGTTCTAACATACAAAATGTGCTCAACTTGTGCTTTGAATCTATGCTGGGAAGAATTATATGTGTTGGCTCTTTTAATTATCTATGCCTACAAAACAATTTGTCTTTGTGACCTTTATTCATATCATAACCCTGCCATCTAGTGGCCAATTACCCAAACCATAGGTATAGTAGCTAGGATGAAATAAGCTAATATGCCCTATTTGTCAAATACAAAAATGTAAAATTACATTCACTATCACAAGACTAGAAAACTTATGAAGAACATTTGCATGTATGCAAATTCATTTTTCAACTATTTAAATATTCAAAATGTTAAGCTTTGGCCTAGATGAGTGAATTAATTCATACATATACGAAGTTTTTATTTGTTTTTGTTTGCATGTTCATTTTGTGGTGCTAGGAATGGAATACAGGACTTGGCGCACGGTGGACAAGTGATCCACCTCTGAGCTATACTCCTAAGATTTTTTATTTAATTTTGAGATAGGGTCTTCCTAGATTGTCCAGGCTGCCTGGCGTGGTGGCGCACGCTTGTAATCCCCGCGCTTGGGAGGCAGAGACAGGAGGATCGCGCAGGTTCTAAGCCAGCCGCGCTGGCTTAAGAGACCCTGTTTCCACATTAAAAAGTATAAAAATAGGTCTGGGAGTGTAGTCCGTGGGAGTGTAGCTGGAGGTAGAAGGGCTTCCAGGAACCCCAGTACCACACACACAAAAAAATAATAATAATAATAAATAAATTGTCCAGGCTGTCCTTGAATTTGTGATACTCCTGCCTCAGCCTCCTCAGTTGCAGGGCTTAGAGAATTGTGTCACCATGTCTTGCTGTCTAGAGGTTTTGGTTTCAAGATACAGCATTTTTATTTGCAAACAAGTGAGTATGTGCTGAATCTGCAGTGTCCACATCACACCCTCATCCCGCGTTGGTTGTACATAAATCTTTCTCAGTCAAGCTTGAACATTGCTGCTTTCCCCCTCAGATACCGCTCAGCTAGTCAGAAACACACCCGCTGGGACACAAAACTCAGCAAAACAGGCAGGCCTCAAGTTAAGCCCCTCAACCGGTAGGGTTCGCTGCCCTACTTGACCAATGTTGTTCTACTATTTGGATTGAAATAAGCGGTTTTTGAGCAGTAGGCTATTAGTGTGTTAATAGCATTGACTGAATTGATCCATCAATTCAATCAAGAAGGTTAATAAGAAATTAGGTTAAACATAAAAAGCAAACTGAAAAGAAGTGTTTTCCTTATTGATTGAATGAACTTTCTCACTAGTTCAATGCCAATCATGATTTGTATACATTCAAGGACTCATTAATTAGCCAATGTTATAATAACAATAATATAGTTAATAATACAGATTAGAGGAGGGACAAAAGAATTGCAAGAAGGCAAGAGATAAGAGTTTGCAGTTCAGTTTTATCTTTGCTATTTAGCATTGGATACAAGATATCATAAATCTATTACTAATTCATATTTATGAGTTACAGAATGTATTTGCTTTAGCAGGAAGACATAGCTAAATGTCTCTAAAATATGCTGAATTGTTCTGTCACTTATCTGTTTTGTTGGGATCATCAAATGCTTTGAAGCCAAATGTAGCAGATGTATAAACTCTAAGATGTTTCACATTCTTCCTAATATTAGCTCCTGATACATCTTTGATTTAAAAGATGAATATTAGCCGGGCGTGGTGGCGCACGCTTGTAATCCCTGTGCTTGGGAGGTGGAGACAGGAGGATCATGAAGATTAAAAGCCAGCCTCTCTGGCTTAAGAGACCCTGTTTCCAAATAAAAAACTATAAAACATAGGTCTGGGAGTGTAGCCTGGAGGTAGAAGGGTTTCCAGGAACCCCAGTACCATCAAAAAAAAATTAAAAAATAAAAGATGAATATTTATTTCTAATACTACAAATTTCCCAGTGGCATGATCTCAGATATTTAAAATTTCTGAAAAGGTTTGAGATTATTTGCGCCAATTTCTTATTTGCATAGATGGAGAAATTGAGGCTTTGAGAGATTTAGCACCTTGTATAAGGTAATAAAACTAATGTGGCAGGTGATTCTTGAACTCTCAGCTGCTAAAAGAGTAAGTGTGTGTGTGTGTGTGTGTGTGTGTGTGTGTGTGTGTGTGTGTGTGTTACTGGGGATGGAACCTAGGGGCATTGCACCTCAGAGCTACAACCCCAGTCCTACTTTTTAGTCTTTTTTATTTTTTGGAGCTGTCTCACTGAGTTGTGAAGGGTCTTGCTAACTAGCTGAGGCTGTCTCTGAACTGCGATTCCCCGGTCTCTACCTCCCCAATGGTAAGATTACAAGCGTGTGCCACCAGGCCTGGCCCAAGAATAACCATTAGTCTTGATGCCACATCATGTCTTAATGCCTGAGGCTTAATGCAGCCCAAGAGAATCACAAGGTGAGACTTTCAGGTGAAACCCCATCATATTTGACACTCCTGTGTACCTCCCTAGTCTGCTGAAGTTTCAGCCTCTTTAAGTCAATTATGTGTCAAAAAATTTGACCACCTAAGAGAAATGAATAAATTTCTACAAACATGCCATGTACCAGGTGTGAATCTAGAAGAAACAGCAAGAACAGAGCAATCACAAGGATACTGAAGCAATAATCAAGACTGTTCCAACAAAGAAAAGCCCAGAAGCATGTGGCTTCATGGGTGAATTCTACCAAATATTCAGAGAATTAATACTAGTCCTTCTTTGCCTCTTTTAAAAAATAGAAGAGCGAACACTCCCAACAAACTACTATTTTTTCATGCTAGCATTACCATGATTCAAAAGCCAGACATTACAAGAACAAAAAACCTCAGGCCAATATCCCTGAAGAGCATAGATGCAGAAATAATCAGTAAAATTCTAGCAAGCTGAATTCAATAACACACTAAAAGGATCACAAACTACAACCAAGTATATTGTATCCCTAAGATGCAAGGATTGTTCAAAATACAAAACTCAATCAATGTATACATGATATTAATAAAATGGAAGAAAAAACCCGCATAATATCAATAGATAAAAAAGTAGTCTACAAGCTGTGAGTGGTTTTACACACTTGTAATCCCAGTACTTGGGAAGCTGAGACAGAAGGATCTGGGTCCTCAGCCAGCCTTGGTTACTTAGCGAGGCCCTCCACAACTTAGTGGGACCCAGTTTCAAAATAAAACGTTAAAAATAGATCTGGGGGTGTAGCTCAGATGTAGAATGTCCATGGGTTCAATCCCCAGTACCACACACACACACACACACACACACACACACACACACACACAGCATTCAACAAAATTCCACATCCTTTCATAATAAAAACTCTTTCAACAAAAGAGTTATTGAAGAAATGTACTTTAGTCAGGCGTGGTGGTGCACACATGTAATCCCAGCATTTGGGAGGCTGAGACAGGAGGACCCGAGTTCGTAGCTAGCCTTAGCTACTTGGTGAGGCCCTCCACAACTTAGTGAGACCCTGTTTCAAAATAAAGAATAAAAAATAGGGCTGGGAGTATAGCTTCAAGATAGAATACCCCTGGTTTCCATCCTCAGTACTGAAAAAAAAAATGAAGAAGAATGTTCCTTAGCACATGCCTATATGAAAAAACTGTAAATAACATCTTAACCCATAGGAAAAAATCAACAGATTTTCTTTAAAGATCCAGAAAAGGGCAATTATACTCACTGTTTCCATTTCTATTCAACATAGTTCTAGCCAGCTCAATCAAACAAGAAAAAGTAAATAAAAGGCATTCAAATCAGAATAGACGAAAAATCATCCCTCTTTGTACATGACATGGGCATATACATAGAAAATCCTAAAAGAGAGAGAAAGAAAGGAAAGAGAGAAAAGAGAGAGGGGGGTAAGAAGAAGGAGGAAGAGGAGGAGGAGGAGGAGGAGGAGGAGGAGGAGGAGGAGGAGGAGAAAAAGAAGAGAAGAAAAGGGGGCAAAAGAAGAGAGAAGGAAACTATTAAACTAAAAATAAATTTATCAAAGTTACACAGTACATAAAATCAACATAGAAAAATCAGTGGCATTTCTGTATACCACAATGAACTATATAAATTGATGAAGGAAAACAATCCCATGTATATTATCAACAGAAAAATAAAATACTTAGGGATCAACTTAATAAAAAGGTGAAAGGTCTATACACTGAAAGTTATTAAACACTGAAAAAAGGAAATGAAAAAGACAAATTAATGGTAAGTTATCCTGTATTCATGGTTCAGAAGAATTATCATTGTGAAATTGTCCATACTACCCAAAGTGATCTACAGATTCAATACAATCCCTATCAAAACCCCAATGGTATTTTTATATAGAAATAGAAAAAGCATTCCTAAAATTCATAGAGAACCACCAAATACCCCAAATAGCCAAAATAATATTGAGCAATAAGAATAAAGCTAGAGATATCACGCTTTATAACTTTAAATCATTAGCTGGGTGTGGTGGCACACGTTTGTAATCCCAACATTTGGGAGGCTGAGACTGGAGGATCACGGTTCGTGAACAGCCTCAGCTACTTAGTAAGGCCCTTCGCAATCAATGAGACCCAGTTTCAAAATAAAGAATAAAAAATTGGGCAGAGGGTTTGGAGGTCAAACGCCTCTGTGTTCCATTCCCAGACCCACACAATAAATAAATAAAAATAAATAAATAAATAAAAAGACTAAAAAAACCCCTTTAAATCATATTACAAGCCGGACGTGGTGGCGCATGCTTGTAATCCCAGCATTTGGGAGGCTGAGACCGTAGGATCGCGGTTCGCAGACAGCCTCAGCTACTTAGTGAGGCCTTCTGTAACTCAGTGTGACCCTATTTCAAAATAAGTAATAAAAAATAGGGCAGGGGTTGTAGCTCGGATGTCGAATGCCCCTGGGTTCCATCCCCAGACGCACAAAATAAATAAATAAATAAATAAATAATATTATAAAATTATAGTAATCCAAACACTATGTTGACATAAAATAGACAAATGAAATGTAATATGAAACTCAGATGTAAACTCAGATTTTTAAATTTAATTTAATTTTTATTTGGTATAGTGTAAATTTTATATCATATTTGTTTATAGAGTGTCAGACAGATGAAAGTACATAGTTCTTCATAGTTCTTAGTACCCTCCTCACTAATTCCTTCTCCCTACCCTAGAGGTAAGGTAAAATCATCTCTCCTTGTACCTTGCACATAACATAGCCATACTTAGAAAACTTTAAGAACAGAGAGATAAAGAGATAATGAATTACACTTAGAAAACCCTAAGAATGAGAGAGAGAGAGAGAATGAGAATCGAAAATCGACAGATGAATGGATCCATACATTTCTTGATCATCTGACATTCTTCAAGATTGTCAAGAACACAAAATCGGGAAAGAATAGTCTCTTCTATAAATGGTGGGAGGATCCTGAATATCCATATACAGAGAAAATAAATTAGACCCTTATCTTACATCATATATAAAAATCAACTCAAAAGGATTAAAGACTTAAACATAAAACTTAAAACTGTAAAATTCCTAGAATAAAGCACAGAAAAATTCTTCTTGACATTGGTTTGAATATGACACCAAGAACATAGAAAACAAAAGCAAAAACAGACGAGAGATTATATTAAATTAAAAAGCTTCTGCACAGCAAAATAAATAATCAACAAAATAAAAAGCTAACCTACAGAATAAGAAAGAATATTTGCAAACTATATATTTACAAACTTAATAAGCAGTTACTATCCAAAAATGTAAGGAATTCATTCAATACTGAAAACACAAATAGCCTAATAATAAAATGGGCAATAAATGCTTTATTAAAAGAAGACATTCAGATAGTCAAGAGATATATGAAGAACTGCCCCAAATTTCTAATCAGTGAGTGCAAATCAAAACCACAATAGAATACCACCTCCACAACTATTAGGATGGCTATAATAAAAAAGTTAACAAGTTTTGTTTGGCAAGGATGCAGATAAAATATACAGGAAATGTAAATTCATATACTTATTATGAAAATAGTATGTAAATCCCTTAAAAATTAAAAATATAACTATTACATGATACAGGAACATCACTTATGATATATTTCCAAAGGGATTGAAAACAGTATCATGAAGAGATAGCTGCACTCCTATGTTCACTGGAGCATTACTCACAATAGCCAAAAATAGCAAAGTAAACTAAATGCCCTTCCACACATGGGTGTATTTAAAACATGGTTTGTACATGAAGTGGATATTTTCAACGTTAAAAATCAAGGAAATCCTGACACATTTGACAAAACTATGAACCTTGATGGCATTACACTAAGTGAAATGAGTGAATCACAAAAACCAAAGACTGCTTATTACTACATGAGTCCATGTAAATAAGGTATGTAAAACCGTCAAACTCATAGAAGAAGATAATAAAATAGTGGCTTTCAGGGACTGGGAGAAGGAGAAAGTGGGGCGTTGTTTAGTAAATGAAAAGTTCAGTTTGGGTTATGCAAGATAAGTAAGTTCTAGACATACAAAATAGTACAAAATAGTGCCTCTATGATTAAGGATAGTATATCCTGCACTTAAAAATGTGTTAATGAGATAGATCTTATGTTCAGTGTTAACACATACATATACACACAAACAAACACACACAATAAAAACTACCAGAAAACTTTTGGAGGTGATGGATATGTTAATTACGTTGAATGCAGTGATAACTTTATATGTGCACTCAGATATCCAAACTCATCAAATTGTATTAATGATTTTGTAAGTCAATTATACCTCAATCAAAAAAGAAAAAAAATAGAGAGAGAGAGAAAGAGAGAGAGAGAGAGAGAGAGAGAGAGAGAGAGAGAAAATGGAGGAAAAGAGGGAAAGCAGGAGAGAGAAAATGAAGGTTGCATGAGTCCAACTTGATTCTTTTTTTTTTTTCAAGATGGTCAACTACCCTAGGTCCTTTGCATTTTTTATAATTCCATTTTAAAATTGAATATCAATTTTTCTATATTAATTCTTATAAAAATTACTGTGAATTTCACACAAATTATATTGAATCTACAGATGTTTTGGGGAATAACATATTTTAATATTAAATCTTCTAATCCAAGGAAACAATATATTTCATTTGTTTTGGTCTTTTAGCAGTGTTTTGTTGCTATAAACTTGGAGGCCATGGACTTGGACTGAGACTATAGCTCAGTGGTAGAGTGTATGCTTAATATGGTTAAGGTTGGGTTTAATTCTCAACAACACACACCCTCAACAAATAAGTAAATTTAGAGGTCTTTCAAATATTTCAAAAATTTCCTAGACACTAGAGGAGTTTTGTAGATATTGTCAGATATTTTATTTGGTTTTGAGGGTTTCTTTTTAATAATTTTTTACTTTGGAAAGATTTTTAGATTTACAAAAATGTTGGAAAGGTAGTACAGAGAATTCTGAAAAATACCTCATCTACCCTCTCCAACTGTCAATATCTTATATAAACAATGCATTTTTATGAAACAAATTGCAAAAATACTACTGATTTTAAAATATATTCTCTAAGCTGGGTGTGGTGGCGCATGCTTGTAATCCCAGCATTTGAGAGGCTGAGACCAGAGGATCATGGTTTGTGGACAGCCTCAGCTACTTAGTGAGGCCCTCTTCAAATTAGTGAGACCCTGTTTCAAAAATAAAGAATAAATATATAGAGCTGGGAGTGTAGCTCAAAGGTAGAATGCCCCTGGGTTCTATCCCCAGTACTGCAAAAAATAATAATAATAATAATAATAATCTCTAATTTTGTTGATACTATATAGAAACAAAATTAATTTTTATTTATTTAACCTATGTTCAATGCTAAACTCATTTAATGTAGTTAATTCTAATAGTGTGTACATGTTATTTCTTTAGATTTTCTAAATACACAGTTGACACTGTTGAATAGTGATACTTTACTTTTTATTTCCAGTCATTATGCTCTTTATATCTTCATTCTGTCTTATTATACTAACTATGAACAATGTTGAACAGAGGCGGTGCCAGGTGGCATCTTTGTCTTGTTACCAGTCTTAAAAGAAAAAGTCTTCTTTTATTCATTTATGTGGTGAATTACATGGGATTTCTAACACCAAAAGCAGTTCTGTATATCTGTAATAATCCTATATGGTCTTTCTCCATCATTTTAACATTTGTACTCTCTAAACAATCCCATATTATAAATCATTTGTTATTCCAAGTAGGTGCCTTAAATATCATTGTAATAAATATCTTTGCAGCCAAATCTCTACATTCCTTTCATGATCATTTCCTTCTGAGATATTCCTAGGAAGAAAATTTGTGAATCACGTGTTTTTAATACTTATTTTTAAATATTTCTGTGTAAAGCACACATTGCTTGGCACACATTTGATCCCCAGACAGAAAATAAAAAATTTCAGAAGTTTTAAATAAACACATGTTCTATTTCTATACAATGTACCCATTAATCAAAATAGCTACCAACTCTGTTTGTTATCATGGTTTCAATGACCAATTTTATAGACTAAAATATATCATTTTTATTTTAATTAATTACTGAAGTTCAACATTTTATCCATACTTTTTATTAATTAATTTATTTATTTGTGATACTTTGGATGAAACCCAGGGGCATTCTACCTTCAAGCTATATCCCCAGCCCTGTTTTTTGTTTAGTCTGTATTTTGAAACAACTCTCACTGAGTTGCAAAGGGCCTCATTAAGTAGTTGAGGCTGTCCCCAAACTGTAATCCTCCTGTCTCAGCCTCCCAAATTCTGGGATTACAAGGTGTGTGCCACTACACCCAGCTTACACATACTTTTTAAGCCTTCCTTTTGTGAACTGCTTTCTCTTTCTTAGACCATTTTTCATTTAAGAGTTTTAAATTTTGTCTTAATGATCTGAAAAAGATATTACATTTATCTTGAGTTTTTGTCTTAACTATGCAATGATGGAATTATTGAGAACAAGTCAGAATACAGATTAAAATCCCAGGGCTTAAAACAAGTACGTGGTAAATTAAAGCTGATGCCAGATTAGAAGAATAGTGAATACTCTCCTTTGTTGAAAATAGAAAGGCTTTGATGCAAAGATATATGTCGCGTCCCTAGGGCTCCAGCCCGCAGAGCCCCAAGAAAGAAGACACAAACGCCGAGTCTGTTGACGATGCTTCCTCTTTAATGCTTCCCTTTAATGCTTCCCCTGCGTGCCCCTGCGTTCCCCGGCGTTTTCTCTCAATGCACACAGCAGGCAAATATATCAGTCTCATAACCCCTCCCTCATCACTCCACCAACCCCAAGCTTCCCACAGCTAGGGCATGCGCATTTCTAACCCTCTCATAGGCGGGCTGGTGGTAGCACGAGGCGCTGCGTCACTGATCATCCGTAGGGCGCCTGATAGGGCTCACTGCGCAGGCTCAGGGCACCGCCAGCCTCGTGAGCCTCGTGACTTGGCAACATGCCTAGGCGCCATCTTGAGTCCACGCTGGCAACAAGCCTGGGTGCCATCTCGGTCCAGCCGAGTGGGCCCTGACATTTCTCCCTTTTTGTTTTATTAAAAATAAGGCTCGGGATCGTGCCTGTCTTAGGTTGTTGAACCTCAAGGATCATTCTTACCCGTCTTTGGGAAAACAATAGCATGATTGTTTCCCTGTCTTAGGTTGATATGATCCCGGGAACGATCTTACCCGTCTTTGACTACCGATCCAGCATACTGAGCCATACGTGAGGAGATGAGCCAGCTTCAAGGGCTGCCAGAGCTTGCACCAATGTGCGCTGTTGTTGCAGTGTGCGTTGTCGAGTTCGCCTGATATATCCAACCAGAAAACAGCATGCTACCACCAGCAAGAATGCCCAGAATGCCATGCCACCCCAATCTTTTAAGAAACCCAATGTTCCATGTATCAAGTCCATCCATTGTTGTACTGTGGCGACTTCCACGCGGGTAGAATTAATTGCAATGATAGATGCTCGAAGCTCAATCATGGTGCGTTCAAATTCACGGCTCCAAGTTCCTAGAAGCATCTTGCTTAATTGACGAGACAAATTGCCTGCATGGGAGAAATCTTGATACTGCACATACATTATACATAATCCAGATAATTTATGAATACATGGTACCATGGCCATTTGCCCCAGAATGTCAACCTGTTCTTGTAACAGGTCTACTCTTTGATTTACCATTAATATGCCAGCTTTAATCAGAACTGCTCCTTCCACTAGAATCAGAGCCTGAATGCTTTTTACTATCTTTGGTAGTACTTTTTTTTACTATCCTGTCTAGAATCATGTCTTATGATTTTTACAGATATAGAACCGCTCCTAGAGAATGTTCTTTCATTTTCTCATTTCCTTTTTAACCTATCATCCTGACTACTGAACTTAAAATCCTTTTCTTTCCTTTTTTGTTTCTCTTTTCTTTTATCTTGTTCACGTTCCCTTTCCTTGTCTTTCTTTTTCCTTTTTATTTTCCTTTCCCTTGCTTTGCTTTGCTTTCCTTTCCTTCTTTTCCTTTCCTTTCCTTTTCTCAGTCTTTTATTTTCCTTTCCCTTAGACCCCATGATAAGTTTTACTTCCTCACAAATTCCTGTGAACCTTCACAGCGCTGTCCCGCCCTCGCTTATCCGGGAGCCTTATCTTATTTTGTCGCTTACCTGAGAATTTTTGCTACGTTGTTTTTCCCGGCGTCTCGGCGCCACTTATCGCGTCCCTATGTCGCTTACCTGCGAACCTTTTCCACGGCGTTCCCGGGTCTCGGCACCACTTGTCTCGTCCCTAGGGCTCCAGCCCGCAGAGCCCCAAGAAAGAAGACACAAACGCCGAGTCTGTTGACAATGCTTCCCCTGCGTGCCCCTGCGTTCCCCGGCGTTTTCTCTCAATGCACACAGCAGGCAAATATATCAGTCTCATAACCCCTCCCTCATCACTCCACCAATCCCAAGCTTCCCACAGCTAGGGCATGGCATTTCTAACCCTCTCATAGGCGGGCTGGTGGTAGCATGAGGCGCTGCGTCACTAATCATCCATAGGACGCCTGATAGGGCTCACTGCGCAGGCTCAGGGCACCGCCAGCCTCGTGAGCCTCGTGACTTGGCAACATGCCTAAGCGCCATCTTGAGTCCACGCTGGCAACAAGCCTGGGTGCCATCTCGGTCCAGCCGAGTGGGCCCCGACAGATATATAATCTAATTTATGTTGTAGAAGAGAGGTTAGAAAACTATAATGCTTGAGCCACATCTGGCTCACTGGTGGTTTTATAAATACAATTTTACTGGAATATATCCACATGAATTTATTAACATATTGTTAATAGAAACTATTATGCAACAATGACAGGGCTGAATAGTTGCTACAGAGAACACTTGGCCCACAAAACCTAAAATACTTATTATCTGTCCCTTTTACAAACATATTTGCCAAACTGTTTTAGAAAGATAACCCCAGTTGCCCAAAATGAAGGATAAAAAAATGGAGAAATTAGATTCATGGAAAATTTTTGGAAGTAAAATTGAGAGGTATTTTGTATATAGAATCAGTAGGATTGTAAATAATCAGATATGAGAAAAAAGATAGAAGCAAGTTTAAAATGATTAAGTTTTCTCTTCTTAATGATTAGAAAAATGCTGATGTTCTCAATTACAAACCATGGAGTAAAAGAGCAGGAACATAGAACTTCAGGAACAATAATTTCCAATTTGGGATAGATTCAATACCTATGAGACATATGCATGGAGCTTGCCCACATTATCCTTGAATTGATCTCTAAGGCTAATGGAGGTATAGGGGCTATTGGTCAATAATTGGTAGCTATAACCATAAAAAATCACTTAAGAAAATATAAAATCAATCGAAGGTCTCTAAGTTAGGCATGGTGGTATATCTTGTAAGCTCAGTACTTGGGAAGCTGAGGCAGGAGCCTCAGCTAAAGGCCCTCTGAAACTTAGTGAGACCTTGTTTCAAACATAAAGAATAATAAAAAAAAAATAGGCTGGGCATGTACCTCAGAGGTAAAATGCTCCTTGGTTCAATTCCCACTAATGCAAAACAAACAAAAAACCAAATAAATGGTATCTATTTAAGTTGTCATTAATTTCTATAACAAGATTACAGAGAAGTTAAAATCTTGATATGTCAAAATAGGCAATTTTCAAATACATAATTATGTTTTTTAAAGCAGGTTGTGAGAGGTCCTGCAATGTGATACTGTACATGTGAAACACTAAAAAAATTAAGTAATAATTATATACATAGTAATGTAGAAATGACAATACATATTCAGATCAGTAAGAGGGTAGGGTGAGAATAGAAAGGCAGATTATCTTGATCAGTAATGCTGTATTTCTCTTCATAAAAATCTGCAAGTTTAAGACACCAAAAGAAAATGTAGTATAAATCATCAGAAAGAATATTAAGAAAAGCATAGGTCCTGAACCTCAGAGAGAAGGAATATTCCAAAAGAAACAGAAAATGTACCATCCAACCTTGCAGAAAAGTCAAATAGAATGATGATTAAGAACTCTGTCTATTATCAGTCAGAAACTTGGAAAAAGTTTCACCAGAATAATGGGGGTGGAAGCCAGATGGTAGGGGGGTGGAGAGGGGAGAATTGGCATTAAAAGAAGCGGAGGCAGTGAGAGCAAATAGCTCATTCACAAAGGTTGACAATAAAGAAGGAAACTGAAGAGAAGGTTTAAATCGTGGATGTCCTCCAAAGGCTCATGTGTTGAAGGTTTGGTCTGCAATATGTCCTGTTATTGGAGGAGGTGGCAGAACATTCTGAAGGTAGGCATTGTGGAATGAAGTTAGGTCACTGGGCAGGTACCCCAGAAGAGAATATGAGGGGCCTGGCTTCTGTCTCTGCTTTCTGGTCACCATATGGCAAGCAGTCTCCTCTGCCATGTACTTTCACCAGGATATACTCTGCTGCCACAGACCCAAAGCAGTGTAACCAACGAACCTTGGACTGAAACCTCTGAAATTGTGAGCCAAAATAAACATTTTCTTCTTTCTAAGTAGTTTTTCTAAGGTATTTTGTCACAGTGATGAAAAGCTGACTATCACAGAAAGATATACAGTAGTTTGAAAGAAATATTTGTTTCATGATTTAGTTTAACTTTTTCTTTTCCTTTCCCCCACTCTTTTCCTTTCTTCCTTCTATGTGTAAAAATCAAGACCTTATATTAGCAAAATTAAAAGAAATAAATACCATTTTTTCAAGTGGGTATCTATAAATTCCCTCATATGTTAATATGACATAAAGTACTAAGAGCTAAGTTTAAATCAAATAACTTGAAAAGTAGTGTTGCAGAAGTTGGAAAAAGTGAAGCATGACAACTCAGAATTTTCCAGGTGTATTACTCATGTAGCTCAATCCCCACAAAGTGGTATGTAACTTGATACAGATGCCACCCTGTCCAAGATCTGTCTTGTAACCTTTGAGATGTTGAACCTTAATCTCATCAGTGTAAACACAATTAGGGTGTCTCAGGAAGCTGATTCATTAACTAACAATGCTCATCAGATTGATGTTAAGCTGCTTTACCTATTTAAAGTAAGGAGTTTGATTGCCAAACAGGCTATACTCATCATTCTGAACAAAGAGCCCAGTTACCATTAGGGCATTTGGGAAATCAAAGAAGCAGGAAAAAAGATTTGCATTATTGGAATGTTTACTGACATTTGGCTTTGATGTGACAATCTCTGAAATAATGATCTTCTTGTCACATAGCTTCTAGATTAGGCTGACAAAAATTCTCTTTAAGTGAAGAAATACTCTTACAAATTTCCTCCTTCTGTACCTTTATTTCTAAACATCCTTCTGAAGTATATATCCATTCTTTACAAAATGTTAATAATACTTTGCCCAAAGCCAGGCGTGGTCCCATAGTTTTGAAATCAATTCATTCCTTGAAGGACATCTTCGCTGGTTCCACAGTTCAGCAATGGTGAACTGTGCAGCTATGAACATGGTGGTTCACGCATTAGTTTGGTATTTGCTTTTCATTCTTTTTGGTAGATACCCAGAGGTGGTATGGCTGGATCATATGGCAAGTTCATTTTCCTTCTTCTGAGGATCTTCTATACTGTTCTCCAAAGTGGTTGCACCAACTTGCAATCCCACCAACAATGTATTAGAGCTTCTATTTCTCCACAATTATTCCTACTTACTGAAAACTTGAAGGCGAGAAGGTGAGTAACTTTGACAGGATGATCCAGTCACAATCAATTGTTGTTTTTTTTTTTTTTTTTTGTGTGTGTGTGTGTGTGGTACTGGGGATGGAACCCAGGGCCTTCTAACTCCGGGCTACCCTCCCAGACCTATTATATTTTATTTGGAAACAGAGTCTCTTAAACCAGCTGAGGCTGGCTTCGAACCTGTGGGATCCTCCTGTCTCAGCCTCCCAAGTGTGGGGATTACAAGCATGCACCACCACACCCAGTTCACAACCATTTTTTTTTTTAAATAGAGGTCACTTGGATCTGGAAATCTTCTGAGAGATTAGGTGAGGCAGCAGCAGCTTCTATTGCTTCCTGGCCACACAGTTGAAGAAACCCGCTGGCCCTTTGCTGTGAAGCAGGTCCCAGTTCTTAAATTTACATTTAAAGGGTACTTGATATTACTATCATTAATTGCCATCCCAGACTGTACTTGACCTAAATAAAAGTAATCCAAAAGATAATCATAAAATAAACATTCTTTGATCATTTATTTGTTTTCCACTACTTATTTATTATCATAGCTGCTACAACATGATGTACTACTTTGCATCTATCATGCAAAATCTAATACATCCCTGTAATCCTAGCCTGTTACTGAAAAGCGCAAAATATTACCTTTTTAATAATATCAGCACTGCTGTGATTTATCAAAGCCTGATGTAAATGCCGATTTAACCTTTATAAGAAGCATTTTTAAAAAGACTGTAGAAAATATGAGTTGCTTACATGCAATGTACCTTAGGATAATATCTTTTAAGTGAGACCATGTCTAGAGAAATTATGTCTTTCATGAAATTTTGTAAAATAATTTTGATGGTGCACTAAAAGGTATATTATTAAACCATTTATTGCTGTGAAGGTGGTGAGTTTTAAAACATTTTATCATACATAAAAGAGTACAATATTTTGATCTGCAACAAAATGCTTATTTTGTACAATTCATTCTATTCAATGTGCATAGCAATCTAATATATAAAGTGTTTGCAAGTAATCATTGAGGAAAAGAATAAGGAACTATGGGATTTGTTGGGAAAGGGCCTAATGATATAAATAATTTCAGAGGCTCTTTGAAAATGTACAGAGGAACTGATCAGGCTCAGACAACACTGGAGGAAAGCCTAAGAAAAGCATCTCTGTCTTCTGAGTTAGCAGTGGCCAGAGGTAGTTCTCTGTGTCCACAAAATTTATGAGCATGAACATTCAAAAATAAATTATATTTTAACCCATAGATTTTTTTTTTTGTGGTACAGGGGATAGAACCCAGGGGCCTTATACCTCTGGGCTACACTCCCAGACCTATTTTTTATATTTTATTTAGAAAGAGAGTCTCACTAAGTTGCTGAAAGCCTCACTAAATAGCTGAGGCTGGCTTCAAACCAGTGCAAGCCTCTGGTTTCAGCCTCCCAGTACTGTTATTATAAGTGTTCACCACCACGCCCAGCAACCCATAGATTTTTTTAGAACTTCTTACTAAAAGGGTAGCAACTGTACCTGTCATATATCACAATATTACTTCCAAACCTAGGTTCATAATTATGTAGCAAACCTCAACCAAATTTAAAATAAAAGTATTTTATCAATAATTTCTGTACTACAGATACACACACACACACACACACACACACACAGGGAATATTATTCAACTCAGTATAACTGAAGCTGTGAAATATTTAGGCATCATAATCTTAGAGCTCTGTTGCATTAGTTTCAAATACATCAGAGAGTTGTAGATATTTGTTGGCTGCTTCCTTCACTAACTTTATTTTCTAACTGGAAGGAACCTGATTTTCATTAGAATTTAGTCAGCCCAATTCAAACCAGCCATGTGATTTAAGAGAATAGATCTTACACAACGGCTAGTATATATATTTGGTGCAATGAAATGAGAGATTTGCTAAGAATTCCTATGAAAGAAATTTACTTGCTCTTCTATAGGAGCTCCAAGAACTTCCCCTGCACAGTGCGAGAAGGATATGAGATAGCTTCAATTGATGAGGAAACCCAGCATAAAAGTAAATCCAGCACCCTGGAGAGAGAGCTGCAAGGATCGAAATGGAGTCACTGCCCTCCTCTAAAGCCTAAAAGTAGAACAGTCTCTGGACAATTCAGTTATATAAACCTCTATGTTGAGACCATGTTAGAGCCACACACTGAGATTAACATCCTGGACTGGCTCAGCACCGTAATAGTACCAGCCTCCCCACACACCTGATGGAATTGATGAGTATGGACTTTGGTGTCTTCTCCATCTAACAGTAAAGTTTAATCCTTTTTTCCTCTAGGTTTGTCCCATGACTGCTTTGCTGTCTTCCCTTATCTTGACCCGTGATAAATTGCTGGCTACTGTGTTTAATCACTTTAATGATGGTGGCAGGAGGACAGGATATTCACACGACCTCCTCTCCAGCCACCCTAAATATTAAGTATTAAATGTAATAATTTTCTCTAAATTATCATTACTTGCTACATATCATTTCATGTGAGAGACTTCTACTCAGTACCAGCTTTCAGGAGCAGCTTTTCATATCAAGAATATGGAAAACATGGTGTCCACTACATCTATATTCATTCCCCGATTTCCTTTATTAAAAAAAGAAAAACTTTAGTTCAAGATTTTTATTACTTGGAATCAAAAACCTCCCAAGGAAGTGATTTGAAACATTGGACGAAGTATTATTTTAAAGTGGTCTGAGTTATGGTTTAGTTCTTACATTGGATATTTTATATGGTCTTATGCAAGTTCTTTAGCTAAATACTTTAATCATCTTTATCTACAAAAAGGGCATTAATTTTATGTAATTTCTAAAACACATATCAGACGGTCTAGATGTCTTACCCACTCCACACCTCCTTCTGAAGCCTACAGTTTGACTATATTTCCTTGATGCCCATGCAATTCAGTTGGTAAATTATGACTCGGTTCTGCAAAGTGGAATATAAGGGTGGGATATAGGTCAAAGTGATGAAAAACACACCAAACTATAGTTGTTTTTTTTTAATGTCTCAGTAGTAGATTCAAAGTCCTCTCTTCCCTTTCTTCAGCGAATACAGAGGTCATTTGTTTAGGATGACAGAATCCAGGATCCCTGAGTCTTTTTTAGAATGATAGGAAGTCTGCTCAACACACAAGACTCTAGGCAAATAAGAACAAGATTACCCCAGTTATGGTGGAACATGCCTGTAATCCCAGTATTTGACAGGCTGAGACAGGAGGATCATAGGTTCGTGGCTATAGGTTCATGTTCAGCCTCAGCAACTTAGCAAGGCCATCAATAACTTAGTGATAGCATGATTGAAATTAAAAATTAAAATAGAAGGAGTACAGCTTGATGGTGGCAGAAGAAAGAAATACAATAATATTTTTATAACAGTAGAGATTTTGGAGGATTTTTCAAAGCAGTTAACTATACACTAAGATTTTTTTCATTTCGTATATTATATTTAAGATGAGTGTAGTAAAACATGCATAATTTTTGTTTAAATAATCACTTATGTAATTCTGAATCAAGGAAGTTTCATCAGTGCAATTAAAAACATTTTATCAATCTAGAAGTTTTTATGAAAGAAGAAAAACATATTGGAAAGTTTAAAAAAACCTGTGTAAAGAAATGGCATAATGAAATGTACTGGCAAGTAATGAAATAACTGAGCGATATTAAGAATATTTTAAAAAATCAATTTGAGCTGGGTGTGGTGGCGCACACTTGGGAGACTGAGACAGGAGAATCGCACAGGTTCAAAGCCAACCTCAGCTACTTAGTGAGCCTCTCAGCAACTTAGTGAGACACTGTTTTCAAATAAAGTATAAAATAGGTCTGGGAGTATAGCCCAGAGGTAGAAAAGCCCCTGGGTTCCACCCCCAGTACCACAAAACAAAAAATCAAGTTGGGCAATTTATCCCACAAACACAGGCAGGAGGAAACATTCAATTTGTAACTGATTGCTGATCCAAATATCAATCTCAAAATTTTAGGTCTGTTTTTAATACTAGGGATTGAACCCAGGGGAATTCTATCCCAAGATATACCCTCAGATCTTTTTTATTTAATTTTAAAACAGGGTCTTGCTAAGTTCCCAAGGGTTTCATTAAGTTCCTGGGGCTGGCCTAGGATGTACAATCCTTCTGTCTCAGCCTCTTGAGTACTAGGGTTACAGATAAGTGCTAGCTTACCCAGTTGTAGGTCAGTCTTCTAGTTGGATTTATTATGTATAAAAAGAAGGCTCACAGACAATTTTGATAAGTATAGGCTCTACCCAAAATCTATCAATTAAATCTATAGTTACAAGTTTTAGTGAAAAAATGTATAAAAGGCAAACAAAATGACATGCTAGAAATTATATTTATTTTAGTTAATAAACTTTCAACACAAAAAAATTGAATCATAATATAAGCTTGGATAAAGGGATGTTAGTTGGTTAAAAATTTTTTGTTACAAAACTTGACAAGTAAAAGGAGCAAAAATATTTGAAAATCATTAACATTTACACACCCAAATTCCATATTGAGAAGGTTGAACCAATGTGCACTATGCTTCAAAGCATTTCTGTAAAGTCCAAACTTTATTATACAGCCAGAATTTTTGATTGTTAGCAACAGAAATCAACTTGATCTGATTTAAGCAGCAAAGAAATAAAAGATATTGAGTAGGTAACATAATTTTGATACAAGCTGGAATATCAGATTTAGAGGTTAGCCAGGCAACAAGATCCCAAAACATAGCAAACCTAGATTCATCAGGATCCTAGGACCCCATTACCAAGCAATACAGACTAAAGCTTGTGACCAAATACGGTTGGCGTGGCCTAATGTACCCTGATGTGACAGCTAGCATCAATTGAATGCTCTTTTATGAACTTCTTCTTGCCACAAATGGGCATAATAATATAGTTATTAAAGTAAGTTGACTGTAGGTTCTGCTGTCTTGCAGCAATAGCCTCCAATTCAATGTCTGGGTTATAATAAGCAAAGTCTTAAGACTCTCTCACTTCAAGAAACCCCTAGGAGAAAAGTGCCTGACATATTGAACACATGTATCACAAAACTCATAAAGAATTTTCAAGAAATAGAGTTCTTATGTTGATCAGCCAAGAAACAATGATTTGTGGCCCCTACAAATAGCTGTCTTTAATTTGTTTTATTTATTTATTTATTTATTTATATTTAATTTTTTGTGGGTCTGGGGATGGAATTTAGGGGCATTTGACCTCCGAGCTACATTCCCTGCCCTATTTTTTTTTATTCTTTATTTTGAAACCGGGTCTCACTAAGTTGCAGAGGGCCTCACTAAGTAGCTGAGGCTGTCCGCGAACCGCGATCTTCCAGGTCTCAGACTCCCGAATACTGGGATTACAAGCGTGTGCCACCATGCCCGGCTTAGCTGTCTTTAATTTGAATGACTTTTTTTTGTTACAAAAATAACCCAACTCGGCTGAGAATTTGTTTTAATCCACTGTAACACTATTATATGTCTATGTTGCTGGCACATATGTTAAAATCAGATTTTTTTTGTTTCCCCTCATGTCCATGCATGAAAAATCTGATTGCATGAGTTATTATCATATGGGATAATGATTTGGAAAAATCCCTGTACATTCTTGTTAGAAATTCTGCCAAAATTAGGAAGTGAAGATGGAAAGAACACAGATATTCTTTTAAACTCTAACCTGATGTTTTGTTTTGTCTTGTTTGTTTGTTTTGGTATGAAATGTTAAAATCAGAAGAATGGAAAAACCATAAGTCAAATTTTGTCAAAAATGGGCCATTATGACAATGTATGAGGCTGTTGGGGATGATGAATTTGGTAATATAAAAGTAAAGGCTTTAGAAATCTCATTTGTTGACATTAGAAACCAGGGTCTTCAACTTTCTGTGAAGATGAAATAATAAATATTTTAGGTTCATGTGTCACTGTTGAAATTACTCAGTTCTGCTATTGAAATCCCAAAGTAGCTATAGACAACATAAAAATGAATGGCTGTGGCTGCGTGCCAAAATTCATTTTCAAAAAATTTGGTCAGTAGGCTGTAGTTTGCAAACCCCTGTTATAGAAACTGAATAGCCAAAACACAGATGCCTAATTTTAAAAAAGAAATAAACTAAATGTACCAGAGACAGAAAGAGATGAGACTGCCTCTTCCTGTTTGCAACTATCCTAACCTGGAATCTAAAGGAAGAGTCACAAGTGCCCAAATCTGAGTAACCTTACTAAATTATGTTATGTGCATGTACAAATATGCCAAATGAAACCAATTATTTTGCAAAATTAACATGCATCAATAAATAGTTTTTCTTAAACGATCCTCTGTATCTTTACTTCTTCATGTTATTGCACATTTTTGGGGGGCAACAATGTCAATGGCCGTATAGTGCAATGGAGCTTGACTGTCTATCTTCAAAGACCAGTTCTGTGAATTACTAACAAAATAACTTGAAGCAAGAAGAAAAAACCCAGAAAAAAAAAGCCCCAGCAGAAACCATAGGGGTGACAGGGGCGGAGAACACAGTGGGTACTTGATCAAGAACACTTAAGATTGAGATATATATTGAACATGTATTATTCCTACTTGTACAGAGAGTTGAGCACCCACCTTGTAGTAATGACAGTGTACAATTTTTCCTCTGTATATACATGTGTGGCTTCATCAAACTGGTATTGAAAATACTTGGAGGGGGGAAAAAATGTACAGACTTTCTTCCTTCTCGTTATTCCCTAAGCAATACAGTATAACAAATATTTACATTGTGTTGGTATCATATGTAATAAAGAGATGATTTAAAGCATAGAATGTACATAGATTATTTAGAAATACTACAGCATTTTGGATGAGGGATTTGAGCATATAGATTATGGTTTCTAAAAGGGCCATAGAACCAACACCCTTTGGATGTCAATGACTTTAAAGAAACACATGCATGAATTAATCAGTATTTTGGGTTGAAGAAACTTATCTTTTATTTAATGTCATCATAGAGGAAATTCTGAAAAAATGTTTAAATTAAAAAGGAATTCAAGCCGGGCATGGTGGCGCACGCTTGTAATCCCAGCATTCGGGAGGCTGAGATTAGAGGATCGTGGTACACGGACAGCCTCAGCTACTTAGTGAGGCCCTCTGCAACTTAGTGAGATCCTGTTTCAAAATAAAGAATAAAAAATAGGGCAGGGGGTGTAGCTCGGAGGTCGAATGCCCCTGTCTAAACCCTGACCCACACACACACAAAAAAAAGGAATTTAGAGGAACTTTTTGCCAGAAAAATATGATCATTAAAAATAGTACTCATGTTGTTTAGAATGAATTTTCTCTAGATCTCCTAGGCATAGTCCAGTAATTTTTTCCAGGTACTTTCTTTGGTCAAAATCCAGGAAGATAGTAAATGAAGAGATCACATATCTCTATTACTTTCCTATTGCTCCCATAACAAATTACCAAAAATTTAGTTGCTTAAAACAATAAAACCTTATTATCTTACAGTTCTATGGGTCAGAAGTATGGTGTAAGTCTGAGGGAAATAAATTCAATATGTCATTGGAATGGATTCCTTTCTGAAGGCTCTAGGGGAAAATGCATTTCTTGCTTGTTTACATTATTGATAGAATTCAGCTCCTTTGTCTCATAGGACCAAGGTCCTGTTTTCTTGCTGACTGTAAAGAAAGGAAAGCTCCCAGCTTCTAAAGACTTTCCTTGGCCCATGGCCTCCTTCCTATAATTTTGAAGATATTAAAAGTGAGACAAGTCCTTTTCCATCAATTTAAGGACTCACATGATTGAAATGAGCCCATTGTGATAATCCAGAATAGTTTCCTTATATTAAGGTCTTAATGTTAAACACACCTGAAAAGTGCCCTTTTCTTTGTAAGGTAACATAATCACAGTTAATAAGGAGAAGTAAGTGGATATCTTGGGAGGTGGGCATTATTTGCTTCTCCTATTGTCCCCTTTGGTATTGATAATATGAACAATGTCAACCTATATTGGAATATTAGGATTAGGATATCCGTTCCTTCTGATATCTGAAAAAGTCTACCTACAAAAGCAATGACATATCCATAGATATACATTGATCATCTACAAATATAGAATCAAAATAATCTGAGCTATAATCCAGTAGGCTTTCATTATAGATTCTACAGTGTGACTCCAAGAGTCACTTAGCTTTGAGATTGTTTCCTAATTCACAAGATGAAGAATGTAGACTTGGAAATTCCTAGATTTCATTTCAACCCCAAATACGTATAGTCTGAAAGAAAAAATTAAAGGTGGGAGAGCAATTATATTTTACTTACAGAAGCAAAAATGATCAATCTATATAATGAGAACTTATTAGAAATATTAAGAGGAAGTTTTGATTTTTTCTACTTTTTACCCCTTATATGTTTTAATGTAATTTAAGACATTTTCTCTGTTAACTGGTGGTTAATGTCAATATAATTCTTGTATTTCACTCTCATCACTCTACCCATATCTCTGTACCTTCTCATGTTATTCAGCACTCATGGTCTAACTTCAGTACTTTTTTTCAAAGATACCTACATTTTTCTTGCCATATATATATTTTTAAAAGTCCATATTAATCTATATTAGATAGCTGCATGTTATAGCAAAATACTTGAGACAGACTACTTAGGAAGAAAAGTTTTGTTTATTTCACAAATTTCAAGGTATAAATCCAAACCCATTGGCTTGGCCTCTAGTGAGAGTAGTGGATGTTAACAATGGGATCCCAGGTCAGAGGAAGTAGTCATGTCATGAGCCAGGGAGTAGAGAGAGAGGAGGGAAACTGGGGTTCCACAGTCCCTTTTGAAGTTATGGCCCCATCACTAGGCCCTAACTCTTAAGGGTTTTAGTAGTCTTCAAAAGCATTATCTTGGGAGCCAAGTCTTTAACACATTGTCATTTGGGGGATACTACCCATATTCAAATTATAGCACAATTTATTTCTTAGTATAGATTATATCACTCAGATATGGGTCCAGGTTGACTGTTCTAGAGATTTACAGTAATTTCCACCATCAACATTATTTTGGCATGTATGGAAAAATCAGAATGAAAATGATAGTATAATTTTATCATTATTGTAGTCCAAACTGTTAAAGACAACCAGTTTTTTAAAAGCCAATCAAAACAACAAAAAGCAAGCAAATGCACTCAGCTTAAAATAATATTCCTTAATCTGTTCTGTTGTAGCAATAGCACATACATGGTAATTTATAAAAATAAATTGAAAATGTTCAGGTGTGGGTGTTCCTTTTGGATTAGTCATACTTTCTATGTGCTATTTAAATAAAGCTGCCCCAAGTCATGTGAATTTGAATACCCTTTTAAGTATAAATCAGAGGTGTAATAACTGCCTACTTAAGAAATTACCTGGTGCTAAAAGAGGGTATGTACCACAGGAGGAAACAAGTAAAATAGGGGCAGGTTGGCTACATTTAAAAGCTCAGATTTTCTATGGAATATTAATGTAGTCTGTTGTGCTAGAGTGTTGCTCTTTATAATATCCAAATCTAGCTAGTTCCTAAGACAGTGTTCTATACTGGATTTTTCTCCAGTCCTGAATCATCGTTGTTCTTTTCTGGGAGAAGTAGGAGTGGGGACTGAACGTAGGGCCTCATGGAATACTCAATACATGCTCTATCACTGAACTACGCTCTCAGTGCAGCTTAACCTGGGTTAAAAAATGCCTCTGGAGACATTCTGCCTCTTAACTACACCCTCAACCTGGTATTATTTATTACATTTAAATTTTGAAATAAGGTCTCACTAAATTGCTGATTGTCTTGCTAAGTTGCTGAGACTGGCTTGGAACCTGTGATCCTCCTGTCTCTTCCTCCCAAGTACTAGGATTACAGGTGTGTACCATCATGCCCAGCTCTGCTTCTCCACGTCAGTTATATTTGTTTTTTTTATCTCTTAAAAAATTAAATTACAAATACAAATGTTCTTATTATCTTAAATGAAAAAAATCCATAATATGGGAGAAGCACTTTGTAATTTATAGTATTAAATGAAGTAAGATTTACATATCAACTACATTTTTTAATGTTTTTCTTTTCTTAAATTTTTTATTGCTGCATTGCATTTATACATCATAATGGGGGTAAAAAAAACTTGTGTGGACATAAATGCACACATCACCCAGCCACGCCCCACCCAGTCCCCACTCCCTCCCCATCATCCCTCCCTCCCATGCTTGGCTTAGTGGTTGACTATGATATGAATAAGTACATCCTGTGCTTTAAAGAGTTTCCTTCTTCACCCTCCCATTCCCACAGTTAGGTTGCCTTATTTACTCCTCTATAGGATCTCCTTTTTCACCTGGAGTTCCTACTATGACTCGTTTCTCTTTAGCTTTCACATATTAGGGAAAACATCCGATTTGTTACTTTTTGCGACTACATTTCTTTATTTATAATTTGAATTTTTTGCCGGGCATGGTGGCACATGCTTGTAATCCCCATGCTTGGGAGACGGAGACAGGAGGATCGCACAGGTTCGAAGCCAGCCTTGCTGGCTTCCAAATAAAATATAAAAGACCCTGTTTCCAAATAAAATATAAAAAATAGGGCTGGAAGTGTAGCCTGGAGGTAGAAGGGTTCCATCCCCAGTACCACCAAAATAAATAAATAAAATATACAAACAAACAAATAAAAATAATAAAATAATTTGAAGTTTTTTCCCCATGCACTAACTCTTCCACATTTCATTAATGCTCTGTAACTATTCAGGAATTTCCTTATGAGGGGAGGATCATGATATATATCCTTTTCTGCCTGAGTGAACTCTAGATAGAAATATTTATTACAATTTGGAGGCTGAGACAGAAGGATTGCAGGTTTGTGGCCAGCCTCAGCTACTTAGTGAGGCCCTCCTCAACTTAAGTGAGATTCTGTTTCAAAAATAAAAGAATAAAAAATAGAGCTGTAGCTGTAGCTTGGAAGTAGAACACCCCTAGGTTCAATCCCATGTACTGCCACCCCTAAAAAAGAAAAGAATATTTATTACAGATTGATACCTTTGCAACTTGTAGAAGTATACAACAGTCAAAAAATGAAAGTTCCCATCACATTAGGCAAAAAAAACCCATTATTTTAATTTCAAATTACTATTGTGATGGAGTTATTTCTTAATTACTCACAAGTAAAAACACAGTTTTCTCAGATCTTAATAGGAGTCTGATCCTTTAGGTTAATGTTGTCTGCTCAAAATTTATTTATTTATTTATTTATTTATTTATTTATTTATTTGGTGGTACTGGGGTTCCTGGAAGCCCTTCTACCTCCGGGCTACACTCCCAGACCTATTTTTACATTTTTATTTGGAAACAGGGTCTCCTAAACCAGCGTGCGCGGCTGGCTTCGAACCTGCGTGATCCTCCTGTCTCTGCCTCCCAAGCGCGGGGATTACAAGCGTGCGCCACCACGCCCGCCCGTCTGCTCAAAATCTAAATTCAGAACTAATGGAATTTAATTGTTTCTATTCAAAACATACTTTATTTGATGCTATTTCAGTGACAGAATAGCTTTTAAGTAAGGACTGAGAGACTTTTGACTTAAGCCAAAACTCTCACTGTACCTCTTAAATTTTTAGTTGCTAGATGTTCTTATATATCAGTTTTCCTCTTTGAAACTTTAAATTAATTCCTCTTTATGAGATCCTATATTCCCCAGGTCACAAGGCTAATTTAGTTAACTCACAAATATAATGTTTACCTCAAGATGTACCTAATTTTGTCTTAATAAATGAACTTTTCTTTATCCATAAGTTTCTTTCCACATATGTGATCCTCAGGGACTACATGAAACATACCAATATAAAGATACATGCAAAAAAATTTCAGACCAAAATGATTTTGTGATGCTCCATAAACAGACATCTGCTCTTTATCTCACATAGTAATTTAATAGAAGCTACACAAGGTCATAGACTTATAATGTATTTATGATGAAATTAATTCCATAAGTTACTATGCAATATTAATAAACATTTTCCAAATATAAGCACATTCTAAGGAATGAAAGGCTACATGGATCACGTATTTTAAGAAGCTAACACATTATTATTTTTATTTATACATTTTTGTGTGTGTGATACTGGGGATTGAACCCAGAGGCATTCTACCTCCAAGCTGCATCCTCAGGCTGTTTTTTGTTGTTTCGTTTTGAGACAGGGTCTTACTAAGTTATTAGTCAGGTGTGGTGGTGCATACCTATCATCTCAGTTCTTGAAAGACAACAGGATCACAGGTTCAAAGCTTGTCTCTGAAAATTAGTGAGACGCTTAGAAATTTAGACCATGTTTCAAAATAAAAATATAAGCCCAGCATGGCAGCCCACCCCTGTAATCATAGTACTTGGGGGGCTCAGTCAGGAGAAGTGCAAGTTCCAGGCCAGCCTCAGCACCTTAGTGAGAACTTGTTTAAAAGTAAAAAATAAATAGGGCTTGGGGGTGTAGCTCAGAGGCAGAATACCTTTGGGTTCGATTCCCTGTGCTGCAAATAAATGAATAAAACAAAATAAATTAATAAAAATAAAAAGGGTTGAGAGTGTAGTTTGGATGGATGTATAATGTCCCTGATTTCAATCTCCAATAACAAAACAAGCAAAAATATCCCCCCAAAATAAAAACCTTTGTACTAATATCTCATTTAATATTAATTAGCACCGTGTCTTTGAATTTAATGCATAACACATGCAAATCTCATGTCTTCTTTTTTCCATTTATGGACAAGAATTTGTTCTCTTGTCAATGGAGATACTCGTCACTTAATTCCTTACTATATTTGATTTCAAACAGGTCGTAATAAATTTCAGCATGTGAAATATTAACCTTGTGTGCGTGTGGAGTGATCTTCTTTTGTCGGTGTGTACTCATGAAGAGAAGCTTCACTTTTCAGAGGAAAACTGCTGACCCTGTAAGAGTTACTTCAAAGCCACAATTTTTTAGTTGAGAAAAATACAGCTCAACTGGAAATCATAAAGATATTTCGTGAAAAAGGGAAGTTACTTCTGCCAGTGTTGTGTATACAGATCCCTCTCTAACCTGAAGCCCTTTGAAGTTAGAACACCACAGCAATAGGTGGCGCAGGCTTGTAATCCCAGGACTCAGACCAGAGGATTCGGTTCGCGGACAGCCTCACCTACTTAGTGAGGTCTCCGCGACTTAGTGAGACCCTGTTTCAAAATAAAGTCTAAAAAACAGAGCAGGGGGTGTAGCTCGGAGATCAAATGCCTCTGGGTTCCATCCCCAGGCCCGCAAAAAAAAAAAAAAAAAAAAAAAAAAAAGTTGAACCTCATTGTTTTCGAGTGTCATCCAGAAATACCCAAAATGACAACTGTGGCAGGAGCTAAGGAAACTGAGGTCCAGAAGAGTTGAAGGGACTTGTGCAAGGGCACGGAATCACAGAGGCAGGGCTAGAACCCAGTCTGGGGCTCATTTACTACCCTCTTCCGTAATCCCTCCGTCCACGGTGGTGCACCAGCCTTTTCTGTGCTGATTTCGCCCAGAGCAAAGGTAGCCCTCACAAGGCTCACACACGTTTACCTATCTTGATTTAATTGCCTAAAAAGTGAACAAGCTCCATTTTGAAGTACTTTTAATCGAGTGTAGAATACACGAACATGCTCTTCATTGTGGGTTCTGCAGAAATGTACACCATGTGGTTACAACACGCGCCAATTGGTCCTCTGGTATGCGGCTTTTTAAAATTTTGGGCCCGCAGTGGAAAAAAAAAAAAAACAACAACTACGATCGCCTTTCTCTGGCTCTCCCTGACTATATTGTTTTTACATTTTTCCCTAGTAACTTCTACTACATTGCCTTTTCCTAGGATCCGAAACTAAATCTCCCTCCACCCCACTTTCAAAGACATCTTTCTTTCTTCTGCTTCTCGGTGCCTTTAATCCCTTTCGGCTTCCGTACCTCCTACCGGAAGACTGGCGGAAACACTTCGCGCACGCGCATTGATTCGCCTTGACTCTACTTCCGGTTAGGTCGGCCCGTTCTTTTCAATTTCCGATTCAGCGGCTGTTAGCGCTGCACAAGTCTCGCGATATTTTCTGACACCAGTGGACGCGAGCTGCCTCTGGTTTCTGGCGGGCCCTTTCAGCTCGGGTAGTCACTGGCACCGCTCTTGTTGCTGGGACTCTCCCGGCCGAGCAGCATGACGTCCGCCCTGGAAAACTACATCAACCGTATCCTATAGCCGGCTGCCATAGCGTCGGGGCCATGGCGGGGTTGGCGGAGGAATTGGAGCGGGAGAGGCGCGGGGAGGCCGGGGTCGGGATCCGCGGGCCGCTGGGTGCGGGTGGCCGAGATGAGTACCCAGAGTCGCCTAGGCTTCCTTTCATTGTAGCTGCAAAGCAGGGGGAAATTATTCAGAACTTTTCTCTGTACTAAAAGTGCCGTATTTGTTTATAGTGTTTCCCTAAGGCTTATATGTTCAAGTTTGGATATGAGATGAACTATTCCCTGGCGGCGATAATGGCCTTGCAAATCTATGCATTGTATTGTTTTATTCGCAGGCTTTGCTCCTTGTTCGAGGATAGCAAGACGATTAAAGACGGCCCACAAATTGAGTTTCGGCCCCTTTGGCATTTGAATTCCCAACTTGTTGATAGAAGTAATGCTGTTATAAAGGGTTGTAGTGGGGGCAAGTAACATGAAGTTTTATTTTTTATTTTTTTGCGGTACTGGACATGGCACCCAGGGGCATTCCACCTCTGAGCTACACCTCCAGCCCTATTTTTTATTCTTTATTTTGCAACAGGGTCTCAGTGCGTTGTAGAGGGTCTCACTAAGTATTTGAGGCTGTCCGCGATCTGCGATCCTCCTGTCTCAGGCTCCCAAATGCTGGGATTATAAACCAGTCTCTCCAAGTCCAGCCACATGAAGTTTTAAAGTTATCATCTTTGGAAAAATTCTGTGTTCACGTACAATTTAGGGTTCAAAGTTTAATACTTAAGGCTTTATTTTTAATGTGCGTACGTATTGTTGATTTTTGTGTGTGGCGCTAGGGATTGAACCTGGGGGGATTCTACCTCTGAGTCTCCTCCCAGCCCTGTTTTATTTTTTATTTGAAAATAAGGTCTCACTAAATTGATGAGAACCTCACTAACTTGCTGAGGCAAGTACTGGGATTGCAGGTGTGTTCTACCACATCTAACTACAGTCAATATCTTATCACATTAATTATAATTTATTTTCTTTTGAATTCCAAAAGCCAGGTCCTGGAAGATAAATATCTTTAACAGTTCTAAAACCATGCAACATTTATTAATTTACCACTTAAATGTTCACTTTAGAGAAAAGAAGTAGAGATTAAGAAAGATAAAAATGCTCGGAGTCCTAGGTTAACAAGGTTCTTTTGATCCAGTTGTTTTGAGACAGGATCCATTGATCACATACAAAAAGGTTTTTTATGCAGTTCTGGGGATTGAACCCAGGAACATTCTACCTCCCGAGCTAGACACCCAGCCCAATTTTTTTTTTTTTGTTTTGTTTTTTATTCTTTATTTTGAAATAGGATCTAACTAAGTTGTGGAGTCCCTCACTAAGTAGCTAAGGCTGGCTGCAAACTTGCAATCCTCCTGTCTCAGCCTCCTGACTACTGGAATTACAAGTGTACACCACCAGCCAGCGGATTTTTTCTTTTTTGATTGTAATTATTACAAAAGCAGACTTTTTAAAAATTGAAAACTTTAAAAATTTTATGTATTGAATAGTTGGATTTTTATTCTTTCAGCTTTCTTTTGATAATTCAAGCCATTCCTTTACCATAATTTAAGATTTCAGTTTGTATTTTCAAAGAAATGCTTTCCTTGATTCAGTTACCAGGAACTGTTGCTGTTATTACATCTGATGGGAGAATGATTGTGGTAAGTCCTTGGCATTTTCATTCTCTACTTTCTTGTAGACTTATTAGTTGGGAGTTTTTACATAGAACCTCTGACGCCTAGATATCACAGTACCACCTGTATTACAGTTTCGTTATGATTCACCTCTTTTCTTTTATCTTTGTTGCCAATCTATATTTTTTCCACTAATAAACACTAAATATATACAAGAATTCTAGGAGATATGGGTTTCCATAAGAATAATCATTTGCTAACTATATAGGAAATACTCCAAATTTTGTTTTTCTCCCAAATTTTATGTTCTAAGTTTCTATTTCATTCTGACTTTATATAGTTTTGATTTTTTATTACATTAAATAGTTTAATAGTGAGCTTGAGAGATTAGCCAACCAAAACCAACATAATTCAACTCTTGCTTCAGAAACTTTAATAGCATCTGAGTAACTATATTTTGTTAGATCTGTCTCCTTTATTTAATATTAAACTTATTTCATAAAATTTTTCATGATTATTCAAGTCTCTGGTTTTAATTATTACACTCATATTTGTATCTGTATCACTGGGTTATTGGAAGAATTGAATATTAAATACATGTGAGACACAGAATACTGGCAACTAGTAAGTACTCACTGTTAGCTAATAACTACCATTTGAAGTTTGTATATATATAGGATAGATTGAATCTCTGAAAAATGTCGTTATGTTGTTTACAATAATATGTAGTTGTTTATTAGTTTATCTCTGGAGCTAGCCTTTTGTGGTTGAATCCTGGGCCTGCTATTTAACTTTCCACAAGACCTTGAAATATTCTTCTCTGGACCTTACATTTTTTTCTTTTAAATGAGCATGATTATAGTTTTACCTTGGAGGGAGGAGAATAGTTAAGATAGAGTGTACACTGTGTTTAGCACATTGCCTAGTACTAGTATGTAGTGTGCAGTGGTATTGTTATATTGCTATATCTAGTAATATTAGCTCCTGTGTGAGCTTTTTGCTACTTATTTAGATGCTCTGAAACATAGGTCCTCTGCAACTCTCAATAACTCTGCACACTATTCATGTGTGGTACAAGTTTTTCCCCATCTTACACAGCCAAGAGGTAAATTTAGTGCATTGAAATATTGCTGCTTATAAGTAACTATTTTATTAAACAGTAGAGTTTTATTTAAGAGGTAGAACTTACCTGACAACTAAAATGGCTGAATAGTTGTAAGGCTGAATTTACAAATTCAGGTAAACATGTATATCTCCCCCCACCCCTCTTTTCCTGGATGTTTTCTTTTTAGGGAACACTAAAAGGTTTTGACCAGACCATTAATTTGATTTTGGATGAAAGCCATGAACGAGTATTCAGCTCTTCACAGGGAGTAGAGCAAGTGGTACTAGGACTATACATTGTAAGAGGGGACAATGTGTAAGTAAAATGTCCTTTTTGGTGGGAGGGGAACAATAATGGTGATTGAACCTGGAGACTTGTGCATGCTGGCCAAGTATTCTACCACTTAGCTACATCCTCAGCCCTATGTAAAATAAGTCCTTTTAAATTAGGTTAAAATTATACTACAGGTAAGTCCTGTGGTGGCACACGCTGTAATTCCAGTACTTGGGAGGTTGAGACAGGAGGATCTGGGTTCGTGGACTGCCTCAGCTACTTAGTGAGGCCCTTTGCAACTCAGTGAGACCCTGTTTCAAAATAAAGAATAAACAAATAGGGCTGGGGCATAGCTCGGAGGTAGAATGCCCCTAGGTTTCAACCTCAGTACTGCAAAAACAAACAAACAAACAAAAAATATATATATAATAAAAATATAATATATAAGTAATATATATTATATAGAAATAATATATATTATAAACATTATATATATATATACTATATATATACTATAGGTATACTTCCTTGCTTTACAGAAAAGATATTCTCCAAATTAGCATTCTGCATCAAATACACATAGTTAATAGAATCATCCTCTCATTTGTTGTATAAAAGTAGCTTTTCTTGTACTTCCTTAAAATAAAGTGAATCTAGAGCCTGGGGTGGTGGCCCACGCTTTTAATCCCAGTACTTGGGAGGCTGAGACTGGAGGATCACAGGTTCAAGGCCAACCTCGGCTACTTATGCCCTCCAAAACTTTAGTGGGAACTTGTTTCAAAATAAAGAATAAAAAATAGGGCTGGGGGTTGTAGCTCAGAGGTTGATTGCCCCTGGCTTCAATCTCCAGCACCACAAAATAATTAATAAATGAATAAAAATAAAGTGAATCTATATGTTTTATGCTAAGATTTTCAGTGGCTAACCAAGTTATCTCTTTACAAATTAAACTTTTACTTACTGAGATTTGTCCGTATATCTAATAATTAAAGTGACTTGAATAGGGTCCAGAACGGGCCTTGCCTTCGACCAAATATTTTATAAAATTCTTCCAAATACCATGAATTTCAGAGGAACATAAGTATACTCCTAGGGCCTAAGTCTAGAGTTGGAAAAATGTCTTTGAAATCTTTTTGAAGTTTTTTAAATAATTTAAGTTCACGCATAACTCATTAACTTAAAAATGTAATTGACACACTTAGGATATCTCATGTTTGTGCTGTGGTCTCAGTTATCTTGGGACACACTGATAACCGGCGTGAGGCGGTTTTAGAAGTGGCAGTATAAGGAAAGCCTGCAATGATATAGAGCAGTGCTGGCCACAAAAATTTTCCTAATGTTGAGAAAGTTATATTGGTATTTTCTAATATGTTAGCTATTAGCTAGATGTGGCTACTAGGCATTTGAAAAGTGGCTGGCATGGTTGAGAAACTGAGTTTTGAATATAATTTAACTGTAATTGTTAATACATATGTAACTAGTATTAGTGCAGTTACATAGGCTAGAAGAATGTTTAATTAATGTTCCAGCAAGTACTATATAGAGAGTCCAAGTATGACTGGAAGGCAACAAAAGATACATCAGCAGTTTTAGATGATTTGGGGAGACATGTAAGATATAAATAATGAAGGAATACTTTATTCATGTAAGTTTATCTTAAAATCTTCTGTAGATGGATTATTTATTTGATCTCCACTCAAATCAGGAATTTATAAAACATTTTTGGAGATGACATTTAAGTAAAGTTAAAAGGTGAGCTGTGAAAAACGCGGCAGAACAGATTGGGCTCAGATGCCCTGACCATAGCAACGCTGATTGCTTATGTTGGGATGGTGTATAATGACTGATCTTAGGGAGGCTTCTCTTCAATTAAAAACTTTTGCCCTAGACCTAATTGTGTGCTAGAGCTAGCTTGTCCTAGCTTATGGAAGCAGATGATTATATTTTCAAGAATTTTGCAAGCTAATTGATGTGTTATTAGTGCTTAAAATTGGCTATGATGGGAGTATTTGCATGAAGGATGTTAGTAAATGCTGCATATCAGTCTGTTTTTCTCCAGAGAGCTGGTTTTAAACATTTTAGTATTGGTTTCTTTAATCCTACCTTTAAATTATTTCTTCTTGAGTTTTGTGACTTAAACGTACGCTTCACTGACTCACGAAAGTGTTCTTTTCCTTAAGTAGTTCAATTTTACATGTTTTAGAAGACTAATACTATATGGTTTGATTTGATAAAATTTTAGAAATACAAGTAAATTTATTTCAGAAATGTATATTTTTTAACTCTTGATTTTTTTCCCCTGTCAACAATTACAGTGCAGTCATTGGAGAAATCGATGAAGAGACAGATTCTGCGCTTGACTTGGGGAATATTAGAGCAGAACCTCTGAACTCTGTAGCACACTGAAGAAAATACTACATACATAGGAAATCTGTAAATGTTGTACAGAAACTGATTATTCTGAGGATGATGTGTAGAAATTTTATGAACATGTAATTGTGGATTTTTGACTTCTTATTGATTCATTATAATATGTAAATTAAAATGTTTCTACATTTTTATTGAAAAAATGTTTGCCTAAATTATAAGTGTGGTAGTTTGGTTTTATTTTTCTATTAAATGATGTGAAAATAGAATGCTTTTAAAAACTTTTAGAAAAAGTGCTTTATGATATTTTAATGTTTCTGGAAAATAGCTGAAAAGAAATATTTGTGTTATATAAATGTGCCCACAGATAACATCGGTATTGCAAGATATTTGTGTTTCCCTGATTCTTAAGGCAGTCGCCTGAAGATAAGTTTTTATCTCCTGCAGATCTCTAAACCATTAGCATTTATCTTACTAATGGTGGTTTGCCAATACTTTTAAAAGTTGCTCTCTAGCATTTAGAGGTATAGATAAAATGGTGGAGAAAAGGATAAATGTAAACCAAGTTTTAAGACTAGGCCAAAATTTAGAACTTAAGAATTGAATATTAAGGAGAAGTAGGATATTGGTAAGAATCTTTCATGCCCAGTGGGTTAGATATGAGACTTATAGGAACACATTAATACTAAATTTTAGGAATAGAATTTTATCTGAAAAAAACTTATTCCATATGGTCTTAAAAACCTTTGTAGCTTCTAGTTTTTAAGATTTGATGAATTTCTTTTTTGTGTGTTTGTCTGTTTTTTGTGGTAGTGGGAATAGAACCCAGAAACATTCATCCTACCTTTGGGCTGCACCCCAGCCATATTTTATTTTATTTTTTTGATACAGGTTCTTACTAAGTTGCTAAAGTCCTTGCTGAGTTGATGAGGCTGGCCTCCAAACTGTGATCTTCCTATCTCAGCCTCCCAAGTACTGGGATTACAGGTATGTGCTACCATACCTGGCTAAGAATTTCTAAAAATAGTTTGTTGTTTGTATATTTGGGAAAATAAACCATAAGCTTAGATTGGATCAGTGCTTGCTATTGCTTACAACTTTGGATGATTCACTGTTTCCATAGACTGATTCCAGGACTAAACTTGGTTTTTAGAGACTCTATATAAATAGCATTTTAGGTAGTGTTTAGATAATTCATACTAATCCACAAAAATTCTCAGTTTATGTGTAGGCCAAAGTGTGTCTTTGTCATGAGGAGTAAATAGAAAAATAATTTCAAAAACATTTAAAATAGGTGTTTAAAAGAAGTGTATACAGTGGGGGGTGGTCAAGTTTTTCTGTAAAGATCTAATCAGTAAATATTTTAGGCTTTGAAGGCCATATGGTCACTATCACAGTAACTCACTGTACTCTTGTAACGTAAAAACAGCCATAGATAATGCACATATGAGTAGTTGTCTTCCAATAAAACTTTATTTACAAAAACAGGTGGCAGGTGGGATTTGGCCTAAAGGCCATAGTTTGCCAACTCTTGGCTTACACTTAAATTTAATAGATGATGGATAATTAGTATAAATTCTGCAAAGGGCTTCTAGAATGGGTATTTTCAGAGCATTTAGAGGTGAGTTTCATTCACATCTTTTATTTTTTATTTATTTATTTATTTATTTGTTTATTGGTGGTACTGGAGGTGGAACCCAGACACTTTGTACCTCCGGGCTATACTCTCAGACCTATTTTATATTTTTTATTTGGAAACAGGGTCTCACTAAGTTGCTGAGAGCCTCACTAAGTAGCTGAGGCTGACTTTGAACTTGTGCAATCCTCCTGTCTCAGCCTCCCAAGCGCAGGGATTACAAGCATGTGCCACCATGCCCAGCTTCATTCACATCTTTTAAAATATTTAAAACTTGGACATGATAGTTTGGATTAATCAGAAACAAGTCTTAAAAGGAAAGAAATATTCAGATAGTTTCTTCATTGGTTCATCAAGCACTGACACCCTTAGAATAACTTGGTTAATAGTCAGTGCTGGCTCTGGGAGAATTAGAGGGAGGTTAACTAGTGTTGACTATTCATAAATACTTGACCTTTGGTAGTTTAAGATGGTTATAGTTTGGATCTGGAATGTCTCCCAAAGGCTCATATGTTGAAGGCTTGGGACCCAATGCAACAATTGCTTCTGGAAGGATTTTTTTTTTTTTTTTTTTTTTTTTTTTTTGCGCTACTGGGGTTCCTGAAAACCCTTCTACTTCCGGGCTACACTCCCAGACCTATTTTTATACTTTTTTATTTGGAATAGGGTCTCTTAAGCCAGCATGGCTGGCTTCGAACCTGCGTGATTGATCCTCTTGTTTCTGCCTCCCAAGCGCAGGGATTACAAGCGTGTGCCACGCCTGGCTGGAAGGATTCTAATGTCATCAGTGGATAAAGCCATTGATGACTTTATAAATTGGTGGCTGTATTGGAAGGTGGAGGACACTGTAGGTGGTGGAGCCTGTTTGGAGGAGGAAGGTCACTGGGGACATTCCTTAGAAGGGTATTTATTTGACCCCAGCCACTTTCTCCTGCTCTTGTGTTGGTATACCTGCCCCCTCCTCCTCCTCCTCCTCCTCCTCCTCCTCCTCCTCCTCCTCCTCCTCCTCCTCCTCCTCCTCCTCCTCTCCTCTCCTCCCTCTCCTCTCCTCTCCTCTCCTCTCCTCTCCTCTCCTCTCCTCTCCTCTCCTCTCCTCTCCTCTCCTCTCCTCTCTTTCTTCTCTCCCTCTCCTTTATTTAGTTAGGGACTGTGAACATGCTACTTTAAAAAAAAAACTAGTATTTTAATTGCTGAACTAATTCCAAAAATTAAGTATATAGAACATTCACTAAAAAATTTATTTGGACAGTACAAATTAAGTCCAGAGTGATCTCTTCCCCAAATACTTGATATATCAACACAAATTACATAAAAGTAAACCATAGTCATCTTTCTCATAGTATCTTTTGGAAATTATATAAAACATCTTCAAAAGATATTTTTCTTGATGTTGGTAAAAGAATCTCCTATTAATAGTGTATGGAGGACATAAACAGTAACTTAACAAATGGTATACCAAATTTCTTTCCTAAATGCACGATAGGCTTTTTATGCTTACAGCCAACTTAAACTGGGCTTTGCATAAAAATTGTAAAAGTGACAACCATGTGCAATAGCATGATTAATATGCAGTATAAAGTTTTCTATATTCAATGAAACTTAATTCTATAATCAGAAGAAGAATGTTCTTTGGCAAGATATTTTCAGTGAAGTTATTTGAAAAAGGCAATTAACTACAGAAAGGACTTATGTTACCTTTTTTACCTGAACAGATAGTTTAAAATAACATTGCTTTTAGATGAAAACTCTGGTAAGAGCTGGGCATGATGGCTGTTATCAAGGCTAAGACAGGAAGATCAAGCAACCTCAGCAAGGAGACTCAGCAACAAAGTGAGATCATTTCAAAGCAGAAAATAAGAAGGCTCAGGGTGTATCTTGGAGGTAGAACAGCCTTGGGTTCAATCTCCAGTAGCACACATGCCCCCAAATAAACCTCTAGTAAATACTGACAGTTTGGGCTTGAATATTTCAAATCTTGATCCCAGAACAAGAGATACTAAAGACAAATTTTATTAATATTCTATTTAATACCTTTATAAAATTCTGAACATTTAACCTAATTATGTGGGATGTAAATAGGACTATAAACTTGTAGATGTCTAGTAGTAAAAATATTTCTCAGGCCTGTAACAGTAATATTTGCCATGTGGGAAAGAAAGTAAATAGTTCTTCATAATAGATGTGACCCTGATTGTCTAGTAGCAAAAATTATAAAACAACTCTTAGTTGGCAATATAGTATATTCTGGGCCTTCATTTTCAAAATTAGGTAGCATTTGAATGCCTATCATTTGGCAGGCATGATGCCAAGTGCCTACAACTGTGATCATTTTATAAGTGGGGAAATTGAAGCTTATGAGGTTAAGTGTCTTACGAAAGGTAGCACTGGTGAGCAATAGGGCTCTGGTTTGACCAAATTTTTGTACATAATATTTACTGTCATCAGAAAACATAATCTCAAAATAGAGCATCAGAAATCTGATTGAGAAGTAGGTAAGCTAAAGCAATTCCCAAAGCTAAGAAATGGAAAAATATAGCCCATTTTATTATAATAACCTGAGGCTTTAAAATTTTTCTTGGTCCCTAATTCATTAATTGTGGTTCAGTAGATCTGTAATGGGACAAAAAGGAACAGTTGCTATCAGCGAAAGAAAGATTGGTAAAATTATTAAAAGACTCAGTGCTTGTGTGCTGGGGTCTCTACCAACCAAACCCTTAAGATGTAATAATAGCTGTAGAAATAAAACTAGATTGCACTTAAAACACTTGGAAGGATTTCTAGGACATAATAGAAAATAGCCATTGCTCATAGTATTCACTAGGGAGGGGTTTCAAATGTGGGTCTTATAAGTTTAGTTTTGCAGTGTCTGTTTTACTGGATATCATAGCTCCACAAGAAACTGGCTTATATAACTTGTGAATAATTCAGGTTATGTGGAAGGTATGCATAAGTTTATAAAATTTTAGCAAATATGCAGTAGAATTAAGTTTTCTTTGGCAATCATATACTCTTGCAGGAGCATGAAAGTAAAAAATTCAGAGGTGTAAAAAGGAAACTTCATTCTGAATTTACTAATTTGCTTCACAGGTTTCTTCTTTCTTTTTTCAGTACTGGGGCTAGAACCCAGGGACATTCTACCTCTGAGCTATACCCCCAGCCCTATTTTTTATTGCTTTATTTTGAAACAGTCTTATTGAGTGGCAAAGGTCCTCATTAAGTAGCTAAGGCTGTCCGCAGACCGTGATCCTCCTGTCTTAGCCTCCCAATGCTGGGATTACAAACATGTGCCACCACGCCCGGCTGGTTTATTTCTAATTATTTTAAATCTCATTTTCTTTTGGTTTTTAAATTGGTGCATTGTAGTCATACATCTTAATGGAGTACAAGATGTTAGAGGCATACATGTACACATCACTTTAGCCCTTACCCAATTCCCACCCCATTCCCTCCTTCTCATGTTTAACTTAGTGATTGACTTTGATAAGTTTGTGAATGTACATCATGTACATTAGGGAAGTTTCCCTCTTAGTTTTTATATTGTGGGAAAATCTGATAGTGTTTTCTGTTTACATGCATCTAAAACAAATAAACATGGAGACGGCAAAGCTGTCTTCATCCAGATTAATACGGAACCATTCATTCACAGTGCTCTCATTCAACCAGCTACAAATCCATATCTAGTTCTTTTTGTTTCCAGTACTAAGGATGGAACCCAGGCATTCTACCTCTGAGTTACACCCCCAGCCCTATTTTTTTTTTTTTTCGAAACAGGATCTCACTGAGTTGCGAAGGACCTTGCTAAGTAGCTGAGGCTATCCACGAACTGTGATCTTCCGGTCTCTGCCTGCTGGGATTACAAGCATGTGCCACCACACCTGGCTCATATCTAGTTCGTATAGAGGGATTATTCTTGTAAAATTTGGCAAATGCCTTGATGGAATTTGTGTTCTTTTTCTATACTGAGAAATTTGACAATGTAGCTGTATATGGTATTTGTGAATCAATACTGCCTCCTAGGGTTCATTGCTTCCATCAACTTTAGAAAACAGATTTTGGAAAATTTTCTAGGACATTTGTCAAGCCATCAATTCAAGCCAGCCACTGTGCTTGAAGGTGGGAACAGAATTAACAAGTTCTTGTCCTTGTGAAGTTTGAATCTATCTGGCACCTCAACCAAATCATCTTGACTCTAAAATTTACTGTCCAAGGTCATGAGTCATTTCATCAAATGCTTTCAGTACCTAGGATATAATTTGTGGATTCTAGATTCATTTAAAGCAACTACAGATAGTCTTTTAAATGGATATAATACACATTAATCATTCTCATCTTTTTTCTGTTTAAGATTGTTAAGTCTGTGCAGCTTGCATAATTAAGGATGCAGGCAAAATAGAGCTTTACCAGCAGTTTTTTTGATTAATTAATAATATGCCACCTGTCTACTGCCATCATTTATTTATTTATTTAGGTGGTACTGGAGCTGGACCCAGGGCTTCCTACCTCTGGGCTATGCTCCCTGACCTATTTTATATTTTATTTGGGAACAGGTTCTCACTAAGTTGCCAAGAGCCTCACTAAGTAGTTGAGGCTGGCTTCAAACCTGTACAATTCTCCTGTCTCAGCCCCCCAAACACAGGGATTACAAGTGTGTGCCACCACATCTGGCTTACTGCCATCATTCAGAGGATGGAGTTGTTGGGGACTGTTCTTCAAGACAGCTTTCAAAGAGGAAGAGAGAAGCCAGGCATGGTGGCACTCATGTTTTGGGAGACTGAAATAGGAGGATCACAGGTTTGCAACCAGCCCTAGTAATTTAATGAGGTCCTCTGCAATGTAGACCTTTCTTCTTCTTCTTCTTCTTCTTCTTCTTCTTCTTCTTCTTCTTCTTCTTCTTCTTCTTCTTCTTCTTCTTCTTCTTCTTCTCCTCCTCCTCCTCCTCCTCCTCCTCCTCCTCCTCCTCCTCCTCCTCCTCCTCCTCCTCCTCCTCCTTCTCCTCCTTCTTCTTTTTTTTTTTTTTTGCGGTACTGGGATTGAGCCCAGGGGCCAGCTCTGAACTACACCCCAGCCCTTCTTATTTTTTGTTTTTGAACCTGTCTTGCTAAGTAGCAGTCTTACTATTTGCTGAGGCTGTTCTTGAACCTGTAATTCTCCTGTCTCACCCTCGAAAGTCCTGGGATTACAGACTTGTGATACTACACTCAGCGGAGACCCTGCTAAATAATAATAATAAAATTGGTCTAGGTGTGTACTCAAAGGTAGAGTTCTCACCAAAAAAAGAGAGAAACTTTAGTATTAAGAAATATTTAAAAGCCGGGCGTGGTGGCACACGCTTGTAATCCCCATGCTTGGGAGGCAGAGACAGGAGGATCACGCAGGTTCTAAGCCAGCCGCACGTGCTGGTTTAGGAGACCCTGTTTCCAAATAAAAATGGAAAAATAGGTCTGGGAGTGTAGCCCGGAGGTAGAAGGGCTTTCAGGAACCCCAGTACCACCCCCCCAAAAAAAAAAATTTAGCCGGGCCTGGTGGCACACACTTGTAATCCCAGTATTTGAGAGGCTGAGACAGGAGTATCACAGGTTCGAAAACAGTTTCAGCTACTCAGTGAGGCTGTCAGCAACTTAATGAGAGCCTGTTTCCAAATAAAATATAAAATAGGTCTGGGAGTGTATCCCAGAGGTAGAAGGCCCCTAAGTTCCATCCCCAGTACTGAAAAAAAGAAAAGAAAAGAAATGTTTAAAATTTTAATATTTTTGTTGAATAAATTTGTATTTACTTTTTTGAGCATGTTTCATTTGTTTGTACATTTAAAAATTCAGAGAATATTAGAAGTACCACAAATCAAGTGTTTGTGCAATTAACATCTAAATCCTATCCTATTAGTTCTACTCCAGTGTTTTTTCAGCTGCATAATATGTCTTCTCCTATTCTCATTATGGTAATGCTCAATGATACTGTGAACATTTTGTTCTTAGTTTTCTTTCACCGATAAATACTGACTTTGCAAATACTAACATTACCAATTTAAATTAAAAAGAAAATAATCCAGGAGTTGAGATGGGTAAATGGGTAAGAAACATTTCTTGGGAAATACAACACATTGTGTCATGTATTTAAGACTAGTCTGGAGAGAGTATGAAGGAGATAATGTATTTCTGTTTAATATCTGAAAATATGTACAAAATACATATACTTCACTTAATTTGCCTCATATCAAGAAAATCAGAGTAAACTGCACTCTATAGTACAAATTGCCAGAGAGTGCTGCTCTGTGGCTTATATATTTTTAAATAAATGGCCCAAAAGAGGTTACAATGAGGATTAAAAGTTTGCATTTTAAATTTATTAAAAAAGCTAATTCTTGTTTTAAAAAGTATTTAGATCTATCAACCTGATTTGGAAAAATTATATTGTAATTATGCAGAAGAGGGCCAGAGACACTTTAATTCAAACTTTAAATGGAAATTGTTAATTAGGTCTCAGGCCAGGCTAGCATGGCACTAAAGGGCACTGGCTTGGAGTCAGCCTTGGCTTACTCAAGTGAAAATGAGATAACAGTATCTGCCTCTTTGGATTGTGAAGATTAGTAAACTATTATGACACTAAAACACACTGAATTGTCAGTAATAGCTAACATTTATCCTAATATTGAGTGAAGGACTCCAAATTACTCATTGTAACCCAGAAAAAATACTCAAAAGCATATAATATTCTCTGATAAAAATTTTAATGGGGGGTCGTTGTTAGTATAATTTTGACAAACCTAAAATTTTATAGGGAATGAAAGTATCTTTCACTTGTACTAAAGATAATGACATGTTGATCACCATATTAGGGGAAAAAAGGTAAGCCAGCTAGGCGTGATGGTGCATACCTGTAATCTCAGTACTTAGGAGGCTGAGACAGGCCAGCCTCAGCAACTTCAGCTTTCAGCAACTCAGTGAGACCCTGTTTCAAAATAAAGAATAAAAAATAGGGCTTGGGAATAACTCGGAGTTAGAATGACCTGGGTTTCATCCCCAGTCCCACAAAAAAAAAAAAAAAAAAGAAAAGAAAAAGATCACTATTAGTGAGGAAGTATTATAGATCTGCATGCATGTACATGTAGCACAAGTATCTACAAAATCTAGACAAAATCCCATACAAGTTTATACAATATAGAAAAATGACACACCTGGTGTGATGGTGCACGCATGTAACCCCAGAATTCAGGCGTATCATGGTTCACAGACAGCCTCAGCTACTTAGGCCCTCCATAACTTAGTGAGACCCTGTTTGAAAAATAAAGAATACAAAATGGGGTTGGGGGTGTAGCTAGGAGGTGGAATACCCCTGGGTTCTATCCCCAGTACCACAAAAAAAGAAAAAGAAAAACGACGACACAACCTGCTCTTGTCTTCTTGAGAGATAGGTAGATGCACCTGGTGATATTCTATGCATGCTTCAGAGTTCATTTCAGAGGGATGTGCTTATTCTAAGAGTCAGAAAGTCCACGCTTTGGATTGCAAAATCAAAACTGTAGGTCTGTGATGGGGCCTATTATGTTTTCAGAGACTTTCTAATAAGGTAAACATAGGTAGACTTCTCTCTCCTCCAAAGAAAATTTTACCATTTTACTCTTAGGATTTTCTTTTTGTTTGACTTTATAATAACATTATAATTTTCTAAATATTGCGATTGCCATATCTGTTATTTTTTTGTCTGGGCAGTCTGTAACCATTGAAACAGACATCCCATAGCAAAATACAAGGAAAAACAACTATTAGAATTGCAGTCAGATGAATTAAGAAATTGAATATATGAATATGATAGCAAAAATGTCTATTTGAGTAGTAGTCAACCTTTTAGAATGCCTACTTTTGAGTGCATTACCAATCTCAGATACTTGCTGAAACTTCAGGTTCAAACATCAGTCTTCTTGTAGTACCAGCCTCCTACAGGAAGCACAGGTCCAGTTGGTTTTTCTTTCCCTCTACAGCAATGTGAGTGATCAGAAACATCTGAATATTTCTTCCCAGTGCAGTCACATCTGACCTTTGCACTTTCTGGGCCCTGATTCTGCAAATAAGAACTTTCTTAGTCCTTATGACTTTTTCTCAGGATTTCTGTTTCTGAAAGCAATGCTGAAATCACTGCAGCTCACTTTGTACAGAAAAGTTTCAAGTACAGCTGTCAGCAAACCTTCTTAATGGGCCTTGAGCATTTTCAGCCCTGCCTTTGTTGTGGCATGGCACCTCCAAAGGGATGGCTTATGTTGTGCGCCCTAGTGGACTGTTTCATTAAACAAGTGAAGGTGGCTGATGGTAGTATTTTATGCAGTAGTCAGTGGATTTTTTTCGTGCATAGAGATAAAATTGAAAACATACAATCACTGTATAGTATTTCTGCAAACTCTAGATTTTCCTTAAGTATGGGGAGAGAAGTCTGTGAGACCTACAGGGGAGAAAAGAGCATATGCACTCCTATTGAGGCAGGTCTGAACACACACACACACACACACACACACACACACACACACACCTATATTTCTTCCTAGGTTGTTGGGAAGATTAAATAACACAAAGTCTTGAAAGTGTGTTTGAAGCCCTAAAGTGCTATATATGAGGAAGGTATGAGTATTGTTCATAAGTGTATCTGTTAGAATTACACTCGGATATAAGCACTAAAAATACTGTCAGGCAGTGGTTTATTAATCTTAGATGAATAAAGGAAGAACAAAACATCTCAGGAAGAACAAAACATCCTGAGAAATAAAGATCATATCTGGGGAAGCTACTTAATGTACTTGAACATTATTTTCTACATTGCCATCCTTTTGTCCTTATGATATTTTCTTTCTAGGTAAAAAAAAATAAAGTGCAAAATCCAGTGGTACATCCCTGTAGTCCTGGCTATTTTATTTTAGGAGGCTGAGGGAGGATAGCCTAAGTCCAGGACTTCGAGACTAACCTGGATAACATAGTGAGACCCCCATCTCAAAACACAAACAAATAAACAATAAAAACCAAGGATAAAGGAAGATGTAATAGGAAAGTGAACATATCATATAGGAAAAACAAATGCTTTCCCAATTATAGCCAGCAGATGATATTTCCTATATATACTCCTTGAGTTTCATTGGCTAGGACTTTGTTATATGTCCATGCCTAACTGAAAGGGAGAATGAAAAAGTGATGGACTTTATTATTCTTTTCATGGTGATGCCATGTCACTGTAAATAAAAAGGGGATGGTGTTAGGGAGATCAAAGACTAGAGATGGATGGACAGACAACCAGCAGTGCCTGTCATGGTGCTCATGTAGAAGCAAACATCTCAGAAGCGATCAAATCCAACTCTTGCACCTTACTCGGATCAATTGTCATTCTCATTTTGGCTGTCTTCTATTGCTGGAGATAACACTAATTTACAAGAGTATTTCTCTCTTTTTTTTTTTTTCATTTTTGAGTCTATTGGGGATGGAATCCAGGGGAATTCTACCTCCAAGCCGAGCCACACCCCAGCCCTATTATATATTGGTGCATTGTAGTCAAACATCACAATGGAATTCAAGACTTGTGAGGATATTCAAGCACACATCATCCAATCAACTTTTATCTTATCCCCATCCCACTCTCTCCCCCAACCTCATTCCCATGCTTGATTTAGTGATTAACTTTGATATATTTGTTTACGTACATCATGTGTTTTAAAGAGATTCCATCTTCCCCCATCCTATCCCCTTTGATTGGTTACCTTAAATACTCCTCCATTAGGGCCCTTTCTTCAACTAGATTTCCTTCTATTACCCATTTCTTCTAGTTTTTGCATATTAAGGAAAGCATCTGATTTTTAAATTTTCTGTGATATTTATCTGTGTATGCCGCATTGCACATTCTGATCCCACTCTTGAAGGCCCTGGCACAGGCCTGACCACCCTGCAGACTCTGATCCTGTCCTCACTGGCTCCAGCACCAGCCTTGCCTCATGGCAGGCTCCGATCCCAGATTCGCAGGCCCCAGCACCGGCCTTCCCTTAAGGCAAACTCCTATCCCAGCCTCACTGGCTCCAGCTATGGCCTCACCGCATGGCAGGCCCCGATCCCGGCCTTGCTGGCCCTGGCACTGGCCTCACCCCTTGGCAGGCTTCAATCCCAGGCTCAGAGGCCCAGCACCAGCCTTGCTTCATGGCAGGCTCTGATCCCAGCCTCGCTGGCCTCAGCACTGGCCTCACCCCTAGGCAGGCTCTGATCTCAGCCTTGGAGGCCCCAGCACTGGCCTGGACTCATGACAGGCCCAGATCCCGGCTTCGCTGGTCCAGGCACCAGCCTCACCCCTCAGCAAGCTCTGATCCCAGGCTCAGAGGCACCAGCACTGACCTTGCTTCATAGCAGGCCCCAATCCTGGCCTCGCTGGCCCCAGCACAAGCCTTGCTCCTCAGCAGGCTTCGATCCCGGGCTCAGAGGCCCAGTACCAGCCTTACCTCATGGAAGGCTCAGATCCTGGCCTTGGCACTGACCTCACCCCTTGGCAGGCTCCAATCCCAGCCTTGGAGGCCCCAGCACAGGCCTTGCCTCATCGCAGGCTCCTATCCTGGCCTCAGAGGCCATGGCAGCAACCTTGCTGTGAATTGGGCTCCGGTCTCTGTCACTATGAGCAGGTTGTCTACAGATGTTCCCTTTTTTCTTCCTTTTTTTTTTCTTTTTAGTCTTACTGGGGCTCCTGGAAACCCTTCTACCTCTGGGCTACACTTTTTATTTTTTGTATTTTTATTAGAAAACAGGGTCTCTTAAGCCAGCAAGGCTGCCTTGAACCTGCACGATCCTCCTTCTTTCACCTCCCAAGGGTGTGAATTACAAGCATGCGCCACCACGCCTGGCGTTCTTTGATATATATATATATATTTTAATATGAGGGAGCAGTACATGTCTTTTGCAAAAGCTGGGACCCCAAATACCTAGTGGTAATGAATTTTGTCTTCCCTTCTAAAGGCAGAGGTCCACAGCTTCACTTCGGAGAGCAGGCTCTCCTGCTCCACGTGTACCTTGGCCTCCTGCTCTGCGCAGAGGAGCACAGTGGCCATGAGGGCTGATGATTGCCAGAACAGGCAGCATGGTGGCCCATCCTGGCTATACGGGGCTCCCTCTGAAACCCCCCAAACCCTTTTACCACTTAGCATGTTGTCCAGAATTCCCAAGCATGTGTGGCAGGAGCAGTCTACTTTTGGGGAGATTTTCTCGAAAGTTCAAGGTGGACTAGACTGGATCTGTCTGCCCCTCCAAATTCTGGTCACCACCACCGCTGCTGCTGCCACTGCCATCTTGGTTCTTTCCTGAACACCTTTCACACAGTTTGTTTTCTAGAAGTCCTGAGCATGTGCAGCAGTAGCCATATACCTTTGAGGATATTTCTTTAAAATTATGAAGTATATTGGAATGAATCTCTGCCTCTACCAAATACTGACCACTGCTGCCACTGCCACAGCCATCTCAGTTCTCTTCCAAGCACCTTATTCACACAGCATGTTGTCCCAAATTCCTGAGCATGAGCAGTGGTAGCATTCTACCTTTTGGGCAATTTCTTCAAAAGATCAAGGTGGATTGAATTAGATCTCTGCCTCTACTGAATACTGGTCACTGCCATTGCTGCTGCCTCCACTGTCTCAATTCTCTCCCAAACACTTTTCCCACACTGCATGTTGTCCAGAATTCCTGAGCATGCACAGTGGTGGCACTCTACCTTTGTGGAAATTTCCTCAGAAGATCAGGGTGGGTTGGATCAGATCTCTGCCTTTCCCAAATACTAGCCTCCATAGACACCGCCTCTGCCACCGCCGCCACCCCCTTCCTCCTGGTTTTCCACTGAGCTCCTTCCTTACATGATATGATGTCCAGAATTCTTAAGCATGTGCAGCAGGAGCAGTCCCCTTCGTGGGGATTTTTTTTCCCAAAAGTTCCAGGTGAATTGGATAGGATTTGTCTTCATCTCCTGAATCCTGGCTGCTGCCGCCATCTTGGCCCCTCTTCAATATATATATGAGAAGACAGTATGTGTGTTTTGAAGAGGTTGTGGGATCGAGCACTCAGCAGCAATGAATTTTATCTCCCGTCCAAAAGCGGAAGCCCACGGCCTCACTGCATAGAGCAGGATCTGCTGTTCCAACCGCAACAAGAACCCCAGTGCAGCACAGAGGAGCACGGGTGCCAGGTGCACTGAGATTCCCAGGAAGGGTCGCGTGACTGGGCTTCCCTCCCGGCACTGCTGCACTCCCTCTACAATGTCTGGATCATTTTTCTTACAAGGTATGTTGTTAAAAGTCCCCAGCATGTGCGGCTGAGGCGGTCCTTTCTCTAATCTCTTCTGGGATGTTCTTCTAAAAATCACTTTTCTTGCATGGTGTGTGCCTCCTTGTCATCTTGCTTCTAATTCCGCCATTATCCACTTTCTTTCCTGTATTCTATCTAGGAAGTCATGGCTGGAAATGTCTACTTAAGTTGTCCCAATCAGATATTAAACCAAAATCTGGTGTGTCCACGGTTTCTCCAAGGAATGCATGCCCTTTTTGGCAGCCATCATGGTCGCCACTGCGACCACGGCCGCCGTCATCTTGAAGAGCTATCTTAAATTTTTAAAGTTATATTTGTCTCAAACCTGATTCCATTTTCTCTCCAAGGATCCCTGGTTCCTTTTTGTGGGTAATAGTATTTAATAGCCAGGATCTGAGTGCTAGGTTGGTTTATTGTGATGGGAGTGCCATTATTTGTAGGCCTTTTCAGTGAATAGAAGCACTGTTTCTTCTGCTTCTTCCTTCTCTCCCCTCTCCTGTTAGGATCAAGAACCACAATTCTTCCCCTCTGTCAAACAGAGCAGCCTTTTCCTCCTCCAAAACCTTGTTCAAGGCATTTGTTAGAACAAAGGCAGCCTTCTTCCTCAGTGACAAAGATCGTGCAAGCGTTGATGATATCCAAGAAGTGCCTGAAGCAGCTGTAGAAGGATGTCTGCTGGAAGCAGGGTTTGCTCAGCTGGAAAGGAGGTGCATTGGTGGAGGTGTTAGCGGCACTAGCCACTGCCACTGATGCTGTAGTCGTTGTATTCCCCATGGCCACTGACGCCCACCTTATTTATTTATTTATTTATTTATTTAATTTATTTATTGGTACTGGGGATGGAACTCAGGGGCCTTCTGCCTCTGGGCTACACTCACAGACCTATTTTTTGTTCTTTATTTTTATTTTGAAATAGGGTCTCATTGCGTAGCTGAGGCTGTCCGCGAACTGCAATCCTCCTGTCTTAGACTCTCAAATGCTAGGATTACAAGCATGTACCACCATGCCCAGCTTTATTCTTTATTTTAAAACAAGATCTTTCTAAGTTGAAGAAGGCCTTATTAAGTAGCTGAGGATGTCCACAAACTGTGATCTTCCTGTTTTAGCCTCAATAGTACTGGTGTGTGCCACCACGATTGGCTATCACTAGTGTGTGCCACCACACCTGGCTAAACTTCTCATTTTTAAGACTTCTATTATTAGTGAATGGAAACTTTTTTTGCCACACTGGGAATGGAATTCATGGGCATTATACCTTTCAGCTATACCCCCAGCCCTATTTTTTATTCTTTATTTTGAAACAGGGTCTTACCGAGTTGCAAAGAGCCTCACTAATAGCTAAGGCTATCCTCCAACCGCAATCCTCCTGTCTCAGCCAAATGAAAACCTTTTAATGTTAGGCTTACACTATTTCTCTCTATATTTCAAATGTTAGGAGAATTTGGTGAAGGGACCTTATCTAGGACAGGAATCACCTCTCTGGAAGCAAAAAGAAAGTGGTGGCAAGTGGGTTTCCAGAGGAGGAGGTTCTGGTGGTGTTTGGGGAGGAAATCAGGATGCTTCAAAGTTTTAACAGAATTCAAAAGGACATTGGGTTCACTGAGGCTTTTGTTTATCTGAAGATTTCCCATTTTGGAGGAGAAGGGACAGGAAGAGCCTCTTTTTTTGCTGTTCTCTCTTTTCCAGAGAGGAGACCATGTGGGCATTTGTTGGACTGTGGCTGTGTAACTGTTCGCACCACTTTCTTGGCCGCTGTCCACTTCCTTCCAATGCCATGGTCAAACCTCAAACCTAGAGCCGGGCGTGGTAGTACATGCTTGTAATCCCAGCATTCGGGAGGCTGAAACCAGAGATTCGCAGTTTGCCCACAGCCTCAGCTACTTAGTGAGGCCCTCTGCAACTTAGTGAGACCCGGTTTCAAAATAAAGAATAAAAGTAGAGTAGGGGGTGAGGCTCGGAGGTTAATTGCCCTGGGTTCCATCCCCAGACCTGCAAACAAACAAACAAACAAAAAACAAACCTCAAAACTGCTGGGCAGAAGACGATATGGAAGCCTCACACCTGAGAATGGTAGACTATTTGTCCACATTCTGCCTGGACAAAAAGAGAGATTTTACAGAAGATGTAAAATGTAAGCTGGTCTTGAGGCTAGGGAGTGCAAGTGGCAAAGAACTAGAGGAAAATTATTCTAGCTAGAGATTATGAAATGAAAAACAAAAAAGACTGAGATTATGATGTATATGGTGTCTTCTAGATGCCTGAAGGTGAGAGAATTAAGCATGTAAGTAAACATAGGGTAAGTTTATGTGCATTTTAGATATAAAATATATAAAATACCATAATACAGAGAAGGAATATAAACTCCCCATGTAGATATTAACCAAATGGGTTTAAATTTTAATACATGTGAAAAAAAAAGACTGCTATGGTTCAGATATGGTTTGAGTGTGCCCCCCAGATGTTCATTTGCTATAAGTTTGGAATCATTTTTACAGTGTTGGAACCAAAAGTGAAGGAACATTAAAGAGATAGAGAAAAATAATTAGATTAAGGGAGTGTGCAGTTGGAAAGGATTAATGAATTCTCATTGAGTCCCAGTTAATTTCTATTACTGTATAATAAAGAGTGAGCTTGGTTCTCAAATCTCTATTTTTTCTGGCTTACTATGTGATTTATTCTGCGTTTACTACTACTGCTGTTATGCTTTCTGCCATCGTTCCCTCATCAGAAGCCACACAGTTGGGGTTTATAAATTTTGGATTTTCAGTCTCCAAAACTGTGTGTTAAACGAATGTCTTTTATTTATACATTACCCAGCCTCAGCTATTTTGTCATAACAACAGAAAATGAGGTGAGACACAAAAATATAGAAATGAAAATATAAAGCACTTTTTACATCAAGGGGCTCTTTTAACATTTCACATTGATTTTATTAGTGTTTTAAGATTGCATACAGCAAGCAGTCATTAAGGCATGGTTATTTTCTCTACATTTCGTAATCAGAGATACAATATATTTTCTTGTTTCCCACCCCAGTCTTCTAAGAAGAGCATCTGGTTAGAATGACATCATCAATGTAGCCAAACAATGTTGGACTTATTAAAGGAAAACACAGTTCCCATGTTTACAAGTGGACTTTTACTTTATGTAAAAATTAGAATTTTGGTGCATAAAAAAACCTTCTTATTAGTTAGGTATGGTAACACGTGCCAGTCAGTAAACTCAGCAGGTGGAAGACTGAGACAGGAGGTTTGCAGCCGGTTTGAGGCCAGCCTCAGCAACCTAGTAAGACTCTCAGCAACATAGTAAGATCCTGTTTTAAGACAGAAAATGAAAGACATATCTGGGGCTACAGCATGGAAGGAGAATGCCTCTGGGTTCAATTCCCAATACCACAAATAAACAAACAAAAAACAAAACTTCAAGGATCACATTTCTTGTTTTTATGAATCCATATGAGATATAGAGTTTCCAACCTGAAAACCACTGCCTTTAGGCATCTGAAAACATAGAAGAAGAAATAGAAATATCTGGGGTATATTGTTCTCTAAATGGTTTTTACTTCAGCTTGTAATTTTTTTCTTAAAATGAAAATACCAAAATGTCATATGAATTATTTACATCAGACTCTTCAATTAAATTTGGATGTACCATAATAGTTTAGGTAATAAGACTGTGAACATATTAAATATCCTAAAGGATACTTCTATACTTCTTTATGTAGTTAAATATGAGATGCAAAATTTACATCACGAGTGAATCTGTATTCTTCATTCTTCCTGCTTTATTAGGATTTTTTATTTCAAGGGTAGCCTGAGAAGTAGCTATGAAGCAAGATGATTCAGAAAAAAGGCACTGATATAATTTGGAGTTAATAATTGAGATAAAAATGTCAAAGTTGTTATACTCAAATGAGGCTATTTCTCAGAATAACCTTGGAAAGAGAAAGGGACATAGAATTGGTTCCACATAAATAATTACAAAGTCCACTCATACATTTATGCACAGTTAGTGCTGAGTCCTATCTTCATTCTTGACCTTGAAAATGATTAGTTCCTACATTTCTAGTAAGGAAAAGAACCCAGCAGAAATATAAATCCATTATTAATACCAAGAAGAAAATGAGAATAAAATTTTGATACAATATACAGCTCCTATTTTGAATGTAAGATAATCTTCCAAATTAAAATAGAAGTGCAGATGAATGTGAGTCTGTTTATTGATGGGGAGAATGATAGCTCTTTATCATATGGAAAAATCTTGCTCCAAAAGGATCAATTGTGTGTGTGTGTGTGTGTGTGTGTGCATGCACACATACAAACCTGTGTGTGGTAGTAGAGAAGGAAGCCAGGGGCATTTTACCTCTTAGATATACCCTCTGCTCTATTTTATTTTATTTTTTGTAGTACTGGGGATGGAACCCAGGGGCTTTCTGCCTCCAGGCAAAACTCACAGACCTATTTTATATTTTATTTGAAAACAGAGTCTCACCAAGTTGCTAAGAACCTCCCTATATAGCTCAGGCTGATTTTAAACCCTTGGGATCCTCCTGTATCCACGTCCCAAGTACTGGATTACAAGCCTGTGCCACCATGCCCGGCCTTTTATTTTATTTTTTTGAAACAGAGTCTTACTAAGTTACTGTATGCCGGCCTGGAAACTGTGATCCTTCTGTCTCAGCTTCCTAACTCCGGAGTTTACAGGTTTGCACCCAGGCTGACAGTGCAATGTTAATGCAAGTCATCAGAATATTAACACCTTTGCAATGCAAGTACTTATGGTGATTATTCTCCAATGTGTTGTGTGAATCAGAAAGAATCAGAAAGTAGAATTGTAATGGCAGAGCAGTGAAGTGAATAATAAATTTTATCAACAAAATCAACTGCTCTTTAATAGCCATCCTGATATACACATGGAGAATAAAAGGATAAGCTAATAAAAGGATAAGCTTTTAAATTCTAAAAATTACAGCTCTAAAAATTGTCCCCACAGACATAATAAGAGGGTTAAAATTCAATACGCTGGGCATGGTGGCACATGCCTATAATTCCAGTACTTGGGAGGCTGAGATAAGAGAATTTCAGGTTCATGGCCGTTCTCAGCAACTTTGCAAGACCCTCAGCTAGTAAGATCCTGTTTCAAAGTAAAATATAAAAAGGGCTGGGAGTGTAGCTTGGTGGTAGAATATCTCTGGGTTCAATCCCCAGTAGGAGAGAGAGAGAGAGAGAGAGAGAGAGAGAGAGAGAGAGAGAGAGAGAACAAGCAAAATACCTCAATAAATTATTGTAATTATTTTAAATATATTTCAGTTAGACTCTATCTCCTGGCATTTTGGGTCTATGTGTTACGTATCTTGGAATAATTGGTCTGTGTTACATCAGGATAAATGCTCAGACTTTGGCTTGTAGGGAATGGGGGTCTATTGGAGAGATTTTCAGTAGTTTTTACAAAGTTGGTGGTGGTGTGAAAGATAAGCAAGAACCAGTGCTGAAAGTAGAGGCTCACTAGTGATTTATTAGGAGCCTGTTGTAATAGTTTAAGTAACAGATTAGAGCTTGGATAAGCTAATGGAGGTAAATGACAAAGGTACAAATAGAAGAGCTGGGAGAGAAGCTCATCGCAGGTGGAAAGCAGTATCCCTTTCACAGGTCTGCATCTCATACAAATGTCAAACTCCTGGGTTCTGGGTTTTGATAGGTGAGCTGTAAGAGATAGGCTTCATCTCCCTGATGGGAAGAGAAGCCCAATGGAAGTAGGTTCAGGAAAGAGTTGGAGGAGAAAGAGTGGAGACAATCATTTTATACAGTTCTGTCAAGAAATGTTTGTGTTAAAGGATATGGGCAGTAGATAAAGGTGTTGTTGTTTTGTTTTTAAATAAAGCACTAGAAAATTATAATATATATTGAATAAAGCGGAAAACATTGTTTTAGAGCCATAAAGGGGACAATTTTTAGGGCTGTAATCTTTAGAATTTAAAAGCTTATTATTTTTTCCAATGGCTAGCCTATTTAAGAGCAGAGATGTTTAATTGATAGTAACAGAAAAGAAGGAATCATAAATGGGCAAAGTGCAGGTGAGAGGGTCAGTGTGTTCCTGGAAACTCTGGTTGTCTTTCTCCTCAGTGAAAAACAAAGCAAATTCAGAGTAATAGACAGGCAGACACAGAAGGTAAGAAATAGTGATCCACAAGGATGGGAATGTCAGGGACCTGGGAACTATCATTATAGCCTAGAAACATTTAAGCTAAGTAGAGAAAAATTTTCATGAAATGTTTGTATATTTCCAAAGACTAGTACTTAAAACACTAAATAGAGCTTTGAAAGAACAACAGTCATTATTAAGTGCAACAGCCATTATTAAGAAATGCTTTGCTTTGAGGAAAAAGTGAGAAACCTTCAATTGCCACTTACTACTAATACTTAAGTTTTATTTTTTTAGGCCACATTGACCTACACAATTGAATTGTGAGCCTTCATTGCAAGGTAGTGAAAATTTAATAGTCTCTTGATCCTGTATGTAAGCAATTCTGGACATACACTAGGCCAGTATTCTCAAGTTAAGCTAATGGGATTCTGGGCCAGTCATCTTTCTATCACTGTAATAAAATACTTGAAATAATCAATTTAATAAGAACACAAGTTTATTTTGGCTTATAGCTTCAGAAATTTCAGTCTGTGATGGCATGGTTCTGTTGCCTTGAGCCTGTAGTGGCATAGAACATCATGGTGGGACAACATGAAGGAGAAGGCCTAATCACCTCAGGGTGCTGGGAAGAGAGGAAGAGAGAGAGAGAGAGAGAGAGAAATGAATCACACCTCACTCTTCTCTTTTAGGGCATACCCCAATAACCTAAATGTCTTCCTCTAGGCCACACCTACTCCTAAGAGTTCTACTACTTCCCAATAGTGCAGTGAGCTGGGGATCAAGCTTTTAACACATGAGCCTTTGAGGGACATTTAAGATCAGACTGACAGACTGTAAAGACAACACAAACAAAAACAAAATACTTCTGTATGTGTATTATATTTATTTACATACTAAATAATATGAGTGCATGTGTCATTATGCTAATATGCCATATGTATTACCGAATATACAGAAATACACAATCTTTTTCAAAGGAAGATATACAAAGATATAAAAATAGAAACAAGAAGGAAGTTCTAATACTTTTTCCCCCTCACTCAGTGGATACATTTTTTATATGACTTGAGCATCATGCACTGCTCTTCAGAGATGCTTGCTCTCAGAAGTGCCCTGAGGGTAGCCAGGTGTGGTGGCGCATGCTTGTAATCCACGTGCTTGGGAGGCTGAGACAGGGGGATCGCACAGGTTCGAAGACAGCCTCAGCTACTGAGTGAGGATATCAGCAACTTAGTGAGACTCTGTTTCCAAATAAAATATAAAATAGGTCTGGGAGCATAGCCCAGAGGTAGAAAGCCTCTGGGTTCTACCCCCAATACCACCAAAAAAAAAAAAAAAAAGAAGTGCCCTGAGGGTAGAATAGGGACTGGCACTGCCACATGCTGACTATGCAGTTAAGCCTCCAAGAGCCCAAGGACCAGGCAGTCTCCCCATCTCCAAAATCTATATCTGAGTCAACTTAAATGTTTTCCAGCTGTGGGCAGAAAATAATCCTCCTGGGTCAGCCACCCATCAGCCTCCAATCATGGGTCAGCTTTTAAGTACAATTCCAGAACAACTATGTCAATATCCCATGAGCAGGGAGGCCAGAAATGGCTTTTACAAACATATAAATTGAATCAGAGAAACAGGAATCCTGATCCCTTGCCATTCTCCTTGGAACACACCACTGCTTCCAGTTTTAGAACCAGAAACTCAGGAGTATCAGCCTGTTCAAATGCTCGACAGGTCAACAAATAGATTGAGACTCTATTCTCCAATAGTACCGAACTCATATACTCTTCTGAGCTTGCTGATCCTCGAAAGACAGATTTATACTGTGCTAAATTTAAAGGATGCATTCCTTTCTTTGCCACTAACTCCCATTAGTACCTATCATTGCACTTAAGTAGACTCCCATTAGTACCTATCATTGCACTTAAGTAGACAGATCCTGAGGGAGGATTATGGGGCAATTATCTTGGCCTTAGCTTCCCTAACGGTTTAAGAACTTCCCATCCCTGTTTGATGAAGCCCTGAGTGTTGACCTTTTAGAGCTCCAGCAAGTGTACCCCCAAAGCACCCTGCTCCAGTATGTAGATGATCTTTTCATAGCCTCAGAAACAGAGAAGGAATGCAAGGAGGCCATGGAGGGACTCCTGCAAATACTCTAAGACCTGATCTATCACATCTCCACCAAAAAAGTACAACTCTGCCAGACCAGAGTGACCTACCTGGGCTACAGCCTGGAGAAGAGAAAGAAGATGATGTCTCAGAGCTGCTTTGGCCAAATCCTCCAAATCCCAGCCCCAGAAAATAAGGGGCAAATATGGGAATTCTTGGGGCAGTGGGTTATTGCTGGCTATGGATCCTGGATTTTGCTGATGTTGTAAGACCACTATATGCCAGTCTGTCAGGGGTGTGTGTGGCCCTCTCAAATGGTCAGAATTGGGACAAAAAGCTTTTGAAGTTCTAAAAAGGGTCTTAGTCTCTATGTCCCGTTTTTGGCACTCCCTACCATTACTAATCCACTCCACTTGTTTGTGGACAAAGTTTGGGGCATTGCCAAAGGAGTCTTTGTTCAAACCTTGCGTCCCTAGAAGAGACAAATGGCTCATCTGTCCAAAAGATTGGATCCTGTTGTTTCAGGTTGGCCAGCCTGCCTGCGATCTGTGACTGCTACAGCCATATTGGTAAAGAAGGCAGATAAGCTGACACTGGGCCAAAAATTGCTCTTGACACACACCCCCATTCAGTCGAGACTTTCCTGAAGGGAACCCCTAAACAGTGCATGTTTAATGCATGAGTGACTCATTCCCAAGAGCTTTTAGTCCAGTCCCCAATATACTTCTGCCAAACAATGGCCCCCTAACCCAGCAAGCCTGTTGCCAGATGACATCCCAGAAGGACCCTTGCATGACTATACTGAAGTGACTGATGTGGTTCAGTCTACCTGTTCAGACCTGACTGATGTCATAAGGCATAAGAGGAGAGGCGCTTTATACTGATGAAAGCAGCTTTGTCCAAAATTGTATCAAGCATACAGGGGCTACAGTGATCACTGAGCATGTAACTATCTGGGCCCAGTCCCTCAACAGGTGCACATTGACTCAGAAGGCTGAGCTTATTGCTCTAACTCAGATGCTGCACTAGGGAAAGGCAAAGTCTGTCACCATATACACCAACATCTGGCACACTTTGCCACTGCTTATGTGCATGGAACATTGTACCAGAAAAGGGGACTCCTCACTATGGCAGGCAGAGAGATAAAAAGTAAGGAAGAGACCCTAGTCCTGCTAGAAGCCATCTGTCTACCAAGGAAAATAGCCATTGTACATTGTAAAGGTCACCAGAGAGGAAATTCTCCTGAAGTCAGAGGCAAAAGAGCAGCCAACCAGAAGGCTCGAGAAGTGGCCCTAGAACCAGTGGGGCCTTTTTCCATTGTGGTCATGTACCCTAAGCTAGAACTGCCACAAAAGCCACTATCTTCAACTAAAGAAAGGGACTGGGAAAAATAGGAAGGTGCAACACTGAAAGAAACTGGATGGTGAATATTACCAGCTGGAAGACCCAGCAACTTTGGGAAGAAAATTAGTATCCTAATTTCACCAGACCAATCACTAAGGGGCAACAAAGCACAGTGAGCTCCTCAGACCCAGGTACAACATACCCAAGCTAGACCAAATTTGTAAATGATTTGGTGCCCAGATGTCAAGCTTGCATGCAGGTAAATCCAAAAGGAGGAAAGAAACGCCCAGGAGAAATAGAATGTCGAGATAATACACTGGGGGAACACTGGGAGCTAGATTTCATGAAAGTGAAACCCACCTCTCTTGGATACAGGTACCTTCTGGTGCTCATGGACACATTTTCTGGACGGGTAGAAGCTTACCCTACCAGGATTGAGACTGCCTTAATTGTGACCAAGAACTTGTAAGAATTGGTTCCTAGATTTGAGTTGCCCTTCTCATTGCAGTCCAACAAAATCATGTTCCAAATCTCTCAAATTCTGGCAAAGTCATTAAATGTTTGGAAACTGCATTATGCATACAGACCTCAGAGTTCAGGACAGATAGAGAGAATAAATAGGACTCTAAAAAAGCCATTGACTAAACTGGTCTCTGAAACCAGGAACGTTGGGCACCTCTTCTCCCCTTCACCTTCCTACAAGTAAGGTTTTACACACCTCATCGCTGTATGTCTCCCAGAGTAAGTCTAGGCCTATTCCTCTCACTGTCATTTTCTGCCTAGCAAATATTGATTGGTTGATGGCTATACCCACATACTTTGGGGGTTTGGGATTTAAACGTAGCCAGCAGTCCTCTCCCAGATTCAATCTGACCTGTTAATTACTTGATGGAACTTATTTAGCATCTTAAGCATAGATGGGTCCTCTTCTATATTTGTGGGTTTAGATGGTAAGGTTATTAGAGAGAGTGAAGTACTATCTGGTTCCCTAGTAGTTAATACTCGTACCTCAGAAATGTCTTTAGGTACTGGTAGGTAAAGGTTGGAGTTTGGGCTAATTGGCTGAGTTTTTCTAAGCAAGGGCTTTTTCTGTATGGCAAATTTGCTACCTGGGTCCAATCCACTTATATATAACCAGAATCCTCAGATCCTACCAGTTAGCCAATAACAAGTAGATTCCCTTACTGAAGTAGTCTTATAAAATAAGAGAGAACTAGATATCCTGTTCATAAAGCAAAGGGAATTATGCATGGCCTTGGGTAAAACATGTGCTTTTATACTAATAAGTCAAGAATTATTAGAAAAAGCTTACCTTAGCTGGGCATAGTGGCTCAAGCTTGTAATCCCAGCGTTCGGGAGGCTGAGACTGGAGAATCGTGATTCGCAGCCAGCCTCAGCTACTTAGTGAGGCCCTCCACAGCTTAGTGAGACCCTGTTTCAAAATAAAGAATAAAAAATAGGACAGGGGTGGGGTAGCTCGGAGGTCAAATGCCTCTGGGTTCCATCCCCAGACCCACAAAAAATTAAAAAAAAAGAAAAAGCTTAACTTTAGTTAGAAATAACCTTAGAGAAAGAAAAAAAAATGCCAGCATGAATCTGGCAACTGGTATAAGTCACTATGTTCCTGGTCTCCCTGGTTGACTGCCCTAATTAGTGACACCACAGGCCCCTTGTTGCTTCTCTTCCTGGCTATAACTATGGTACCTTGCATCATAAATTGCCTAGTAGCCTATGTCAAAGAAAGGGTAAATGCAAGGAAGTTGCTTATTATAAGGAGGCAATACCACCCTTTGCATGCAGATGATGAGTCTATGATTTGACTCCGTAACAAGAACCAGTGGAGAAGGAGATGCGGTGTTTCTCTATATTTTTCCTTGCTTAAATATTAATATATGATTTTTGGTAAGGCTTAACGGCTTGTCTGGCTCCTATACTTAGTGTTTGACTTGCACAGATGCAACTCTTGCCAAAACCCCCTTCTGACTTATATGTAAGTTAAAAAATAATTTTAACTGTTATCTGTGTCTGTAATCTATTTTGCTGAACTGACCTGGTTAAAAGGTAAGGAAGCTGTGTTGCTTATTCCAAAAGAACATCTAGTGTTTGTCAAATAGCCCTATTGCTTGACCTTTTCATACCCCTTCCTTGTAGAGAAGGGGTATAGAAAGTAGTTAAAACTAACAGGTGGTACGACAGTGCAAGAGAGTGCTACTTGCCCTGACTGAAAAATAAAGCAACCTCTTTGGCCTTTTGGAGTCTGGCTTTGAAATTTTAGAGTCTGGTGTTTCTCTATGGGTAAACTTGAAACAATATCATATGATGGAGATTATTATTATTATTATCATTATTACTTTGGCAGTACTAGGATTGAACACAGGGACATTCTCCCTCTGAGCCACCCCCTCCAATTTATTTTTTGCTTTGCTATAAGGTCCTGCTAGGTTGCTGAATATCTCACTACTTGCTGAAGCTGTCCTTGAACCTCTGATCCTCTTGTCTCAGCCTCCGAAGTACTGGGATTATAGGCCTGCACCACCATTCATGGCTATGGTTAATCTTTTCTAAAGGCAGTTTCAACTGAGTGATAGAAGCAAAATGGTCATCATGGGAATGGCTTTGAGACAAAGGAGGAAAAAGTATGGATAAAGATTATAAGATCATAGATAATCCTTCAGGAGTTTTCTGTAAAGAAGACAAACCGAGGTGAAGATTTCATGGGAAGGTGTATGTAATCCGTGAGTAAGATGTCCTCTAAAATTTCTCTTTGATTTTTCTCCTAGAATAAGGAAACAGGTTATTCCTGAGGATGTTTGAAAAGAGAGAGAGAGAGAGAGGGAGAGAGAGGAGAAGAGAAGATATGCAATGGCCAAGGAAAGCGAGGGTGGTCAGAGAATACCCAAGAACTTCTAGGAGGGATAAAAGACCATTTGGGATGATTTTCATTAATTAAAACTTAAGGAGTACAGCATGGTTATGTTTTTTCACATTCAGTGTCTCCATGCAGAGAAAATGGAAATAAATTTTTTGAAGGTATATACATAAAAGTGATTTTAAGAATCGGCCATGGACTATTTAAATAGGGAAGTAAGGACACAGGGAAAGATGGTAAAGATCAAGAAAGGGTGGTAGGATTAATTAACCATCGATGCTGGGAGTTCAATTTTCAAAGGAATTTTGGAGTTTTGTGACTAAATAAAATGAACTGAAATATGAGAGGTGGTGTTCAAAAAGTATATTTGAATTTGAGATGAGGGATTATGGTACTTATTGTATAAAAACGAGTTGTACCTTGTGACTATGGGAGTGAGGCTGGGAATGGGAAGATATCCATGCTTACCAGAGGGAGGGTAAATATCAGTGTGTAAGAATTAAATTATGGGGTTCTAACCTCGAAGAAGAAAGGGCTGCTTGAAAGAAAGTTTTCCTATGAGGCTCTTGACCTAAAGAAGTCTGCAGATGCGGCAGGAAGGTCAAGGTCACAGGTGAAAATCCTGGTTAGGGAGCCCCTAGGACCAGGTCACAACCACAGCTGGGCAGCAGGAGGCCCTGCGTTACCAGGCAACTGAGGGCGGTAGCCTGGAAGAGCTCCTTTCTCGTGCTCCCACTTTGGGTCTAGGCGGAACGGACCTCGAGCCAGGGCTCCGGGGAGAGGATGGCGGTTAGTAGCCCCGGGAACAACCTGGCCTGCACGGAGGACAACACCGCCATGAAGAAACTTTTGAGCTTCTGGAAGCAGAGGCAGGAACGTCACAGCCTCCCCTCAGGTCTGACCGCGGGCTGGAGCTACAACCTTCCGAGTAAGCACTTGAAGAAACTTCACAGAGCGGCTTCCGATGGGGATTTAGAGAAGGTTCAGGAGTACCTTCAGCTCAAGAAACAGGATGTGAACGTGCGGGACAAAGAATTCAGGTGAGTGAAGATGAAGAGCTGGGGAATTTAGGGGCCGTGGTTGAGGGAAAGCTGGGCTATTGGGTCCTTTAATCAGGAACAGAACACGTCTGGGATATTTGACTGGTGGTCACTCTGGGTTTACCTGAACAGACACATTGTCATTGGCAAAGGATTACACTTCCTTAATTAATTAACTGGTACTAGGGATTGAGCCCAGGGTGTTCTACCACAGAGCTCCTCTTTATTAGCTCTATTTATTTTTATTTTTAATATGCTTATATTTGCCATACTGGGGATGGAAATCAGGGGCATTCTACCTCTGACCCATACTCCCAGCCCTATTTTTTATTCTTTATTTTGAAACAGTCTCATCGAGTTGCAAAAGGCTCACTAAGTAGCTGAGGCTGTCCTCAAACCTTGATCCTCCTGTGTCAGCCTCCCAAATGATGGGATTATAAGCATGCGCCACCACACCTGGTTTTATTTTTTAATTAATATATTTTGGTGGTACTGGGGTTCCTGGAAGCCCTTCTACCTCTGGGCTACAGTCCTAGACCTATTTTATTTTTGGAAACAGGGTCTCTTAAGCCAGCGGGGCTGGCTTCGAACCTGCACGATCCTCCTGTCTCCGCCTCCCAAGCTCGGGGATTACAAGTGTGCACCACCACACCCGGTTTTTTTTTTTCTTCAGTACTAGAGATGGAACCCAGGGTAATTCTTCCTCTGAGCAACACCCCAGCCCTATTTTTAATTCTTTATTTTGAAACAGGGTCTCATTGAGTTGCAAAGGACCTCTCTAAGTAGCAGAGGTTGGCTCTGAACTACAATCTTTCTGTCTCAGGCTCCCAAATGCTGGGATTACAAGCATGCACCATCACACCCAGCGCCAAACTGATCCTTCTATTTGAGTCTTCCGAGTACTGGGTTATAGGTGTTTCTCACTGCAATCAGCTTCTTATTTATTTTTTAAAAATGCATACCGGTGTGTTTGAAAGTTCCCCATTATGGATGTAACAATGATGAGGACTCTTTTCCTTGATTCAAATAGATAAATTGAATTGGCAAAATAAAACGAATAGCTCAGGCCGGGCGTGGTGACCCACGCTTGTAATCCCCGCGCTTGGGAGGCAGAGACAGGAGGATCGCGCAAGTACACGCTGGTTTAGGAGACCCTGTTTCCAAATAAAAATGTAAAAATAGGTCTGGGAGTGTAGCCCGGAGGTAGAAGGGCTTCTAGGAACCCCAGTACCACCAATAAATAAATAAATAAATACATAAATAAATAAATAAATCGAATAGCTCATTTACAGCTTTAAAAAAATCTTTTATTACAAACTGAGTAGGAAATTTAAATGGAAGAGAAAAAAAAAAACAACAAAAAAAACAGCATGCCTGGAAGACATTCTAGAGAGCCCTGAAAATGAAACTTTGTCCCCTCTCAGACCCTGGCCCATAAATATAGTTTTCTTATTGGTATGTTTTTAATCAGCATTACCAAGACAATGGGCTAGTAATATATTTATTAGGCAGGTGGTGCCTTTTTGTCTCTGGGCAGTGCACTTACTAAGTGTAAGGGTTAATAATCTATCTTTTCCTACCTCTACTGTATCAGTTGCCCATCAACTCTGGATGCTTTGAAGCAACACACAGAGTTTACATTTTCCATATCAAGGCTGGGTCCCCTAGAATAGGGAAACAAGGGCACTAATTATAGTCATTATAGCTGTGTGTAATCTCTAAGAGCAAGGCATAATGCCCTTGCTATCTTTACAGCTTTAAAACATGCCAGGCAGAGCCATTGTGATCTTGTTTTTTTTTTTTAATTTGTTTATATATACTTGTAATGTTAAAAGCTTTAATTGCCTCTCTATATGTTTAATTGTCTAAATTAAAGAAAATTTAGGCTAAAGGCTTGAATTGGATGTTCTTACTATGGTTTAACATTAGTACAAAGGGCATAGGGGAGGAGGCCTTCTGTAGTTATAACAGGCCTAGCTGTGCTTCTCCCTGCCTGGGCGCCTACGTGGCACCCAGACTCTGAGTGCTTTTTGTATTTTTATTGGAAGTTAATGCTAGAGGAATTTTTCCTCCCCACTTCACCCTTTGAGACTTCCCACAGCTCCTTCAGCATTAATCTCCACTGTGTACTCTGTCCTCTCTCCATTTTGCTGTTTTGCTCCTTGGTGTAGGTTGTCCTTCCCAACATAACATTTGCTCTTCTAGTAATGGAAGAACAGGAAAGGAGTAGAGATGGCCAATCAGAACAGCAATTATTGAGATTGTAAGACTTGGAAACACTAAAACAATTAACCTACATTACAAAGAAATAGAGAAAACAATTTCACTTAATATATAACAAAGTTATTGAGCAGAGGATGATTTTTCTTTGTTTCTGCATTACACATTCTTTAGCATTACTCTGCTTAGATTTGAACTAATTTGCTCAACAAATTTATGCTGCAAACATTTGTAACAACTATGTAAACAAAGTCATGTTTTAAATTGTGGGATAAACTGAATAGACTTGACAGACTGTTCAATAGCCACATTCATTACCATTGACCTTAAGTCACAGATGTTTCTAAATAGCCCAAAGGGCCTTAATGCACCACATTCTGATAAATAGCCTCAGATACAACATTTACCTTGCTTTGGTTACAGTATATAAGAATCAGTAATCTCCAGATTCAGAGCTGCTATTGAGACTAGTTTGACAGCACAGGCAGTCACTTCTGTAGATATTTATATACCCAAATTTATATACCCAAATCAAGTAAAAATGTAATCACCTTTCCTCCACCACCCAAAATCTATAAATTTTATGATGGGCAGCAGAATTTTATATTATTTTGGTAAGAACACTAAACTTTAGATTTACCCTCTTAGCACTTTTTTTTGTACTGTGGATTAAACTCAGGGACATTTTGCCTCTGAGCTAAATCTCTAGACCTTTTACCTTATTTTTATTTTGAAACAAAATATTGCTAAATTGCTCACGATCTCTTGCTGAGTTGATGAGGCTGGCCTCCAATCTGTGACCTTGCTGTCTCTGCCTCTCTAGCAGTGAGATTACAGATGTGTGCCACCACACACACACACACACACACACACACACACACACACACACACATTTTGTGGTACTGAAGTTGGAACCCAGGGGCATTCTACCTCCGAGGTATACCCTCAGCCCTATTTTTTTAGCCTTTTTAAAATTTTTGAAACAGGGTCTCACTGAGTTGCAAAAGTCCTCACTAAGTAGCTGAGGCTGTTTGAGAATCGCAATCCTCCTGTCTCAATCTTTCAAATACTGGGATTACAAATGTGTGCCACCACACCCAACTTCTCTTAATATATTTTTAAGTATATAGTACTTTTTTGTTGGTTTTGTTTGCTTTGTTATATGACAGATCTCTAATGCTATTCACTCTGCTGTGCCTTCTGGTAACTCCACATTTCTCTATACAAGATTGTCTCACTCACAAACAGGGATGGACAGCTTTCTTCTTCCTTTCTGATGGAATGCCTTTTATTTCATGTGTATTTGTGTAGTTTTCTTGTAGTATCTTTGTCTAGCTTTAATATAAGGGTATTCCGAATCTTGTAAAATGAGTTTGGAAATGTTTTTCCTCTTTAAATTTGTAAGGATTGAAATTAGCTCTTCTTTAAATATCTGGTAGACTAAAGCCATTCATTTTTGGGCTTTTCTTTATTGGGGAAGTTTTTGATTGATTATTCAGTCTCTCTATCACTTTTAAGTGTATTCAGAACTAATTTATTAATGAATTATTCTTGATAGGTTGAATATTTCTAGGAATTTATTCTTCTATTTTATCCAGTTTGTTTATATATATATATATATATATATATATATATATATATATATATATTTGTTCATAATAGTCTGTTATGGTGATTTTTATTTTGTGGTATCAGTGGGTAGTTGTAAAGTTTCTTTTTTCATTTCAGGTTTTATTTCTTATCTCATTTCTTTGGTCTAGCTAACAGTTCATCAGTTTTCTTAATAAAAACCCATTTTAGCATCACTGACTTTTTCTATTATTTTCTGTTTTCTGTTCATTTATTTTTGCTATAATGTGTTACTTTTTCCCTTTTGGTAACCTTGGGCTTAATTTCTTCTTTTTATAATTTCTTTATGTGTAAAGCTATATTGTCATTTGAGGTTCTTTATTTATTTATTTATTTTTTGGTGGTACTGGGGTTCCTGGAAGCCCGTCTACCTCCGGGCTACACTCCCAGATCTATTTAATACTTTTTATTTGGAAACAGGGTCTCTTAAGCTAGCGCGGCTGGCTTCGAACCTGCTTGATCCTCCTGTCTCACCTCCCCAGCTTGGGGATTACAAGGGTGTGCCACCATGCCCGGCTTTGAGGTACTTTTTAATATACAAATTTATTGCTGACTTTCCTCTTAGTATTGCTGAGAAGGATGTTTATGTCTTTACTTCAAGAGCACTGAACAAAATGTTTGAAACTGAGTAGGAGTTGTTTACAGTTCCAGGATTTTAAAATTCTCTACCTGTCTACATTCTATGCTGACAGTTCTACCAGAATATAGTGAGAGTGTGTGATAAAAGAACTTGAATGAAACAAGATTACACTAGCTAGCCTAAAACCCTAGAAACTAATGCAATCTTCATAGGGATAAGTACTGAGTTAAGAAGTAACAATATAAGCTAAATCCTTATATTGACAATACAACATATTAATAAAATTTAAGGATTATTAAAATTAGAATTATGTTGATGTAAAGTGTTCAAGATATCTATCTATGAATATATTTTTGTATTACACTGTTTAAAAACAGAATAGCTTTTGGTTTTGACATTAGCTAGAAAACATTCATCCTGACCTCAAAACATTTACATTATACATTTAAACAACTGGATAAGAGACTATAACAAAGATATTATTTAATGCATGCTTACTTATTAACTCTGGAATTTAAGGATAGTTAAATATAAAATTTTAAGTGAAATAAATGCAAATGTATAATTTTAAAACAATTTTTTTCTTGTAAACTAGAGGACTCCTTTAAAACATGCTGAATATTTTAGGTAAAAAATTCCATTTTACAGTATCATTTTGAAGATTTTAGTGACAATGTAAACATTTTAGTGTTTCATATTTTATTAAGATAGATTTATACTTGTTTTCAAATTTTGAGCAAAAGACCACAGACCGTATTTAATACTTCTTTAGGAAGCTGAACCTTTCACTGTTTTGTTCTATTGAGTTTGTGGCTGATTTTCTAAGTTCCTTGAAACATTTAAATGGAAACTAAAATGTCCATGGAGGATTTTACTGTCACAGGAAAGGGATGCCAAGTAGAAGATTAAAAAGATCAGCCGGGCGTGGTGGCGCACGCTTGTAATCCCCGCGCTTGGGAGGCGGAGACAGGAGGATCGCGCAGGTTCGAAGCCAGCCGCGTGTGCTGGCTTAGGAGACCCTATTTCCAAAAATAAAATAGGTCTGGTCTGGGAGTGTAGCCCGGAGATAGACGGGCTTCCAGGAACCCCAGTACCACCACCAAAAAAAAAAAAAAAAAAATCAGTAACCACTTTCAGATGATATATTAGAGTTAGAGCTAATAATTGGGTAGAAACCACCAAATTTCATTGAGATTAAATTCTTAAGATGATTCATACAATATCAGATAAAGAAAAAAGATGATGATGATGATGATGATGATTTTTTTTTTCTGTAGTGAGGATGGAACCCAGGGGCATTGTAATCTCCGAGCTACACCCCAATCCTATTTTTTAGTTTATTTATTTATTTAGTTAATTTAGTTAATTAATTAAATTATTTATTTATTTAGGTACTGGGGATGAAACCTGGGGGCATTGTAACTCTGAGCTACACCACCAGCCCTTCTTTTTAGTCCTTTTTTTTGAAAACAGGGTCTCACTGAGTTGCGAAGTGCCACACTAAGTAGCTGAGGCTGTCGGCGAACTGCGATCCTCCAGTCTCAACCTACCAAATGCTGGGATTACAAGCCTGCACTACTGCTTAGTGAGAAAAAAGATTAAATTTTTTAATGCTACTTCAAGGAGTTTTCTCCGGCAGATTTAAATCTATTTATCCATGTATGTTTGGTTGTGGGCTGGAATTTTCTTTTATTAAAGAAATTCATCCTTAATCCAAATTATGAAAGTTAACAAAATGGCTCATCATAGCTTTACTGTATCAGGATTATTGAGAAACCAAATTTGTCATCAGGAATTTGTTTATATAAGGATGGAATCACAGTAAGTTAAGGTTGATAGATTTCAGTAATATATCATGTAGACAAAGATATCTGGAAAATTTGTTCTGCAACAAAACATTTCTTTCTTATAACTGGAAAGAATGAGTTTCTTAAATTTAGTATGTCTTTTTTCATGAAGGATGTTAATTAATCATGAACAACTTATGGTTCCATTCTGCCATCCCAACTGATCGTTCTCTTTCTGATTAGAGTCTTTCTTCATCTAGAGAATAATAAAATTGAGTTTTGTTTTTATATTGTATTTATATTACAGTTCTACCTTCTGTAATTATATTTAGGTAAATTAAAATGGAATTGTAGCATTCCAAAATTATTCAAAGATATAGATAGATAGATAGATAGACAGATAGATAGATAGATAGATCATTGCTATGGATATTGAGGTCTGTTATTGTATTTAGGCTTTGTTAGTTTAGCTTTTTGAAAGAAATCATATTTTCAAGTCTTTGAGGACCACTTTTTGCGACCTCAATGTGTCAATAACAGCTTCCTTAGGTACATGTGAAATACATCTGAGAACCTGAAGAAGGCAGGGGAGTGGCATCTCAGTTCTCTTCCTTGGGACATGGGCGATGTATATATGTATATATAAAATTATCTAAGGAAGGATGCAATGATATCACCCTCATAGATGCAGCTTATTAAGGGCCAGTCTAGGCTTAAAAAGTGCAAAGTATAAACAGAGCAAATTAGTATTCATTATACTTCAGTGAATATGTGCTTAGTTTCTAATAGGCTACTTAGAGTTCTTTGAGAAATGGAAATCAAAATAGATTTAGAATAGGTTGAGATCTTTAAAATTGTTTCAGATCTATAAGTTGGGGTGTCTTTTGGCTTTCATTCTTGTGTTTGTTTTTTTAAGATTCAAATGCCAATTTTAATAACTGAACAAAGAGAATAAAGAGGTGCATTCCATTAACTAGGCAATCTCTCCATTCTATAACCTATTAGATGTATTTCAGATTTTGGAGATTAATTCTAAATTTCATTGTGATATTTAATCTTACCATCATTTCCCAAGATTCAGGGGCAGTTTTGGTGTTTGAAAGAAAATTATTTTTAAACTCACTATAGTTGTTTTCTTGAAAGTGAAACGAGTTAAATATTTGACATCTTCTAGACGTTTGCACAGCCATTTAAATTCAGTAAAAGCAATTATAGTAAGGAGAACATGGTGGCATGTTCTTGTTATCCCAGTACTTGGGAGGCTGAGGCAGGAGGATCTCAGGTTAGAGGACAGCTTTAACAATATAGGAAGATGCTCAGCAACCTATTGAGACTTTGATTCAAAATAATAAAATAGGGCTGGGGGTGTAGCCTGGAGATAGAAATCCCTGGGTGTAACTCCCACTACCACAAAACACACACAAAAGTAATTATAATTAATGTAAATTTTATTTTTTAATTTTTTAATGTAAATTTTATATAACTATAATCATATGAAACAAATTACCTTAATTTACAGTTTGGCTTGTTCTTGAATATAAGTATCTTCTCAAATGAGACTTACCTCTAATCTCATGTTTCATCATATTGATATAGAACACCTTTGCATCTGGCCTGTGCCAAGGGATGTACCATTATTAAATCTCTCTGGAGTGAGAAACAATGCAAGTTAAGTGTCCAGGATAGTAAAAACAGATCCATATTGATTGAGGTGTGTTGTCTTTTTTTCTTTTTAATTATAATATGTTTTGTTCTCCTCCTAGTTAAATTTCACTGATTTTATGTTTTCAAAACATAGTGTTAAATGCTAATGTGTCATATTCTAAGTAGCAAATTAGTTACTCATTTTTTCTTATTGCATGGACAGGAATTGCAGTGTCAAAAAGAAAATTGTGCTACTATTCTTCTAGACCATGGTGCAGACCCCAATCTGGTGGATTTTCATCTTAACACTGCTCTTCACTACGCTGTGTGTGGCCAGAGTGTCTCGTTAGTCCAAAAGTTACTTGAACACAAAGCTAATCTTGAAGCTAAAAATAAGGTAGTTTTCTATTAAAGACATATTTTTTTAAAGTAACCAAAGGAGTGTTCACTTCAAGTACTTTATATAATAGAAATGTTTGTTATATAGTGAATTTTCTAAAGTGAAATTGGAGAGAATTAGGAGAATGAGATTATAAAAAACTGATTAAAATTGTCCTTTTAATGTATTTCTTTACTTAATTGCAGACCATAGTGCCAATATCCAAAGTAATATGCATCATAGTTAACAATAATTGTTTAAAGGGCCATATCAAGTGAGAAATATTTGATTCTCATATAAAGGGTATTGATTAAAATCTGAAACCTCATCTTCTTCTACTTTACTCATGCACTTATGAATAACAGTAACAAGATTGAAATAGAGAATTAGTCATTATACTAATAGTAATATGATTCCTTTTGAGATATTAAGGATATGACTCGATTTGAGATATTAAGGATAGCTGATGAATGTTTTTGCAAAGATTATCTTGGAACTTTAGTTCATTGATATTTTATCTACATGATAGACCTAAGTAAGTATCAGTTTTGAAAATTTAACTGAAACCCTAAGGACACCCAAGTATGACATTATAAAATGTAAATTTCTGCTACTCGGGAGTTAACATTAAATTATATGTGCTCTCACTTAAGTACTCTATGCTGCTCTTGCCCATAATTTGAAGACTGCACAAAATTTAAAAGGCATATGATTTTATACAATATTTTATTTTATTTTATTTTTGCAGGTCTGGGGATGGAACCCAGAGGCATTTGACCTCCAAGATACAGCCCCTGCCTTGTATTTTATTCTTTTTCGTTTTGAAACAGGGTCTCACTAAGTTGCAGAGGGCCTCACTAAGTAGCTGAGGCTGTCCAAGAACTGCGATCCTCTGGTCTCAGCCTCCAAAATGCTGGGGTTATACAATATTTGAAATAATCATTTTGAAATAATCTTTTACAGGATGGGTATACTCCTCTTCTACTTGCTGTTGTTGAGAATAATGCAAAAATGGTAGCATTTCTTCTGAAGAAAGGGGCAGATGTGAATGCTTCAGATAAGAATGAAAGGTATAATTAATAAAACTATATAAGGTGGTATATAACTTAAGAAGATCACATATACACACAAATACACACACAATCTCTCTCATGATTCTCTCTCTCTCTCTCTCTCTCTCTCTCTCTCCCTCTCTCTCTCTCTCTCTCTCTCTCTCTCACACACACACACACACACACACACACACACACACACTACTAACAGTACCATATGATACAATTAATATAATTTTGGGCAAATTACTTAGATTTCCAGAATCTGTTTTTTCTATTTGTAAAATCAAACAGTTTGGCTGGATTGTAACATTTATGTTCTTGTTGTTACTAATAACTTAGAATATTATGTAGACGATCGAATGCTATAGTTAAATGGGGGTTTGGAACCCAGAGTCTCAGACATACCTTTCCATGAATTTTGAGACATCCTGAAAACACTAGCCTTCTAGAGAGCAAGGTTTAAAACCACTGAGCTAGCCGCTTCCTAGAGATTCTTATCTTTAGATTCCATCATATGATCTGTTATTGGCACAGCTTTTTAAACAGATTTGCCTCACTTCAAAAAAATTTTTAAATTTTAGGTGGAATATATTGAAAACAGTATACATTTAGACTGTACTTGGTGCCCTCTCCCCATCCCTGCTTCCCCCTCCCCCTCCCAACAATGAGCATCCAGGTTAACCATGCTATATTCATACTTTTACACATATTTGGATGTAGCTCCTCCATTAATCAACCTCCGCCTTTTCCCTCTCCTATCCTTCCATTCAGTTTTCAGCCTTTTCCTAATAGAGACCCTGCCTTTGAATGGTAAATTGAGAAGACTAAATTTTTATATTTTTTGTTCCAGAACTGCCCTTATCCTTGCCCTCATTGATGAACCAACAATTTTAGTAAATATTCTTCTTCAGCAAGATGTTGACTTATCTCACAAAGATGTTTATGGATTCACAGCTGAGGAATATGCTTCTTTTAATGGCTTTACTATGTAAGTGATATTGTATGTCATTTCACAGTTATGTGGGTTTGATCTCAAGAAACAAAAAGAAGTATCCCAAGTGTAATAGGCTTAGCTGCAGGGGCAACCATCCAAAACTCTAGACCTATGAATCTAAAGATCCTTGATTTCCTCCATTTGTAGGGTTCAGTCAGTATGAGTACTTAGGCAGCTTGAGTCAACAAATTGAATTCCCACTGGTATGGGATTTGGAAGGATGCCAGGACAGGAATTCTGATACCATAATGTAGCCATTAGTAAAACATATAGGCAATCAAGCCATGCGTGGTGGCACAGGCTTGAAATCCCAGCATTTGGGAGGCTGAGATGGGAGGATCGCGGCTCGTGGACAGGCTCAGCTACTTAGTGAGGCCCTCCCCAACTTAGCGAGACCCTGTTTCAAAATAAAGAATAAAAAATAGGGCAAGGGGTATATCTCAGAGGTCAAATGCCCCTGGGTTCCATCCCTAGACCCACACACACCAAAAACAAAAACAAAAACAAAAATCAAAAAACAAAAACATATAGGCAGTCAAATTTGATAACAGATGATTAATTTACACAGACCCTTTCATTGTTTTTAGGTATTAGTAATGTAAGGATTTTATTTAGGTTTTGATTATTACTGTAAGTGTTTTACTAGCTAGCTTCAGTTTGATAAATATCCAGAATTTTTAAGTGTATTCTTATTATACCCAGAAGAAAAAAACATTTTATGAACATGCATTTTTTATTGTTTTTTGTGGTGCTGGGGATTGAACCCAGGGGCATTCTACTTCCGAGATACACCTCTAGCCCTACTTTTTATTTCTTTTTTTAAAACAGGGTCTCACTAAGTTGCAGAGGGCCTCACAAGTTGCTGAGGCTGGCTATGAACCCGAGAACCTCCTGTTTTAGCCTCCCAAGTAATCTCAATACACCACCATACCTTGCTCATTTTTTTAAGTTTTAAGTCAATGATAAAATATGATACAGTGTACATAAACTTTATAGCTAATAAATTTAAACAACATACACAGTATTTTCTTTATAATTTTATTTAAGGACAATTTTAAATTATGGATAAGTATTTTTCCTAGATTTTAGTGTATAGTTTTCTTTCACATAGTTTATTTACATTTTGGTAATACATTTTTACAATAAGTTCCATAAAAATTATAGATGGGAGGTTTTGAAATAATCATAAAAGCATTTTTTTCTTTCTTTTTTTTTTTGCAGGTCTGGGGAGGGAACCCAGGGGCATTCGACCTCCAAGATACAGCCCCGGCCCTATTTTTTATTCTTTATTTTGAAACTGGGTCTTACTGAGTTGCAGAGGGCCTCACTAAGTAGCTGAGGCTGTCTGGGAACCGCGATCCTCAGGTCCAGCCTCCCGAATGCTGGGATTACAAGTGTGCGCCACCTCCCTCGGCTTCTTAAAAACATTTCAATGTTTAGTTTTTAAGTCTTTTTTTGTGGTACTGGAGATTGAAGCCAGGGGCTTACTAGCTCTGTGCTATGCACCCAGCCCTATTTTTTAAATTTATTTATTTTGAAACACGGTTTCACTAAGTTGTGGAGGGTGTCACTAAGTAGCTGATTCCAGCTGTGAACCTGTGATCCTCTTGTCTCAGCCTACCAAGTACTGTGATTACAAGCATGCACCACTACACCTGGCTAGTTTTAAAGTCTTAATTGAACTTTAGATAACAAGAAATTAATATTCTATTACATGTGTGTGACATAATTGAAAACATTATTTTCTTTTTAATATTGGATATGATTACCATGTTTTATTTATTTATTTTTATTATTTTTTTTCTCTATTTTTTCATATTTATTTTTAATTGGTGCAATGTATTCATACATCATAGTGGGATACATACTTTTGTAGACATACATGCACACATTGCCCAGTCAGTCCCCACCCGATCCCCACCCCGTTCTCTCCCTATCCCCCCCTCCTATGCTTGACTTAGTAGTTGACATCTAGTATTATAGCAATTTATCCAAAATTAAAAATGATAATCTCACATAACAGTTTCATTTGTCTGATACCAAGCCTTTGATGACTTAAAGATAACATTTCAATATTTCTTTTTGCTTTCTTTCTTACCAGAGAATCTATTTTTTTCTATTTTTTAGGTGAAACTATCATATATTTATATATTTATTTTTCAGAAAAAAAATCTATCCTAATATGGAATATGGACTCTAGGTACCCACAACGATCTTGAAAAAGAACAAAGCTAGAAGATATATATTTTCTGATTTAAAACCATATAAAGCTACAATAATTGAAACAGTGTAGTACTATTCTAAAGGCAGATATATAAACCATTGGAGTTAAATAAAAGCCTAGACCTAAACTCTTCCCTATATTGTCAAGTTATTTTTGACAAGGTTTCCACGAACATTTGGTGGTAGAAATAATAATCTTTTAACTAAATATTGTTGAAAAATAATAATTACATGGAAAAGAATAAAATTGGACCCTTACCTAATCCCATATACAAATATTAACTCAAAATAAATAAAAGACCTAAATATAAATCTTAAGACTATAAACTTTTAGGAGAAAATCTGGGTCATAAAACCTCACAACATTGAAATTGGCAGTGATTTCTTGGTTATGATTTCAATGGCACAGGCAACAGAAGAGTATACAAACTCCCTAAAAATTAAAAAACATATTGTATATCCAAAGACAATGTAAACAGAGTTAACAGTTACTAATAGAATGGGATAAAATATTTCCAAATGCTATATCTGAAGGTATATTAATATTCCAACTAGAAATCCTAAAAATTAACAACAATAAAGGCAAACAATACCCTTTAGAGATAGGTAAAAGACTAACATAAATAATGAATCTCCACAGATAACCAATCTTAGTTGTCTGTTGGATGGAAAATCTTCTTTCTCTAGTTCTGGAGTGTGTTACCTATTTCTTCTTTGTAGTTAATCTCTTTGAGTATTTTCTCTAGTGCTGGTTTTGAAGACATAAATTCCTTCAGTTTCTGTTTGTCATGGAAGCTTCTTATTTCTCCATCTAATTTGATAGAAAGTTTTGCTGAGTAGGAAATTTTTGGATGGAAGTTGTTTTCTTTCAAAATTGGGAATATGTTACTCCAAGCCCTTCTGGCTCTCATAACTTGGTTTGGGAAGTCTGGAGTGATTCTAATTGGTTTGCCTCTGAATGTCACTTGGCCCTTTGCTTTTGTTGCCTTTAAGATTCTCTGCTTGGCTTCCACATTGGTCATTTTGACAATTATGTGGCGTGGGGATCCTCTTCTCCGATCCTGTCTAAAGGGAGTTCTATAAGTTTCCTGGACCTGTGTATCGATCTCTTGCTCTATGTCTGGAAAATTTTCTGCTATTACTTCTTTGAAGAGATTGTTGATCCCTTTGGTTTCACTTTCTTTTCCCTCCTCTATTCCAATTATTCTTAGGTTAGCTCTCTTAAAATGGGCCCATATTTCTTCAATATCAGATTCCTGCTGTCGGATATTTTTTCCTAGATTAGAAACTATGCGTTCATTTTTGGAATGATCATCTTCTAAGAGCGAGATTCTGTTCTCCATGTGTTCTAATCGGTTGTTTGTGCTTTGAATTGAGGCCTTTACTTCATTAATTGCATCCTTTATCTCTTTTTGGCTCTCTCTGAGTTCTTTTCGAAGCACCTCTATTATTTCTACAGTTATTTTCCTGATTTGATCTTCTAGAAATCTCTGATTTTCTGTTTTATCGGGTTCTGATGTTGTGGGGTTGTGAGCATTCATTGCTCCAGTATTATTCCTCTTTCCCATTATTTTGGAAGTTTGTGCCTTCTCTGGGTTCTTCCCTTGGGTCACTATGACTTCACTTAAGGTGTTCTGGATCTCGAGTCAGTAGTATCTCAGACCCCACTACTCCTTTACTGGGTTGTATCACAGAGTCTCCGACCCAGAGAGTCGATAGAGGCTGCTTTAGACTGTGTGGGGTGCCAGGTTGCACGTTCTCCTATGGTGTGATATCACTGCCACCGCCCTTCTCCCATTGGGTCAAGTCCCAGTGAGTACAGTACTGGGATTTCTCCGCTGTGGCCCGCAATTTGACTCACTGTTCTTGAGTACGCAGATGTAGCTGTAGTGAATTCGGTGCTGCTGCCGCTGGTGGCAATATGGCGCCGCTGCTACGCCCTCGGCTTTTGGGCTGGCGTTTTTTTTTCTTCTTGGTTTTGATTTCCACTCTGAATCCCTGCAGCGTGTGCTGAGCTCAGACACTGGGAGCTTTAGATGTCCTCTGCGCTGAGAAATCCGCCTGGCTGTTCCGCAGCGGCTCCCCTCGGCTTGCTGTGGCCGTCCTGTGAATTCGCCGATGCCGCCGGCAGTATGGCGCTGCTGCCGCGTCTGCTGCGTCCTTGGGCGTGAGGATCTCCTCTGTGGCTCTGTTCTCAGTCCGCTTTCTCTCTGGAGCCTGGTGATTTTTTTTGTTTCTCTGGTGATGTTGTTTTCTGGCTTTGAAAGGCGCTGATTTTGTGGTAATGGATATTTGTTGTTAGCGGGGCTCTTAAGCCCCACTTTTCTCGGTCGCCATCTTCCCGGAAGTCCTGATTACCATGTTTTAAACAAACTATCTATATGAAAAATTAAAGAGACAAATTACTGGTGAATATTCCTATTATAAAAAGGTTCTTCTTTTTTTTTTTTTTTGGTGGCACTGGGGTTCCTGGGAGCCCTTCTACCTCCGGGCTACAGTCCCAGACCTATTTTGTATATTTTTATTTGAAAACAGGGTCTCTTAAACCAGCGCGGCTGGCTTCGAACCTGTGCGATCCTCCTGTCTCCACCTCCCAAGTGCGGGGATTACAAGCGTGCGCCACCACGCCCGGCAAGATTCTTCATTTTTATAATAAAGATCACAAACTGATCATATTAAATATAAAAATATTCCCAGAACTTAAAAAACTGGGGATATATGAAACTAGGGGACAAATGTTTCTGGTCAGTAACATATCTATTGGTAAAAAATTAGTACTTACATATTTTAACTAATGTACTTACTTTTATAACTCTTATAAAGCCATTATTGAGTAGTTAGATGGACTTCTCAGTTTTTCTTTTTCTCTTTTTTGGGGGGGAGGGTACTGGGAATTGAAACTAGGAGTATTATACTTTCGAGTTATACCTCAGCCCTTATTTATTTATTTATTTATTTATTTATTTATTTATTTATTTAGAAACAGGGTCTTGTTAAGTTGCTGAGGGCCTTGCTCAGTTGCTGAGGCTGAACTCAAGTCTGCAATCTTCCTTTCTCAGACTCCCAAGTACTGTGATTACAGGAATGTGCTTCCAAGCACACATTGTATTGTCATAATTTTTCATTTTCCTTAAACGGTTCTTTGAAGGTTGATTTCTTATTTAAAAATAAGGCTGGGCATGGTCATACACACCTATAATCCTTGCAATTCTAGTACTTGGAAGGTTGAGGTAAGAGGATAAACATGGCTACGTCTGTGCCACTATAGTAGTCTAGTTTTAATTCATTTGGAAAGAAAGCTTAAAGAAATTAAAGTTTGGGATAGCTGGACCATATTTTGGTTCTGTCCCTAGACTTTCAAGGAACTTCTATACTGATCTCCATGGTAGTTGCACTAATTTACAATCCTATCATAAGTGTGTAAGTGTTCCTTTCTCCACACATCTTCACTAGCATTTGTTATTATTTGTATTCTTGATGATTGCCATTCTAACTGGAGTTAGATAAAATTTCAGAGCAGTTTTGATTTGAATTTTTCTAATTGCTAATGATATTGAACATTTTTATGTATTTGCTGCTATTTGCATGTTTTCTTTTTAAAGGTGATTACTTATTTCAATTGCTTACTTATTGATGGGATTATTTTTGTTTTTTGGAGTTATGTTTCTTGAGCTTGTTGTGTACTTTAGATATTAACCCTCTACCATAGGTGTAGTGAGCAAAGATTTTCTCCCATTCTTTAGGGTCTCATTTAGAGTCTCACATGCTTTTGAATTTTTTCTTTACTGTGTTGAAGCTTTTTGATTTGATTCAATCACATTTATTGATCTTTGATTTTATTTGCTGGGCTTTGGAATCTTATGGAGAAAATCTATAATCTATGCCAGTGCCCCTATGTTAGAAAATATATTTTCTTATTGTAATCTAAAAATTACTGGTCTAACTTCTTTGATCTATTTTGAGTTGACTGTCTGCAAACCACGATCCTCCGGTCTCAGCCTCCCGAATGCTGGGATTACAAGCTTGCACCACCATGCCCGGCTTCTTAAAAACATTTCGATGTTTTTAAGGGGATTTAGTTTCATCCCTCCGCATATGGATATTCAGTTTTCTTACTTCCATTTTTTGAAAAGACTTATCTTTTATCCAACGTACACATTTGATACCTTGTCAAAAATCAACTGTTTATAAGTGTGATAATTTGTTTATCTTTTGTTTCATTGATCTATGAGTCTGTCAGGTATTGTGATTCCTGCAGCATGGCTCTTATTAGCTAACAATTGCTTTAGCTATTCTGGGTCTTTTGTTCTTCTGTATGAATTTTGGTACTATTTTTTCTAATTCTGTGAAGAATGAAATTCTTATTTTGATAGTGATTGCTTGAATCTTCCGATCATTTTTGGAAGTATGCCATTTTGACAATATTTACTCTGCTTATCCAAGAACATGGACTGTCTCTTCATTTTATGATGTCTTGTTCAATTTCTTTCTTTAGCATTCTACAGTTTTTCTTATACAGCGCTTTTAACCTCTTTGGTTAGATTTAATCCTAAGTATTTTGTTATTGAGCCTACCGTGAATGGAATGTGTTTCCTGTTTTCTTTTACAGCGGTTTCATTATTGATGTACAGAAAAGCTGTTGATTTTTAAAGTTTATTTTGTTTCTGGCTACTTTGCTGAATTTATTTACTTGCTCTAGATGTCTTCTGGTTTGAGTGTTTTGGGTCTTCTAAGTATAGGATAATGTTATGTGCAAATAAATAATTTTACCTATTTTTCTATGGGTATCCCTTAAATTTTCTTCTTTTGCCTAATTGATTTGGCTAAAAGTTTAATTATTGTATTTAGGAGGAGTCATAATGGAAACCCTTATCTTATTTCTGATTTTAGATGAAATTCTTTTAGTCTTTCTCCATTCAGTATGATGTTGGCTTTAAGTTCGTCATATATTGCCTTTTTGATGTTAAGGTAAGATTCTCCTATTCTGAATTTTTTTAGTTTTTCTTATAATATACTTTTATTCATATATTATAATTTCACATCATAATGAAGTTCAGACTAATAGGAATATATATGCACAAACTCTTGATAAACTTTTTCATATCTTCCAATCACTCCAATCACTTCTTTCTTTCCTTGTATAAGATACTGAGCTTGGCATTGACAATGGGTGTTGAATTTTTTAAAATGCTTTTTATGAATCTATTAAGATGATCATGTAATTTTTAAAAACCCTGTTAATGTGATAAAGTACATTTATTGACTTGCATGTATTGAATCAAATTTGTATCCCTTAGGTTAAAGTATCCTTGTTGTGGTGTTCAATCTTTTTGGTGTTATTTTGAGTATGAATTGTTAACATTTTATTAAGAATTTTTGTACTTATGGTTATTAAGGATATTGTTTCTGTAATTTTCCTTCCTTAATGTGTCTTAATTTAGTTTTTATATCAAGGTATACTACCTTCATATGATGAGTTTGGGAGTATTCTTTCTTTTTCATAAATAATTTCAACAGCATCGATAATTGTTTTACTTTATTTATCAGGTAAAATGGCTGGGAATCCATCTGGTCCTCGGTTTGTTGGAAAGCTATTTATTACTGTTTCAATATTTTGCTTGTTAGTTTGTCTAGGTTTTTTTATATCCTCATTCAATTTGAGTAGGTTCTATGTGTCTAAAATTTTATCAGTTTCTTCTATGTTGTCAAATTCATTGGAATGTCAGTTTTCAAAATAGTTCCTAATGATTCACTGAATTTTGTAGCTGTCTATGATGACATCTCCTTTTTCATTTCCAGTTTTATTCATTTTGATCATATTTTCATTTGGATAGTTTGGAGAGTTTTTTTTTTTTTCAAATCTTGTTGATCTTTTAAGTAACCAACTTTTGGTATCTTGAGCTTTTGTAATTTTTTCTTACTTAGAAGTGAAGTAATTTTTAATTACTAAACAATTACTTTTAGGATGTGGAAAGTATTGCATTTAATTAAAGTTACACATGCCTCATATAAGCTTCAATCTTATTCCTTCTGTTTTTCTGTTTTTTTTTTCTACAATAGGAACTAATGTTTCTGTAATTGTGATTTTTATTGTGAGTAAATTTTTCCAGTATAGCATACTGAATCACATGTCCTTAGCTTTTTAGCATCATCTGTTAGCTCTTTTTCTTGGTATATAAGTTCTATTGCTTAGTAAAAGTAGAAGCATGAACATTATTTTTATGTAGTTTTTTAAAAATAAAACTCTCAAATGAAGAGAAATATTGTTTTTATTTAGAGTTAACCCTAACTCATACATCTCCTCTTTGCTTTCATTGAAATTCTGATACTATATCCCTTTTAATGAATGATTAGAATGGGCTCTTTTCAGGGTGGAGAAAAAGTATTTTTTACTGAATGTGTTTCAGTCTCTGACCAAATTAATGCCTTCCTTTTGTTGAGTTACTGTTAAGATTAAGTGCTTTGAGCTAAATTTCGTTTCCTAAATTTTATGGTATAACTCCTAACCTCAGTACTTCCTCCCTGATGTGACTGATTTTTGGAGATTGAATCATTAAAGAGATGATTAAGTTAAAATAAATCGAGTAGGGCACACCTTAAGAGGAAATTAGAAACATACAGAGAAACACCAGGGGTTCTTGTGTACAAGGATACTTTATGTAAATAGGGAGCAGGAACACATGTATCTATAAGGCTAGGAAAGGCCTGTAACAGATCATTGCCTTATAATCTTCAGAGGAAACCATCAGCACCACGATCTTAAAGTTTCAGCTGATGGGTTTGTGAGAAAATCAGTTCCTCTTTAAACTACCTACTTCGTTTGGCAAACAAATATACCGAATATCACATAAAGCCAAGTTTTTTTTTCTACTTTGTTGGTGGCTTTTCAAAATTAAATTTTAGATAGCAGGAAGAAAATAGGTGCCAGAGAATGAAAGAACGTGGAATAAAGGTGTTCTTTAGTAAAGCATGGGTGTAAGAATGCTTGAGGGAGTGTGTGACCTATGAGGGAAGGTTTTACTTGATAATGTCATATTATAAATTGAATGCTGGGATTTGTACATATTTTGTCTTTATGGATAGATATCATCAACTAGTTGCTAATTATGGAAAATAAAAGAAGTTTAAACAAACATCTTACTCTGAAGATACAACTCTGTACGACTCGTCATACAGAAGAGCTAGAAGAAGGTAAGACATGACTGAGCAAGAAGTAAATTTTTTATTCTTTTTTATTTAAGGAGGAAAAGTAGCTTTTTAAAGTAATATTTTAATTCTAAATTAAGATTTTCCTCTATTTTAAAATGTCAGGCGACTTTTTTATTGATTGTCTCTAGTTGTGCATGTATACAAAACTTTTTTTTTTTGGTGGTCCTGGGGTTCCTGGAAGCCCATCTACCTTTGGGCTACACTCCCAGACCTATTTTTATTTTTTTATTTTTTGGAAACAGGGTCTCTTAAGCCAGCGCGACTGGCTTCCAACCTGCGCGAGCCTCCTGTCTCTGCCTCCCAAACGCGGGGATTATAAGCGTGCATCACCACGCCTGGCCAAAAATTTTGATAGATGTAAAATGGCCATAAAATTTTAAATTTTATTATAAGGACATTTTAGATAAATATACTTGATAATATATAATATTTATATATGAAATAATTACATAAAATTTAAAATTGCATAGCATTATCTGTGAAGAATTGAATTCACTTACAACTGCTGAAACGTTTGTTGCTCGATTTTAAAAACATTTATAATTATTTAAGTATGTAGAACAGCTTTTTTGGTTCATATGTCTTAACTGATTATTTTTATTGCATGAAAGAACAGTCCTTTATAACTATGTTTTGCATATACTAGCAATCTACTCCTATCCTAAACTGAACTCACAGTGTTAAAGAGAAAATTAAAAAAAGGACATGGAAGAAGCATGGTGAAAATGGGAGATTATACAAATGCCACAATAATTCACAATAATTCTCTCACATCTATAGTGATGGTACTTACCACAGTGCTTAGTTCTATTGATTGTAGGTGGGTAAAGTTAAGAGGAATTTCTCTGAATTTCTCTTAGTATACACATTTAATTTTTTATACACCTTTAAAAATAAAATATCCACACATCTGTAAGAAATAAAGAATATCTATGATTTATACTTCATTTGAAGTATAAATGACAGAAAAAATATTTATTTTGATGTTTTCTGAAGGTAAATATTTAAAATTATTCACAATCACTTTACACTAGCAATACATAGTCCAGATTCTGGTGAAATGTTAATCTTTATATGTTTTAAACCATAATAAAATATCAGGTGAAGAAAATTACCAAAATGTAAAGGATGATAAACTTAAAAACTTGTATTTCTGTCAGATTCGAAGGGGACAACGTAATTATTTTTAAAATGACTGCAAAATTCAGAAGTATCAATATTAAATTATAATTGCATAGTAGCTCAGAAATATATTTAGGAGGAAAATATTTAGATATAATGATGACATTATTAATATTATTTGTTTTCTAGATGTGTAACTTCATTTCTACAAAACCTGTACTGCTTCCTCTAATTACAGAAGTCTATTTTGAAAGAGTGGTTAAGTGAACTATCATAAAGCATTTTAAAAACTATCCATTTACAAAGAAGTTTGTTAAATGAAGAGCAGTTACCTTGGAAGACATGAAGACATTTCAAAGGACTAACATCTATGTCATAAACCATTGGTTGAAAAGATGCAAATTGTATTCAGGATATAGATGGAGAAAATTTGTAGTCAGAATATCAAATGGGATGATTTTAAGAGGAAGCTGTGTGAGGCACGTAGAAGAATGTTTAAATAAAAATGTTAGCATTTCAGCTACACTATAGCTGAAAATCCTATGTGTAAATGGAAGTTGTCTTTTATTTACAAGTACGTTCACTGATAAAGCCTTTTTAATTTTTAGAAAAACTACAGTGATATATATTCAGAAGACTTGAGTATTACAGAAAATAAAAGTAAAGCATAATCTATAGACTCACCACCCAAATAAACCTTTGTTAATTTTGGGTACATTTATACAGCCATTAGTTTAGCTTTTTTTACCCTCAAAGGGAATTCACAATTTTACTTTTTGAATGTTGGTAATTATAATCTCACATCATAATATGGTTTAGAGTGATAAGACATGCATGTACATAGCACTTGGTGGGCTTTCTCCCAGTTCCCTCTCCACTCCTCCTCCCTTTATGACATACCGTGATTGACATTGGTCTTCTCACAAATGTTCGTGATGTCAATGGAAGTAATGCCTTCATTGACTGTCCCTCCCTGACTCTTTCCCTTAGACCACCTCCCTGACTCCACTGGGGTTTCTCCTTCAGTATCTAAAGTCCTTCTGGTATCCTGATTACTCCCTGGCTTCCTGGTATGAGAGAAACCATAGGATCCTTCACATTTTGTGAATGCCTTATCTCACTTAACATAATGTTCTCCAGGTCTCTCCATTTCCAGACAACGACACAATTTTGTTCTTCTTTATTGTAGAATTCCATTAAATGTTTATCCCATAATTTCATAATCAATTCATGTGTTAATGGTCACCTAGATTGGCTTCATAATTTGGCTATTGTGAATTATGCTAATATAAACATAGATATACATATATTACTATAATGTTCTGATTTAAGTCCCTTGGGAAAGATGCCCAGGAATACAATTTTATTTTATTTTACTTTACTTTTTATTTATTTATTTATTTTTGGTGGTTCTGGGGTTCTTGGAAGCCCTTCTACCTCTGGGCTACACTCCCAAACCTATTTTTTATATATTTTTTTATTTGGAAACAGGGTCTCTTAAGCCAGAGCGGCTGGCTTCGAACCTGAGCCATCCTCCTGTCTCCGCCTCCCAAGCACGGGGATTACAAGCGTGCGCCACCATGCCTGGCTATTTTTTAAAAATTATTTATTTATTTATTTTGGTGGTACTGGGCGTGGAACCCAGAGGCTTTCTGCCTCTGGACTATACTCCCAGACCTATTTTATATTTTATTTGGAAACAGGGTCTCACTAAGTTGCTGAGCACCGCACTAAGTAGCTGAGGCTGGCTTTAAACTGTGTGATCCTCCTGTCTCATCCTCCCAAGCATGGGGATTACAAGCGTGTGCTACCACACCCGGCCGGAATACAATTAGAAAAATACATTTTCTGCATTTTTCACTGTTTTACTGCCTCACTTACATGGGGTCTGCTTTCAGGACTATTCCATAGAAGATTCTTTCTTTAGCTGTTGTCTGAAAGCTTCTTCCCTTCAGATGGGACCTCAGTGGCTACTCTGTCATTCTATAACTTAACTGTAATACTGTCTGTTCCTTTCTTCTTTCCTTTTTAGCATGCATCTCTGTAATAGTTTGATCTTTCAATTTTCCTCCCACTTATAGACTACCTGGAATATAGTAGATATTCAGTTTACCAAACACATAATAACTGACAGGTCAGGCACTGTTCCAAGAGCTTTACGTGTCTAACTCATGTGATCTTCACAGTTTTGTTGAGGTAGGTACTATTTATACCATAATTTTAAATATGAGGGCATTGATAAACATTAGAGTTTAATGACTTGCTAAAGGTTACTACGCTAAGAATCTGAGAGCTGGATATAAACCCTTAAACATGGCCAGTCTGACACTAGAATTCATGTTATTAACCAGTATACCACATTATCTCTCTCTCATAAATGAACTAATATACCATCCTTATAAACACGATTTTAATGGCTCAGAAGAGAATTTTAGTATTATTTACAATTTAATTAAGCCATTCATTATTTTAGTGCTCGATGATAATGAAAAACTAGTGTGCAGGAAATCATCTGACAATTCCTGACATCAACACAATAAATATTTTTATTATGGTTTGAATGGGTGTTTCTGAACTGGGAGCAATTTTGCCTCTCCATACTCCATGGGACATTTGGCAATGTCTGGAGAGATTTTTGTTTGTAAAGTCTGAGAAGGAATACTGCTAAATATTCTAAAATACAGAGAAAAACTCTCACGACAAGTCATTTTCTGCCCCAATGTGTCAGCAGTGCTGAGATGGAAACCCTTAACTTGATTATATATCATATGCTTTGAAACAAAGAAAATATCTCATAATTTCTTCCCGCCTTGAATTCACAAATGGCTAATATGTTCTAGTTCTCTCCCACTATGTAAATGTATTGTATCTTTACCATTAGCAGAGCTAAAATGTCTAGAGCAAGTTAGGAAGGGTCAGGGATGATTTCCATCAAACAGAAAATTTTGACTGAGTTTGAAAGATACGGAAGTTTCTTAGGTCTTCCAATCAAACTTCGCTTAATCATAATAAAAATTTATAATAGAGTCAACCATAGAAACACCAATGAATCAGAAAAGAGAGGTTATTTATGGAAGTCACTGCCAGGTTAACATTGGTGGGGTAGAGATTTGAATAAGGTTCTGAAGACTTGATGGAATTTTATCAATGGATATCTAATAAAAAATTAGGTGAAATAAAGAATTGTGTATTTTATCTTTGAGCTTTTGTTGATTGTTCATTTGGGGAAAAATGTATTACAAATGGTATGTTGTAGTGCAAGTATAGTACAAAGACACTTGACTTGCGTTTAATTGCTTAGTTTGCTTCTACAAGACCATAGCACCTCTACACATATTTGACAAAGGGGCCAAACACAAATGGTAAACCACACACAGAAAAATGGAAATAAATTCTACTTTCTCATCCTGCACGAGAGTCAACTCAAAATGGATCAAAGGCTTGGAAATCAAACCAGAAACCTTGTAGTTTTTTGAAGAAGGCATAGTCTAACACTTGAACATATAGGCACAGGTAAGAACTTTTCAACAAGCCCCCTAAAACACAAGAAATTACAAGGAGGATCAGTACTTAGTATTGCATTAAACTGAAAAACTTCTGTGCAGCAAAGGGAACTATCAAGAACCTCAATAGAGAGCTGATAGAATGTGAGAATTTTTTGTTGTTATTTTTAAATCATATATTTGAATAGTATACATTAACTTCCAGCTATGAAAAGTTAGGTCATGAACCTTTTCTCCTTATTTTCATTTCTCTTCTGGCTTCATGGTTTTGTTGCTTCTATTATTATTTTGTTGGCATCTTAACCTTTCATATTTTACTCTGCAATTTAATCTCCTAATTACATAGTTTTTCATTTTGAGTAATAACTCTTTGGTTAGACTTCATGGTCAGAAAGCATAACTTGTGAGATGTCTTTATATCTGAGCAATAACTTGACAGATCACAACATCCTTAGTTTATACTTTTTTTTCCTTCGGGATTTTGCTTTATTGGTGTCTAACATTGGGTTTCGTTGTAGTCTAAGGCAAGCCTGGTCACTCCCTTTCTCCTAGTTGACTTTTTTTTTTGTTGTTGTTGTTAATCTCAGTGGCTGCAGTATTTTTTTAAAATCCTTGACTTTCAATAACTTCAGAAGTACCTGAAAATAATTGTTCTTTATTAATGATTTTTAAACATTGTGGTCTCAAGACCTCTTAATACTCTTAAAAATTAAAAGACAAGTGGTTTTGCCTGAAGTTACTTTAAGAGATTTCTAAAATGAAGTTTATATCTATCAATATTTACTGTATTAGAAATTAAAATTTTAAAAATTGTGTGAAACCAAAATCCACAACTACACATTCCATTAGCTATCATAAAATATCTTGTGAGATGAGATAAATTAGGCCAAATAACATCTAGTTATAGTAGTTTCAACCTTAAAGACCTCCATGAATGCCATTATATATTAATTTTATGAGTTGAATATATGCTGTTTCAATCCTCAGATTCAGCTCTTCTATAAATTGCCTGGATTTTTTCTGCACTTATCTTTTGAGTTTTTTATATTAGTCCTCTTCTCTGTACTTTTAAAATCTTTTTTCTTTTCTTTTCTGCATTCCTAATGATTATACCATTGATTTCAATTGATTCAATTTTCTGGAATATCTATTCTACATCTTATTATTTCTAATTTATATCAATTTTATAATGATATGTTTTTGGTCTTTGGTTGGCTTACCTAATTCATTTACCTTTAATTCCCTTAATTCTGAGTTCTACATTCCTGATTTTGAGCAATTTATTTTTTGGATACTTGATCTTACAAGCTCACACTATAGTATGATCAACTTGAGCAGTAGTTATTTTCCTTTCAAACTGTATTCATGCTAATTATACTTTTGCATGCTAGCTAAATTTCTTCTTTAGTTTTTTATTATCCCCCATTTTGGGGGGGAGGTTTATAATGTGAGTCTGCATTTGCCACATTATTTCTTTACACTTTGCTTATCTTTATTTTTTATTTTTATTTTATTTTTTTTACAGTACTGGAGATGGAACCCAGGGGAATTCTACCTCTGAGCTACACCCTCAGCCCTATTTTTTATTCTTATTTTGAAACAGGGTTTCAATGAGTTGCAAAGAGCTTCACTAAGTAGCTGAGACTGTTCCTGAAGAGACATCCTCCTGTCTCACCTCCCAAATGCTGGGGTTAAATATGTGTGCCACCACACCCAGCTGACTTTGCTTAAGAATTTTTACTTAATTTTTTTTTTTTTTTTTTTTTTTTTTTTTTTTTTTTTGTGGTGCTGGGGGTGGAACCCAGAGGCTTTCTACCTCCGGGCTATACTCCCAGCTTTTTTATATTTTATTTAGAAACAGGGTCTCACTAAGTTGCTGAAAGCCTCACTAAGTAGCTGAGGCTGGCTTCGAACCCGTGCAATCCTCCTGTTTCAGCCTCCCAAGCGCGGGGATTACAAGCGTGTGCCACCACGCCCGCTACTTAAGTTTTTTTTTTTTTTTAAGAATTTTTAATTTAAGAATTTTTGCTTAAGAATTTTTACTTAGCTCATTTGTTTGCTCTCTTGATTTTGTAGCAAGTTTGTTGTGTTTAGTACTGCCTAAGATTAGTTATTAGTATTACATACAATTTGTTTACTTGGATACAAACAACATATTAAAATGTTTGTTTGCTTTTGAAGACTAGAGTTTTAAAAAGTGTAAAATTTAAGAATTTTCTTATAAAAATGATTGGAATGGGTAACAGGAAGAACTCTAGATGAAGAAGGAGACTCTATAGGTGAGCAAATAAGGTAACCGAACTTAGGGGACTGGAGGGTGGTAAGAGTGAAACTCTAAAGCACATGATGTACTTAAACAAACACATCAAAGTCAATCACTAAGCCAAGCATGGGAAGGAGGGAGGGGGAGGGAATGGGACGGGAATTGGGTAAGGGCTAATTGGGTGATGTGTGCATGATGTCTCCAGCATCTTTTGTCCCATCAAGATGTATGACTACAATGCATCAATAAAAAAATAAAAAAAGAAATGATTGCAGTCTTTTTGGCAGGTTTTGTTTACAGTCTAGCTAAAAATATAGTAAATTTAAGTGATGGTATGTGTCTTCTTGTCATGTCAAGTTGTAGCTATATATTGTTTTTTCTAAGCAATAAAATGTTTAAGTATTTCAGGTAAATAAAATACTTTTAAGCAACAGTTCTTTTAAATTAACTTATAAAATAACTGCCCTTATATCTTTATGACATTAATAAACATACTACAGTTAAGATATTATTTTAGTGTGTTAGAGAACCATAGCAAATCTTTACAAAGATGAAGTGTTCAAAACTTAATACAAATGTTAATTTAATCAGGTCAGGCAAAATCAGACATTTTTTAAAATAAGTTGTAATATTTCTGCACTGAAGTTAATGAATAATAAATACAGCTAGAAGCCAATGTATTTTTATCACTTGGAACAATATCTTGAACTCTATCTTGCATTTTGTGCTAGTCCAGATAACAAGTTAGCAGTATTTTAGTGCTGTGCTTCTATTCAAATAAAGACACTGATTAAAATTAAGCCCCTAGAAGCATATGATGGTATATATGATCCACAATAATTTTTATTGGGTTGCAACTATAACCATTGTAAAATAATTAGGAAACTTTCTTCTAAAAAAATGCCTAAAATCTAAACAGTGTCATTGAGAAGAGATTTTTAGGGTTTATAAATCTGGCTTAGATTTTACTTCTTTTCCCCCTACATATGTTAACATTTTTGAACCTAGAAATTTTACAAGATGAAAAGAATTTCTACTTTCATTTGGCACCTCAGGACATCTCACTGTACTTTTTTTTTTTTAAACATAATGCTTACCATTTTGATATAACACTTCAGAACTAATTCTGAGAACTCCAACTTCTACAAATCCCCAGAAAATCCAGTTTTAGAAATATGAACGCTTTCTTTTGAATCAGTAGCATCTCAAGTCTACTCTGAACCACCCACTATATTATTAAAATTGTATATCTATTATTGAATTATATCGTTGTAACACTCGGAATATGTTCTTAGGAATCACACTAAAGGCAAAGATTTATATTGAAGTACTTCACAGAATTATATTAGCAAAAATGTAAAATCCATTTGCATGTTCAATAAAAGTGAATTTCCTGGAATTCTAGATTGAAGTGATTTTCTCCTTATCTTGTTTTTAGTGGGCCAGTATCCTACCTACCCTGATGACTTTGCTGATTCTTTACTGCATTTACTCTGCCATTTTTGGAAACATAACACAAATAAAAAATAAAACATTATAACACAAATTAACAAAAATAAAATAAAAACTTCTCTAATTCCTTAACCTAAATTAATACATTGAGTATAAGCATAAATATGATAACAGTGCATGTGTGTGTGTGTCTAATAATGTCATATTAGTTTTAGAACTTATTTTTCATTTATTAATTTGTTATAAACAGAGTTCTAAGTCATGGGATATTGTTTTACAGCAAAAAATTATAAATGCTTGCATAATATTTTATGGTAGGAATTGATATGCCATTATTTAATAGTCTTATATGACAAACATGTAAGTAATTTTTAGTTTTTCACTCTTTTTATTTCTCTTTTTTGTGGTACTGGAGATGGAATCCAGTGGCATTCTACCTCTGAGCTATACCCCAAGCCTTATTTTTTTTTTTAATTCTTTATTTTGAAACAGGATCTCATTGAGTTGCAAAGGGCCCTCCCTAAGTGGATGAGGTTGTCTGTGAACCGTGATCCTCCTATCTTAGACTCCCAAATGCTGGGATTGCCACTGTGAGTCACCACACTTGGCCAAGTTTTTCACTCTACATATAACGTTGAAAACTTGTCCATTTCTTTTCTTAGGCTATCATTCTAGAATTATGCTTTCTGTGTAAGAGGTGAAAGTATCAAAGGTACATGTTCCCAAATGAAATTAGAAAACTTGGGACCAATATATATTTTTATAAGTAGATAAAAAATTTACTTATCCATAACTCATACCTGTTCCTCTCTTTTGATGCCTTCTGATTATAAGTAGTCTACGGAATATAGTAAAGAGGGAACATTTTTCATATTTACTAGCCATGTTATTTCTTTTGGGGGAGGGAGAGTACTAGATACTCATTCATATTTTTCCCATTTCCCCATTTTTCTTATTTATTGGAATAAATACTTAAACTATTAAGGCTCAAATATGCATTGTCATATATGACAGAATATTTAGTAAATTTAGCTTTGGTTCATAATATTTTAAGATGGTGATTTTTTTGTAGTAATCAGTTCTACTACTAATATTACATTTATCCTTCCTTCCATTAACTATTCCACACTTGAATGTGTTCTCTTCATGTGATCATTAAAATTTACTTTCTATACATAGCTATTATGTGACTGCAATGTTTTAAGATCTAGAACAGTTTTTTTCTTAGGATTGCTTATGGCACATATTTATCTTATTTACCTATGTCACTGATGAGTAATTATGAGCCTCTTATTCCTTATAGCTAAGTAAGATTTTCTTCATATAATTTTGTCCTTCCTTCCTTCCTTCTTTCCTTCCTCCCCTCTCTCCTTCCTTCCTTCTTCCTACCCTCCTTCAAGCTTCCTTTTTTTTCTTCCTCAACCAGGAGTTTCTGACTCATGAATAATTGTAATATAATAGGAATTTTCAAGTATTTTTCTCTGGTTAAAGATTTGAGATGCTTTTAGGATATTTTATTTGGTATTTGATTAATTTGTAAAAAAAATCTGCCTTTATGACACAATTTGTAATTGTAGAAAACATTTTTCTATTGTCTGTTTCCTTGTGTAACTGTTTGCCATCTAGTGGACAATCCAAAGGCTGCATTGTTTTGTAAAATAGAGGGTTCTATGGAAGATACATGGAGATAGAAATTGAAATTGGTCAGAGATATCTTGTGAAAATGTGTGTTTTCTATTAGTGTGTACAAAATCAGATTACATAGGATAAAAATACTTAATCTTTTTTGTTTAGTCCTTATAGACTGACATTATAGATATACAAATTTATCATAGATAAAGCAGATTGTTCTTATTATGTATTGATAACAGTATTTAGTATTTGAGATTAAAAAACTAATTTGTATACTTATTATACAATATGTGCAGTGTCAAAGATATGCATGTAGAGCAAAAATAAATTTCTTGGTTCCTCCTTAATTTCAGAGATAATCTAGTCAATGAGAAAATGAAATTTAATACTATCAAATTAAATTTTCAGTACTGAAATAATTATTTTAATAGATTTCAAAGAAATACCATATAAATAGTCAAGAAATAATTATTTTTCCATGTGATCTTACCTAAACTGCTAATTATCAATATTAAAATGATAGCATATTTTCTTCAGATATGTAAAATAAATTTATTACATTTGTGATTACCATATTTACATATATTTGTAATGGTAAATGTATTTACCTCCAAAGTACTTGTGTACCATAAACAACATGAATATAAAAACCATTTATAAGTGACTATGATCACATATGTTTTTGTGAAAATTTAGAGATCACAAATTTTTAAACTTGGTCTGCAGTTGTAGCAAAAGGGCATCTGAGAATAAAGAAACTTTATTTAAAAGATAAGAAAGAAAGAATTATATCACTTCTTTTTAGAAGCTATACAAGTCTGAAGACAATAGAGGAAACTCTTAAAAGTCCTGATATTACCAAAATTCATCTTTAATATCTTTTTCTGGGGGGGTACTGGGGTTCCTGGAAACCGTTCTACCTCCGGGCTACACTCCCATACCTATTTTTTATTTTTATTTGGAAACAGGGTTTCTTAAGCCAGCGAGACTGGCTTCGAACCTGCACGATCCTTCTGTCTCCACCTCCTAAGCGTGGGGATTACAAGCATGCGCCACCATGCCCAGCATCCATAATATCTTTTAAGGATGAAGATGAAGTAATATTTCTTACACAAGGAAAAGATAATCTTTTTCATACAAGAAGAAGCAGAAAAAATTTCTTGCCATTAGTTTTTAGAGGATGTTATTTAGGCAGGTGTATGGTAATAGATGAGAAAATAGATATAAACAAAAACAAAGCTTGAAATGGCAAATATGGAAGAAGGTAAGTAGTTTAACTGTTTAAAGAATTTATAACATAAATATGTAGAAGTAACATATATAACAAAGGACAAAACAAGGAAGAAAGTATAGAAGTTTACTATGATAAATCCTTATGCTACATGTGAAGTAGTTCAGTATTATTGGAAGATAAGCAGTGATATCTAATTCGAAAGCAACTATAATTTAGCTGGGTGTGGTGGCTCATGCTTGTAATTCCAGTACTTGGGAGGCTGAGACATTAGGAGTACACAGGTTCGAAGCCAGCCTCAGCTACTTAGGCTCTTTGCAACTTAGTGTCACCCTGTTTTCAAGACAAGTTATATCACCAGGAATAGTCAAAAGCAGGGCATAATCATATATAGCCATTTTGTGCAGAAAATATGCATATATATATATATATATATATATATATATATATATATAATCGCAGACCTTACAGACCTTCAAAATATATATAAGTAGCTGGGTGTGGTGGCATACACTTTTAATCCCAACACTTGGAAGGCTGATACAGGAGGATTGAAGGTTTGAGACCAGCATCAGCAACTTAGTGAGACTCTCAGCAACCTAAGGAGACCCTGTTTCAAAACAACAAAAAGAGCTGGGGAGCCTGGCAGCCTGGCGTGGTGGTACACGCTTGTAATCCCCGTGCTTGGGAGGCTGAGATAGGATCGCTCAGGTTCGAAGCCAGCCTCAGGTACTTAATGAGGCTCTCAGCAACTTAGTGAGACCCCGTTTCCAAATAAAATACAAAATAGGTCTGGGAGTATAGCCTGGAGGTAGAAAGCCCTTGGGTTCCACCCCCAGCACCACCACCACCAAAAAAAAAAAAAAAAGAGCTGGGGTTATAGTTTGGAGGTAGAATGCTCCTGGGTTCAATCCCTGGTATCCCCCACACCACAAAGGTGTGTGTGTGTGTGTGTGTGTGTGTGTGTGTGTGTGTGTCTGTGTGTCTGTGTCTCTGTGTGTGTGTGTGTATAAAACTGATAACTGCTGAAAGGAGACACAAAGCTACAATTTTAGCCATAATCTGTAACACTTTTTTTTTTTAGTAAATGATAGAAAAAGCACACAAAAATATTAGTAACATATAAATCTTGGAAATTACTATCACCCAAATTAACATAGCTGACACTATAGACTGCTATATCCAGCAATAACAGAATATACTTTTATGAAGTTCACATGGAATATTCAATAATATAACAGTGTATCTAGAATGTCTCTTATAGTCCCCAGCATGGCCCTAAGGGGAGGAGGTTGTGGATGCCTTAAAAGTGGGGCCAAGCCTGGCGTGGTGGCGCACGCTTGTAATCTCCATGCTTGGGAGGCAGAGACAGGAGGATCACGCTGGTTCGGAGCCAGCCTCGCTGGCTTAAGAGACCCTGTTTCAAAAATATAAAATAGGTCTGGGAGTGTAGCCCTGGGGAAGAAGGGCTTCCAGGAACCCCAGTACCACCAAAAAAAAAAAAAAAAGAAAAAGAAAAAAAAAGTGAGGTCAAATGGGTCTTTCATGAAGCAAAGGTTTCAACTTCTAATAAAGTCCAATTTAAACATTGATTATTTCACTGGTGGAACATCATTGAAATGAAAAAAAAAATAGAAATGTGGAACATGTTAGTGTTTGCAGGAGATTAAGCAGTTTGGGGTAGGAGGGATGTGGTTATAAAAAGGCAATATAAAAACTTTCTAGTGATGAAAATGTTCTATATCTTATATGTATTTATGTACTTTGTTATTTTACATGAGGAAAATCAGGGTAAAGGGTAAGTGGGGTTTCTCTGTATTTTTCAATTACATGTTAATTGATCAAAAATAAAAAGGTTAATTAAAAATATGTACGTTTAAAATATTACTGGAGCAAAGCACACTTTTCTGAAGGTACAAGTAATAAATGGTAGTTTACTTCTTCCAACCTAATATCAATTTCAGAGGGCTTCACAAAATACTTTTATGCCCTTGAAATCTTTAAATTTTTCTATATAGTTGAGAAGCCAGGCTCTGTTCTATGTGTATAATACTCATATATTTCCATAGACATGCAAGTTGTTAGTAAACACACTAAAAAGATGTATTTATTTTTCTAAACAATAGGTGGCATCTTAGTTTCACAAATAGAATGATGATTTATGCTGATATGTCAGAAAATTTACAAATTAATTTAGAATTTAATCTACATGATTTTAACCAGTTTAAATAAATTTTTGTCTACTATTTGCACTGGAGATTTTGCTGCTCTTGGGGAAAATAAGCTACAGATTTCATAATGTAGTCTTATGTCCTTTTGAACAAATTCTTATTTATACAATTAATGGGAATATTCTTTTTCTCTCAAATCTATATAAGAAATTTTAACTAAGATCTAATAATTTATAATGCAAGTGAGGTATTATTTTTCCAGGTTCAGTTAGTATTATTGAAATGTGAAGAAAAGTAGAATGTAAGTATTGGATATATAAATGACACAATTTTATTTTCAAAATGAAATTTAGATTATTTAGAAATACTAGCCTTCTAACCATGAAATTGACTATTTTATATCTCAGGCACTGACTATTTTCTTTTTTCCTCTCTATCAGATTTTGAAACCTTGTAGGGGTTATTTTAAGCCAAAAAAAATCATACTAGGTGAGAATAATCACTATTGTTTTTAGGTATTCTATATAGTCTATCCCAAAACAGAAAGAAATATATACAAACACACAGACACACACACACAGACACACACACACACACATACACACACATACACATACAAACACGCACACAAACACCAAAACCAAAAACTAAACCTCACTTGGACCTGAGATATAAGATTATAAGAGATATAAGTTCTTTTATAAGTCACATTAGCACACAACCCCAAAGGGCAAAGCCAGCCTTGGCCTTCAGGTTTCAGCCACCAGCCCAAAAGGATAAAAGCCCAAGCCCTGAATAAATAAGTGATGAAAACAATTAAGGTTTTCCATTTAAAGAGTGTGTTTGAATCCAGGGACTGCAATTTTTGAGCAATGGAATCGTGCTTAAGTTTTCTAATCTCTGAGGAATCAGTTTCATCTACAACATAATCTGTTGTGTGAATTGTTTTGAGTATATATATATATATATATATATATATATATATACTCAAATATATATATATATATATATACTCAAATATATATATATATACTCAAATATATATATATATATGAAAACTATTGTCTAACAGGGATATTATTTTTGCTTTTATTCATTAGAAAGTAAAATTTTAAAATGAATTCAATTTATAAGTTCAAGCCATTATTAAAAGAGTACTAAATATAAATTTCCAATAATAACCAACTAGTTGTGAGCTAAAAGAGACACTTTTTTTTTTGGTGGTGGTGGTACTGGGGTTCCTGGAAACCCTTCTACATCCGGGATACACTCCCAGACACCTATGTTTTTATATTTTTATTTGGAAACAGGATCTCTTAAGCTAGTGAGGCTGGTCTGAACCTGTGCGATCCTTCTGTCTCTGCCTTTCAAGCCCGGGGATTGCAAGTATGCACCACCACGCCTGGCCTAAAGGAGACTCTTAAAAAAGAAGAAAATAATAAAACACGAACAATCAACGTTTGAGAAGCACACATGGTAGAGAAAAATTAGTAATAGTAGATGTGGTGATATTTGAAGGAGAATGTCTATGTAAGACATAACTGAGAAGATGAAATTTGAGCCACATACTGAAGTGCTGGAGAGCAGTGCTGAATCACACCGCACCAAACTGAAGGAAGAAGGCTGGCCTTTGAGGAATAAATGACTTAGATTATTCTCATATAAGTGGTTGGGGATCTTTTGTCACACATCACACAAATGTAAAACCAATAAAGTATATTGATTTTAAAAAGGCATTGAAAATTATTTAATAATGTATCTATGCTGAAAATAAATAAGCTGTATTACTTTTAATGTGTGCTGAATTTTAACAATCTTTTTATTAGTTGTAATTATACATCATAGTGAGGTTCAAAGTAATACAAACATACTTTATGCAGCTCTTGATGTATTTCTTTCAGCATCCCACCCTGCTCCTTTCCCATACATATTAATGAACTTGATAGTAGTAATACGTTTTTATATTTCTATGGTATTATTTGAACAGTTTCCTTTCTCGGTCCTCCTCCTTTTTCCTCTCCTCAACTCTCTTCCACAATCCCCTTCTACTTTTCTACTTTCTGTTCACATCATTTAAAGTTCCCTATTTCTCTCTAGCTTCCACATATTACAAAAGACACAATTTTTTACTTTTGAATCTGGATAATCTCACTTAGCATAATATTCTATAGTTTCATCAATTTTTCTGCAAATTACATAATTTCCTTATGGCAGTGTAGCATTTTATTGAATGAATATACCACATTTGCTTTATCCATTCATCTACTCAATAACACCTAGGTTTGTTCTATAATTTGACTATTGTGAACTGTGCTGGTATAAATATGGGTATGCATGTGTCACTATAGTTTTCTACCTTTATTTATTTGTTTATTTTTGAAAAAAACCCTAAGATTGTTGTATCTGGGTCATATTGTGGGTTTTTTTTTGTTTTGTGTTTTTTTTTTGTGGTACTGGGGTTCCTGGAAACCCTTCTACCTCCGGGCTATACTCCCAGACCTAATATATATATATATCCAGTGCAATCCCCCTGTTTCAGCCTTACAAGCCTGAGCCACCACGCCCTCAGGGTGTCACTAAATTGCTGAAGGTTTTCGCTGGCCTCGATTCTCCTGTCTCAGCCTCCCAAGCGCTAGGATTACAGGCGTGCACCACCATGCCAAGCCCATGTTGCTGTTCTAATCCTATTCTTCTGAGGAATCTCCATACTGATTTCCATAGTGGTTGTACTAATTGGCTATCCTATAAACAATGTATAAGAGTTTCTATTTCTCCACATTTTTTCAGCATTTATCATTTTTTGTATTCTTGATGATTTTCATTCTAACTGGAGCTATATTAAATTTTAACTTGGTTTTTATTTGAATTTCCATGGTTGTTAATAATGTTGATTTTTTTACATATTAATTGATGATTGTATTTTTTAAAGTGTCTATTCAGTTTGATTGTGATTTATTAAGTTTTTAAGTTGTTTATTAGTTCTTTGTATATAGCAAATCTGATTGCTTTATCAGAAAAGTGGTTAGCAAATATTTTCTCCAATTCTGTAGGCTCTCTATTTACATATTTAGTTGCTTCTTTTTCTGCATAGAAGCATTAAAATTTGGTGTCATTCCACTTATTGATTTGCAGTTTTATTTTCTGTGCTTTTGGGGTCTTAGAGAGTTGCTCTTATGTTTTCTTATAGTAATTGCAAGGTTTTGGCCTAATTATTAGGTGTTTAATCCATCTTAAGTTAACTTTTGTGCAGGGCCAGAGGTTAGAATCTAAATTTTATTCTCCTGGAAATGGATTTCCAATTTTTCCTGGCACCATTTGTTAAAAAAAAAATCTACCTTTTCTCCAGCATATGTTTTTGGATTTTTTGTTAAATATCAACTGACTATGTGTGAGATTTTGACTCTGTACATCTGATCTAGTCCCTTGTCCTATATGTCCATTTTTGTTCCAGTATCATACTGTTTTTGCTATAATTTTTTGTATAATAAATAAATATATTTTATAATAAATATAATATTTCATAATAAACATATTTTATTATATTTTGTATAATACATAAAATAAATTTTGTATAATTTTTAATCGGGTATTGTGATGCCTTCAGCATTGTTCTTATTTCTCAGAATCACTTTGGCTATTCTGGGTCTTTTTTATTCCATATGAATTTTAGAACTTTTTATTTTCCTCTGTGAATTTGGAATTTATACCAAAGAAGTTGGGTAAGTCTTCTAGTTTAATAATTATAACCAAATTTCTTACCCGGGAGAACATGGTTGAAAATATAACCTATGCATTTCCTGTAGTGTTTTTTTCCTAGTTGATTTACTTTGCAATCACTATATAACTAAAATTAAGCCTGCAGAATTGAGAGGGAGCATGGTCTTTGTGTTCTCTACTAAACATTTTATCATCAAGCTGGCCATCAGCAATATCGGTTAATATTCAGTTCTACTGCCTAGCTGTAAAGCAGAACCTTATAGCATAACACATACACTCCGAGGGAGGAGTTAAGAAGAGGAAAAAAACATGATCTATTGCTTTTTACTTATGAAAACATAATTCACATCTAGTTTGGACTGAATAGGAATAAAATTGCACATTCTAAACACTTTTACTGTTCACTTGCCTGTGGAAAATGCTTTCAATAAGCAAATTTAAATAAGAGAGAAATATGTGATTTTGTAAAACTCAAATGCTGCCCTCATAAAATATTTCTTTTTCTTTGGCAACACTCCTGAGCTCAGCATAACCTGCTGATGTTATAAACTGGTAAACTGTCCAGTATTTCTTCAGTTCTAATAAGTATTGATAACACAGTGATATGATAAACACTTCAGCCACAGAAATGATTGTTCATGCAAAATTAATTTTTATTGACATTAATGAACATTCTATATTGTAGAAAGTTTTAAGAGATTTTGTCATTTATTTTCTCTATTAATCTTAATAGTATGGAATCTAATTCTTTAATTTCTAAGTTATAGCTATTGTAAAGACAGTGAATACCGTTGAGATGTTTTCATGATTGGCCTTTTCTGATCAGACCTATCTATGAAGAATTTTGACTACTACTTTAGCTCCAGGAACCTAAGTTACATTATGATTGGAATGATTAAAAACACCTGTAATATGTACAACATGTAGAATACCCATCATAACAATCAGATATTAGAAAGATATAGGACCAAACACAGAAAATATAAGGTGTTATGTAAGATGATGAAAATAAAATTTAGAGAGTTATGGCAGAAGTATGGAAACCAAAAAGAAATCTGAGAGATCTAGGTGCCATTATTAGCTCAGCAACAGGTGGAGACAGGAGGATTGCAGTTCATAGGCACCCTCAGCTACTTAGGTACCTTTGCAACTCAGTGAGACCCTGTTTCAAAATAAAGAATAAAAAATAGGGCTGGCGGTATAGCTGAGAGGTAGAATGCCCCTGGGTTCCAAACCTAATACCACCAAAAAAATAAAAGTTCTCACCTAGCCTCAGGTACTTAATGAGGAACTCTGCAACTTAGTGAAACTGCTTCAAATAAAAAAATAATAAAAAATAGATCTGGAGATGCAACTCAGAGGTAGAACACCCTGGGTTTCATCCCCAGTACCACATAAACAAACAACAACAAAACAAAAACAATATAAAACAAAAAATTCCACAGAATATCCAAAGTAGTTCTCAGCCACAAGAACTATGCATGAGGCATAAAAATATCTGACTTAAGACTATACTAAAATGCCATAGTAATAAAAACAGCATGGCTCTGGCACAAAAGCAGACACATAGAACAATGGAGTGGAATAGAAGGCTCAGAAACATCCACACACTTACAATCATTTGATTTTTGACAAAGAGGCCAAATATACACTCTGGAAAAAAAATCTTCAACAAATGGTGTTGGCAAAATTGGTTAACCATATGCAGAAAAATTGGCAAGAAACCCCACTTTCTCAACCTGCATAAGAGTCAATTCAAGAAACTCAATACTAAAAAAAATCCAATAAAAAATGGGCAAGTGAACTAGACACTAGACACTTCACAAAAGAAGATAGTCAAATGGCCAATAAATGCATGATAAAATGTTCAACATTATTGGCAATCAGAGAAATACAAATCAAAACTACCCTGAGATTTCACCTAACTCCAACTAGAATGGCAATCATTCAAAACACAAACAACAACAAATGCTGGCAAGGATGGGGTGAACTCTAAAACATTGTTGGTGGAATTGAAAATTAGTGCAACCACTTTAGAAAACAGTGTGGAAGATCCTTATAAGAATGGGAACAAATTTACCATTTGATCCAGCAATACCACTTCTGGTTATCTACCCAAAATAGGAAACCAAACTACCAAACCTATGCATGTGTATCTATGTTCATAGTTGCACAATTCACCATTGCCAAACTCTGTAGCCATCCAAGGTGCCCATCAACAGATGAATGGATTACAAAACTGTGGGATATGTACACAATGGAATTTTACTCAGCCATAAAAAACATAATTACATAATTCTCAGGGAAATGGATGGAATTGGAGGACATTATGCTAAGCGAGATTAGTCAGTCACAAAAAGTAAAAAAAATCGGATGCTCTTCCTAATATGTGGAAACTAGGAAAAAAGAGGTCATAGGAGGAATTCTAGATAAAAGAGAAACCATAGATGAGCAAATAAGGCTACTTAACTGAAGGGGATGGAAGGAGGGAAGAGGAAAATTCCCTAATGTACTTGATGTACATTTCTAAATATAAAAGTCACAACTTAAAGGAAGAAAGATTTATTGACTTCTCAAACATGAGAAGGAGAGAGGGGGAGGAAATGGGGTAGAAATTTGGGAAAGTCTAAATGAGTGATGTATACATACGTGTCTGTGTTTACCATGTTGTACCCCATTAAAATATATGGCAATAATGCACCGATTAAAAAAAAGAAGAAAAATCTTCTCCCTCTGTTTGATCTCTGCTTCTGGCCCCCACAATATGAATGGAGCTTTATGTGCTTTCTTTGTTCACTTCCTGCAACCATGTCCTGAGCTTTGAAGATGTGACCTAACCTGACATGAACTGAAACTCTCAAATCTCCAAGAAAACTGTGAGTCAATAAATCTTCCTTTAAGTTGTGTGGTCAGTCTTTTTGGATTATACAAGTGAGAATGTTGAGTGAGAAGCTATTTGACAAGATGCAATTCATAGGGCTAATAATTGTGGAGTGCAGAGCAGGGCACAGAGAAAAGCTGAAAATGAATCTGGAAATAATATATAGACAAAAGGCAAATGACCAGTAAAGTCTCTTATAAAAATCAAATTTATTACAAAAGTCTTCTCTAATGTTTATTTCTACCAGGTTATCAGAGCCTTAATTTTAAGGTCTATCCACTTAACAATACTCAGAGAGGTTCTTCAAATCAGAACCTAGTGTACTGTGGTTCAGTACTCATGTGTACATGTATTCAATACAGATCTGGTATGCAGAGATGTGTAATGGAGACTAGATACTTCTGCTAAATGGGCCTATATGGTGTCTCATTCCCAAATATGCCTCTGTGTTTCTTAATGTATATTGATGTCATGATGCCCAGGACGAAAAAGTCTTTGATACTGGTACATCAATGTGGTTCAGACAATTTGATAGTAAGGGACTATGACAGGAATTTGTAATTATCCTGGATAAGGAAAAGTGTTATCTGTTAATCCAGCAATAAAGCCTGAGTTCATAGGGTAGTAAAAGTTACAGTCATATGGCTAATTTTAAGCAATTTTACTACTTATCACCTTATTACCTGGGAAAATCTTTGTAGTAAGAGTCTTGTATTGTTAGTGTTGCTGGAACCAGAGAAAAGAGCTTGACATTCAGGGAGAGGACTTCTCCTTAGGTTTCTCTGAAACAGAGCTTTGAAATACCATCTTCATTGGGGTGAAGAGTGAAAGAGTTGTATTCTTAACCACCAGAATATTTACATCTCAAAATACAGAATCTAATTCCTATTTCTATTGAATGTAGCACAATAGACCCATTTTTCTTAATTTTTAAAAAATGTGGATTTTTCTACTTATTAGCCACAACCTCAGTGGTATAAAAGATAGCGCTACTATTGTCTTTTTTTTTTAATTTTTGCAGAACTGGGTGTGGAACCCAGAGGCACTCTGCCTCAAAGCTACATCCCCTGCCCTATTTTTTGTTCTTTATTTTTAAACAGGGTCTCACTAAGTTGCGGAGGTCCTTGCTAAGTAACGGAGACTGGCCATGAATTCCAATCCTCCTGTCTCTGCCTCCTGAATGTTGAGATTACAAGTAGGTACCACCACGCTCGGTTTTTGTCAGTTTTGATGTTGTGGGTTTTCAATTTCACTTGGAAACAGCTTTTCTAGTGTGGCAGCAAAATAACAGGTGATAGTGAAAACGCAGTTTTGGACTAGGCCTCTTGAGCTCAGCTGTCACTCTCACGGAACAGTGAAATCATTACCGATTGTTCACACAGTCACATACATGATTCGTAATTTTGTAAGAAGGACTGCTTTTCCTGTAACCGGACACTTGGGTAACTAGAGCACTCAGATTAATATATTGATGTGACTATATCTGTATTTACCACCTGGTGGAGCTCATATACAAAAGTTTGGCTTAAATACTATACACATATTCAGTGGGTCAATAAACAAACTATGTACAAAAGGAATATCTTTGAAAATATTATGTAGGTGTTTTCCCTATAATTTTCTTTATTCACCAGCATAAGTAAGTTACTAAGCATAGTGAAGTCTTGCCCTGGAAATTGGAAAAGGTAGGAAGCAGAAGGAACTTAATTCTAAAGCTGTTTTTTTTCCTGAACAAAAGCTTAAATCTTTTGAATGGAGTATTAGAGAGTGGAGGTTATTGAGCACAGTGAGATGGGAAAGCTACTCAGAGACTGGGAAGGGGGCAGATGCCCATGCATTCTGGGACTGCTTCTTTTTTTCTTACTGGTATTTCAGAGGGGCATTAACTCTTTAAATTGGGGTTTCTGTCCTCTTTAAAAGCTCCTGTGTCTGACATGCAGTCTGAGCAGAATAGAGAAAAGCAGAAAGACTGAAAGAACAGTTTTCCACACAGATAAATTGCCAGTAGCCAAGGGTTTTCCTGACCTCTGTTCAACCTTGTGGAGTAAATAGGAACCCCAAGAGTGATTGGTTGGATTTTCTGTCATCTTGGTCAGTGGGGGTCCTTTATTGTAATTAAGTTAGTTTATATAAAATGTTGAAATATTTTTTATACTGTTGGATGTGTGGACTGAGTTTTTATTACCAATAATTACTATTAGAGTGGGGCAGTTCTACCAGTTTCCTACAAATACTTTTAGATAGAATGTTAAAAGCTTTAGCTAATGTGGGCAGGTTAATTGCCTTTTTTCTAATCCAGGTTGAATTTTTCTTTATCTTATACAAGTCACAGGAATCCTCATGTCATTGTTAAGAACTTCTGTTCTCCGTTTTCTAGATATGCAGTAGGCCAAAGATTTCATCAAGCAGTCTTTATCCTCTGAAATCTTATTTACTTAGTATGCTATAGAAAAATTCTGGGTATCTGCCCTACTTATTTATTTGGTGTTCAGTTTATTCTAAATCCTAAAGACATTGTAAAATATCTTCTCATGTGGCTACAAAACCATGTAAAATGTCATAAAAGCCACTTTTTCCTATCGTGTAGGAGACCTCTCTTCCCACTTTTGTACTTTGCACCTCTTTTTTCATTTTTCTCCCATCCTAACGAATGTCTCTTAATTAGTTTTGCTTTGTGTATTTTTTATTTTTTCATTTTTCACTCATTTGCATTTTATAAGCCAATTTTAGATTTGTCTACCTCAGATATAAGATATAATAGAATTTTAGAATTTATCCCAGGCTTCATAACAAATCACTTGACCCTACACAACACAGAGTCCTTTGAGACCATTTTTACTTTTTTTTTCTTCTAGCTCTTTAACTCTTTTTTAAATCCAAAGAATGTTGTAACTAGTGAGAAAATAATTTTTTTTATAATTTTTAAGTCAACAAATCACTATGATGACTGGTAGCATATACAGAACCTTCATAGAGAATGAACTAAAAAAAAAACTTTTTTATATGAATGGGCACAGCCCCAAGTGATGGTCTTTGCCCTATCTAAATACAGATTTATTAAGTGGGACCTGGACTGCAATTTAGTCTCAATTTACCTATTCAGTCAAGCAACTTTGCGTCCATGTTTTCCACTTCTTTTGGTGAAAATAGGGTTAATTCTTAATATGAGTTTGAGCAATATTATCCTGATTATCCTTCATATTATGACATTCTGTTTCCATAAGATGTTTTATCTTTCCCACTAGGAAATGTACCATCCTTTTTCTTTTTACAACAGGACTGACTCCCTGTGTGTCAGCCGGGAAAACCTACTACACATTGGAAAGCAGCTGAGGAGGCTGATTGCAGCCTCGAGAGCCACACCTTTAATATATAAATTATCAAGTGTCATCATCTCCATTATTTTATTGTTTGTTTTCAGTGGGTTAAATGGTTTTGACCTATAGAATATGGTTTCTCAACTCCACATTGCTGATATTTTGGGAGATTATCCTGTGTCTTGTGGGATGTTTAACGCTATTCGTGGCCAGTACCTATTATATTCCAGTAAGCATCCTTTTGGTTATGGAAACCAAAAATGTCTCTAGATAATTGCCTAATTTTCCATGAGTGTACAAAATCACCTTCCAGTAAAATTATAAAGTTCATATGAACATATTAATGCATTTTAAAAGTTCTGTATTGCCTTGTTTCTCATCTTTATGTGAAGAACCATTTCATATTGGAAAAATCCTTTGGTCATATTCTTCATGACAGCAATTTCTCTTAGTTCTACAAAGAGAATCATGAGGAGGATTCTTTTAGAAGAAACCTTTAGATTAAACAAAAATACTTACAAATGTAGGTTATTCACATTAATTTTCATGTTCATATGTTCACATATAAATTTATTGTTCTATTATATCTAGGAAAAGAAGTCCAAATGAATTAGTAGGGCTTAACTTGAAGAATAAGACTAGGGAGGTAGAGTGTTTTAGTTTTTCACCACACACAAAAACGATAAAATTGTAGTAAAATTTAAATTGTCAGCATTTTTAAGTAGTTTGTTTAGATACAGAGAAATCAGATTTTCTCAAAAGGTATTATTTTAAAAGATGTACCTAAACAGATTTTTCATTATTGAAAGACAATAAACTTTATATACAATACACTTAATTGGCTAATAAAAACTATTCATTCTTAAGAAATTTCTAAAAGGCATACTATAAAAAAGTACTTAGTTATTTCCCAAAGGGCTTCATTCCGAAAGATAAGCAAATTCAAATTTAAACCATTTTTTTTTACAACTGCGTTAAGTACATCTCTTACGCTTTTTGCTATAAAATCTCTTCAAATAGAAAGCATCAAAAATTAAATTTGTGTTCTGAATGCCAAATCTTCACAATATTTCCCAGCTGTGTTGGTGTTCTAAGCTAGGCTCTTTCCCTTTAGAGTCGGTGTAATAAGCTATAATTGATGGTGGCGATGATGACGAGGCATGAAGCGAGTATTTCTCATGTAAGCTCATTCAGAGGAGTTTCGAGCAATCACTTGAGCCAGACTGTCAAGTTTTTACAGTGAATGAACAAAATTATATAAAAAAATTCTTTTTTGAACCTGATTTTTTTCTCTGGCCATCAATAAATCTTTATTTTTCTTTCATGTTTTAGAGGATTAAGAGTGGATTTATTTTCCATAACTTAGCTTCCTAAATTTTATCAATTATCTTTTCTTCAAAGTACTATACAAGCTTAAGTAGCCCTGAAAAGAAAATTTATACACAAAGTGCAGAATTAGAAAATATACGTCATTTTTTCCTTTGAGAGGTGCTATAGTTTTGCTGTGGATTTTCAAAGTTGTGTGCAGCATTTTATATTAGTAAGCTGACTTGGTATAACACTAATTTGAATGATGGCTTGGTAAATTCTCTCTCTCTCTCTCTCTCTCTCTCTCTCTCTCTCTCTATATATATATATATATATATATATATATATATTCAGATATTTAAGCATACATTTTACTATCTAGAGTTTAATTTTTTATATTTTAAGAAAATATTTATGTACAGAAAAACATTTAAATCTTAAATGATGAAAAATAGAGAACTTATACAGAAAATATAAGAAATTATGTTAGGAATCACTGACTTATTCAAACATAAAATACTTAGTCGACAGAGACTGTTAGAGGTCCTCAAGCTCAAATATTTTAATTAACTTCAAAAATCCTTCCCCAAAGCATGATATACCTTAGAATAACACTTGGTGAAAACTTGAAGAAATGATGAGAAATCTGATACAGAAGGATTAGTGCTTCTACTGGTTAGATATCTTTGCAACTCTGGTTGTCCAAGTATTAGTATCTTTATAGAACAGAAAACCGAAGACAAATAACTTGTTTATAGATTTATAAATGGAAAGTATTCAAGTTGCTACTTATCCCTCACTTCTCCCAAGTATAAAGCCAAACCTCTATCCATTCTTTAAAAAATCACATTAAAATTTAAAATTATAATTATCAGTATATATTAATTGTACAAAATAATGGATTTCTTTGTGACATTTTCATACATATCTGACATGTATATATGTGTAATTGACCTTGATCATTTAGATCATTTAGACCAATGTATTACTCTTTCTTACTTTATCTTAGTTCTTTGTCACTGTGACCAAAATACCTGGCAAGAACATGTTAGAGGAAGAAAAATTTATTTTGGCTCAAGGTTTCAGAGGATTAAGTTTGCACTGGGGAAGCTACATTGCTTTAGACCTGACATAAAGCAGAACATCATGGCAGAAGGGTGTGAAAGTGGAAGGTTGTTCATCTCCTGGCAACCAGAAAAGATGATAAGGGATAAGAGAGAAGATAAGTCCTCCCAGGGCAGCCCCAGTGGCTTCCTCCAACTAGGCCCTACCTTCTAGCAGTCCATTCAAGTGTCTATTGATTAATCCATATGGTAACCCAACTGATTAATTCATAAAACAGATTAATCCACTGTTGATGGCAGAGCCCCCATTGCCTAATCATTGTCTGGCCTAAAAACCCTACCTCTGAATCCTGCTGCACTGGGAACTATGCTCTCAACATGAGACTTTGGGGGCATTCCATGTCCAAACCATAACAACCATCTTTCTCCCTCAGTTCCCTTTTTTCTTTAATAGTCTCCCTTCTGCTTCCATGGCACTAATTTTTAATAGATTCCACAAATGAAAAAAATATTTAGTGATACTTGTCTTTTTAAATCTGTCTTATTTTGTTTAACATGATGACCAGCTTCATTCATTTTTCTGTAAATGACATAATTTTGTTCTTTATGGCTGAAAAATACTTCACCGTGTGTGTGTGTGTGTGTGTGTGTGTGTGTGTGTGTGTGTGTGCGTGTGTGTAGGTATACATACCTAGAAAATATATGTAAATATGTATATGTATATATTATACATACTATATATATATATATATATATATTCCTTTTTCCAGTTATTAACTCATTGAGGTTTCATTTCTTTCAATATAGTCTAGTTTTTTCTACTTTTCAGAATAAACATAAGTGGAATTATACAACACATATTCATTTTTGTTTAGCTTCTTTTAATGAACATCCTGTCCTTGAAATAATTTTATGTTGCTATATTTGGGAATATAATGGTCTTACCATGCATTTAATGTCTGCATTCATCTGGCATAGTTTTTTGTATATAGTGGGAAGTGTGACTCAAAATTTACTTGTTTTCACATGGAGATCTAGTATAAGGTGGCTATATATATGTATGATTGTTTTTGTCTCCATTTTTTGTTCTTCAATATGGATATCTTTGTGCCTATTCCATACAGTTTTAAATAGCTTTACAATAGATTTCATATCTGGTATTTTAAGTCTTTCTTGTTATTTTTTGAGATTTTCTTTGCTATTCTTAGCTTTCATCAGAAATCAGTTACTGAAAGAATGGTTATTGAGAAAATCTATCCACAATTGTAAATGTGTCAGTTTTTACTTTATATATTTAGTTATTAGATGCAATTTAATTTAACATTGTTAAATATTCTCTTCTATAGGAATCTTATATATGCAAGCATTAATAATGTTTTATAAATAAAACAACTAGAATATAATTTATGAGCATTTTGGACATAGCATCAAATACAATGGAATTCATTTCTTAAATAAAAGTTGTCTCTACTGGTGGGAGCGAAAAAAGCACTATTTTTCCCATACATTTATATGGTTATGAGCTATTTTTCTTAGTTATAATGTGTCAGTAAGTCACAGATATTGAAAACTATTTTCAAGTAAGCTAATTTTCAAAGAGGTTGTGAATATATTGACTGTTAGAATGGAGCTCTTGCCTCTTTCTTATCTTAGAAGACAAAGAGTGACTGCATATACTTTGGCTTGATAAGTTCTGTTCAGGTAAATCATAGCTTCTTTTTCCATTACAGGCTTAATGTATTACCACCCCAAACACATGCTATCCATTCTTCAGTGTTGTATGTAATAAGTAAATATGCAGTATTCCATTATTATAATGTTATGCTCTTGTTGCTAAATAGGGGTGAAAATTATAATTTATCATTTTTGTTATTAGTCCCCATCCTCTTTCTTAAAAAAAGAAATTTGGTCATAAAATAAAATATTTACTTCTTGGTTGAAAACAATAACAGATATGGTCCTGAAAACAATAACAGATATGGTCCTACCTAAGAAATGAAATTTATGGATCATCCCTTATGAAGATTCTATAGCAAGAAGCACTGCTAGCAGCTGAAGAATCCATTCTGAGTAAGATCAGAATAAGAATCCATTCTGAATAAGAATGTGCTCTCACCATTCTCATCCCAGTCACCACTTGTTTACTGATGTGCATATGACACTGAATCTCATAAAGATGATCCTGTTGTTCTCAGTCATTTTCTCTTATGTATTTTATGTTTTCTTTTGAGACAGAGCAAAATTCTATTATTGTTAACTGTCAAGATTATAATAAGAATTATCTGTAAAGTTAGAAGAAACAACATTTTACTTTGAATCAAGAAACAGATTGTGAAGGGAAGTCAATTAATTTGGCATTTCTTGTAGGAGAAATGTGTGCCTGAACTTCAGCACACAAAACTCCTGGTCCTCATGGGCAGCTTCTAAAGAAACTTGATATTTAAGTTTGTGAACCAGCCAAACTTGCATTTAAGATCACCACCATCTGAGACAGAATAAAACTGAAATCTTGCTAAGCCGGGCGTGGTGGCGCACGCTTGTAATCCCCCCGTTTGGGAGGCAGAGACAGGAGGATCTCGCAGGTTTGAAGCCAGCAGCGCGCTGGCTTGGGAGACCCTGTTTCCAAATAAAAATGTAAAACTAGGTCTGGGAGTGTACCCCGGAGGTAGAAGGGCTTCCAGGAAACCCAGTACCACCTTTTCACATAAATGCTTTTTGTGTAACGATTTATAGAATCTATAATGGATAGACAATGTGATCAAAGGAAAGAATGTACAGCAGGCAGAGACATATATAAGATTTATGAATCATCACTACAATTTTATCTCCTAAATAAGCCAAAAACCTGTGGATAGGCAATAGTTCTCTCTTTCCTCTTCAGTGAGGGCTTTGCTCTATATTTGCATTATATTTTCATCTGCTTGTGTATTAATTTTTAATTTAAAATTAATGTAATGAACTCTAAGTATTTTATAAGTTAAATGTAGATATTCCTCTTTCCTGAAATGTTAAAACAATTAATTGGCTTATAATGAGCTCCCTTAGGACATAGTTTTGCATTGTCTACTGATTTAAGATTTTGGACTCAGTAAGTATTCAGTAATGTTTCTTGAATAGATATTGTTTCTTGAATGTAGGGATTCTTATTCTTCACAGGATGTTAAAAATAAACAATCAGTTTAAGAAAAATGTAATTTTTGTATTCAACTAGTGAATGAGACTATATTCAATATTAATACTTTTTTTAACAAAATTTCTTTTCAACATCTCCAAGTGTGAGTATAAATCTCTTCACTTCAGGAGTGTGAAATAGAATACTCTGAAAATCCTAGCTGAATAAAATTTGTTTGATTAGGAAATAGATTATAAATGACACATGAAGTGAGAAATTTGGGGTGAAAATGTTTTCTTGGAAGTGAATGTGGCATTTTCTCTATGTACTTATTTCTTCCTTAGAGTGTTTGCTTCTACTCGTCTGCATACTCTTAAAAATGACAATCAAGCCGGTGTGGTGGTGCATGCATGTAACCCCAGTGCTTGGGAGGCTGAGACAGGAGAATCACATAGGTTTGAAGCCAGCCTCAGCTACTCAGTGGGGCTCTCAGCAATGTAATGAGACTCTGTTTCTAAATAAAGTATAAAGAACGTAGGTCTGGGAGTGTAGCCCAGAGGTTGAAGGCCTCTGGATTCCACCCTCACCACACACAAGAAAAAAAAATGACAAGTTTATACTGTATTGAAAAATAAAGGTCTCTATATTCTCTGCCATTTTAAAATTATTGCTTTGACTTGCCACTTGAAGTTTTCATTGCAAATCCCTATAATATTTTATGAACATTGATCTGTCTTACAACTGAAGAGGTTGACTTAGGAAACCAATCAGCAAACCTTTGTTGAATATTAATGGAGGATTTAAAATAACATTTGCAAACTCCTAGAATGCCTAAGTCTATGACAGAAGTTTTGGAGGATTAGAATTTAAAAAGCATAACCAAACATGAGCCGTGCTTTCAAGGTGTTTACACTCTAGGAAAAGAAATAAGACACATTTACATATGGCCATGTGAGATACCAAATACTTTCACTAGAATCAAGATTCCCAGAGAGGAAGATTATTTCAGCCTGGTACTAGGGAATGGTTTAAGGAATACTGAAAATAGTAATAAAAGCCAAACTGACAATACTAATGCTGGTAAGAGACCACTCCAACCTTTATGAAAAACCTTAAATATATGAAGTTATATAATAACTATATATATATATATATATATATATATATAATCCTCACAATAACTTCTTAAGGCATATATTCTTATTTTACAGATGAGGAAACCAAGGCTTAGAAAGGCACTAAAGGAAAAGGGGTATTTAAAGTACCAGTGTAAATTTCCTTAGGGAGAGAGAGCCAGTCATGTTTACTGCAGCATAGGGTGGAAAATAGTGGAAAATAATTAGGAAGTACATTGAGGATGTTAAAAGCCAGATGTCAAAAGCCCTTGAATATGTTACATGCTCATCTTTATTCTCCTGATCCATAATTTGCATGATTTCTCATGTAAATATATACTATAGAGTTTTGACCTTAATTTAAGATGGGAAAAAATACTAAGTTGGAAAAAGAGAATGCCAAGATGAGTATTGTGTTTTAGGGGGATGAATACATTTGAGATAAAATTTAAGAGGTGTTTGAGAATTACTTTAGGATAGACATTGTAAATTAATGACAACCAATACTTTTTATATATGATTATATAGCATTTTAAATTATGTCAGTTTTAAAACTGAACTTTTATCTTTTCTATTCATTCTTCATTACTTTACTTATACACAGAGCTCTCTGAATGTTTTAGATATTTAAATCTCAGAGCATCTTCACAGAGATATGATGTTAAGTATGTGTGTTCATTGTAGATGAAGCTACTAGAACTCTACGAATTAGGTGATAACACTGTGCTTTGGAAATTTCAAGAAGACTATTTAAGTAGAGCTATATGTTTGGAAAATCTCCTGTTCCAACAAGATTAAAGTACAGAGAAACACCAAGGCCTCTAAAAGAAGTACCAGTGGTGATTTATGAAGATCAGTAATATACAGGGTTTGAACTTTCCTATTTATGATTACTGACTTCAACTAGTTGTGAATAAAATTAGAAAATTAGAAATATAATCGTATAGAAAAACATACCATTATTATTTTAGAACTTATAGGAAATTATTAAAATACCTATAGACTAATTATAAGAAACCATCTAAAGAAAAAAAAACCAAAAAAGCCCACTATATGTGCTCATAATTAATCACTGGCTATTTTTTATAATGTTATATAGTATGCAACATTAATTATCCTATAAGGATAATTTTTCATAATTAAAAGATATAGTGGATAATAAATAAATAGCTTAGGGAATATACTCTTGGTAAATTCTATTTGAGAAAGTTTAACTTAGACAACATAAACAATTCTATAAGATTATGATGAGCATATCTTTTCTGACTTTGAAATCTCATGTTTTTTGTTCTAAAGTTCAAAATGTGAATATCTAGAACTTATTCTCAAAATTATACCCTGAACTTTTATAATTTTGACCATAGTAATCATTTGCAACAGGAAAAGTGAAGCTTTCAAGAAACAAATTTGACAAAAAATAATTTTAAAGATAGCCACCACTTTATTTTGAGGTATATCTGTAAAAGTTTCTTTTTTCATTTTTTCATTGTAGTCATACATCTTAATGGGGTAAAAATGGTAGAGGCATACATGCACACATCACTCATTTAGCCCTTCCTCACTTGCCACCCCGTTTCCTTCCCCTCCCTTCTTCTCATGTTGGGCTTAGTGATTGACATTATATGTTTGGGAAAGTACATTATGTACATTAGAAAATTTTATTCTTTTTTATAATGAAGTTAAACATGGAAATTAGGAAATCACACATAAATGACCATTGTGGATTTCAAGATTACATTAGCTTTTTTGGGGGGTAGGGTCCTTCCTTCTTTTCTTCCTTCTTTTCTTCCTTCCTTTCTTCCTTCTTTCCTTCTTTCTTTCTGTTCTTTCTTCCCTTTCCTTTTTGTACTAAAAATTGAACCCAGGGGCATTCTACCTCTAAGATACATCCAACCCCAGCCTTTAATTTTTTTTTCTATTTTGAAACAGGGTTTTACTAAGTTGCTGGGGGCCTTACTAAGTTGCTAAACCTGGTCTAGAATCTGCGATCCTCCTGACTCAGCCTCATAAGTACTGGGATTACAGGTGGTTACCACCACACCCAACTAGCAATTGCTTTTATGTTCCATTATTCCCTTATCATGAACTACTATTAAATGGCAAATAGGGATTGTAAGTACAAGACAACCTATTAATTTTTAATCATAATGAGGTGTTCATCTATTGTTAGATACCTAAATATTCCAGTAAACATTTGACTGAAATCACTCTTTATAAATGATGGCCATCTCTATAATCACTGATTCAATGTCTTGCTTTTATTATATAATAAAATTTAAAATATTAAAATAATATGATCATTTGAGATGTTCATTTGAATTTACATAATGACAACATGAAAAAACAAAAAACAAAAAAGCTGAAAAAAGAGCCCTTTAACATATATTTTTCAAAGAGCCAGGATCTAGTCTGGCAACCAAGTCTATACTGACCTGCATCATACAGTGGTGAAAAATCATCAGCAGATAATCAGAAACATTTACTGAGCCTTTTTTTTCTTTTTTTGTGCCCAGCATTGAATTAGATCCTGTGTTTGATACAAAAAGAAACTTATCATTTTACAATTTAGTGAAAGAAATAATATAACTAAAAATTTCTTTCCACATACAAGTGTACACACACACACACACACACACACATACACACACACACACACACACACACTCACACTCAGTATAGTCACTGCTTTTGGTATAAAATTCTTTAAGTTTTAACACACACATAGAGTTTTCTAACTAACACTACACCTGAATACAGAACAATTGTAATATACCAATGAGTTCCCTCATGTTGACTCTTTAAATCATACCCTTTCCCCTACTTATAGTCCCTGGCAACTACTGATTTGTTTCTCATTTCAAACTTTTTGTTTGTTTTCTTACAGAATATCATATTAATGAGACTTGTGTATTGTATACTCTTTTGAGATTTACTTTGTTGACTCAGCAAAGTGCCTATAAGGTTCAATTTGTTTGTGGTAAGCCTTAATATTTACTTATAAATAGAATTCCCATGTGTGGATATACCACAGTTTCCCCATTAACCCAAATATATTTGAATTATTTTTTATTTTAAGTCATTGTAAGTAGTGCTGGTGTGAACATTTCATGTACATATGAAAGTTAAAATTTTGTTCTTCCTAGAAATAGGAAGAATAGTTAAGATAACTAAAATTTCAACCACAGATTAGGAGAAAATATGTGCAACGCACATTTTATCTTGAATATAGAAAGTTGACTCTTGAGTTATTTGAGATAGTATGCCTAAAACAAGGAAAAACATGTTAGGGGAACTGAATGGTAATTTTGTTCTGAAATGAAACAATAATAAGAACATTATAACATAGCTGCAATAGTAATGTAAAATAATGTGGTAACTGGACAGATGCTTAAATTTGGACAGGCTAGATTATAGTAAATACATATCTATGAAAAATAGGAATAGAATATTAACTGAGAAATTTTTAACAAGGGAATAAAGAGGTCATTGCTTTTATAGGGCTGCTGCACACATTTAAAATACGAGAGTCTCTGACTATAAACCTTGGCATTTGGAGAGCTTTAGATGTGAAAAGCTAAGTCACAAAGTGATCAACCAAAAACCTATTATTCATAAAATACGTGGGAAAGAGAGACACATGATGTCCTGGTTATCTCAAGGCCAAATGTGTTTTAATGGGGGCCGGAGAAAGGAAATAAAATGTAAAAAAATTTAAATCATAAATCACCTAGTGTTCATATGTGTAGTTGATGTTAAAGCTTTGGGAAATGAACATAAAAAGATCTGTAGAGGAGGCAGTAAATGAGAAAGTATTACATAAGAGAGAGAAGGAAAAGGCAACTATGTGGTAAAATTAAAAGTGTTCAAGTGGCAGATATGACTTCAGGTGTTTCAAGATGGTAGTACTATTTCTGTGTACTATCCTAAGAACAAAGATAGAAGCTTGGATGATAGTAACAGGAACACATGCAGAAATAAAGAAACTTACATTTCTTTTGACAGAAGCTGTCTTCAAGAAATTTAACACTTATTATCATATTCCTTTTCCAGATGCTTTATGAAATTAAACTATGTTCAACTCATATTCTCTTTACCTTGATATACTTTTAGAAACCATCATGCAAAACAGATGCGTCTATGGACATTTCCTTCTAAGGAATTGTGTTATAATAAGGACTACTAAATAACTCATGTATAAAAATCAATATGTAGCAAAAATAAAATGAGGTGATAGACAATGGAGTTTAATAACAGTTATATCATTTTATGAGAAAAAGCATTTTATAAACTCCAGGTATTATTTCAAAACTAAAACAAATGTAAATATTAGGGTAGAGTAAAAAGAGTCTCTACAATGTAAGCTATATTTAATGTAATGCTATATACATGCAAATGTAAGCTATAGGTTAAGTTATAGGTAAATTAAAAATAAACAATTTTTATCTGCTAATCTCTATGTCCATATTTATCCTTTAAAATAATAATGAACAGATATGCAAAAACAAGAACAAAAGGCTTTTACAAAAAAAAAGTCTAGCAGGAAAAAAAAATAGTGGTTTGAAAGAACATCAGACAGACCTATGTTTGAATCCGAGGTTAACTAGAAGCAGTGTATAGAGTCTAGCAGAGTGCGGTACACATAGTAATTTTTTGAATAATTGCAGATGATATTTTTCTTCCCAGGCTTGGGTAGTATAACCCTTGCCCTAAATTGAAGCCTTCTTCTACATCTTAGAAACTATGTTCTAATACCATAGTTTAGTTCACTAAACCATCATATTTGTCATTTAAACCCATAGACTCAAATTTAAATTTTGGTGTCTGGCAGAAATGCTTATTTAAACTGCCCATCCTCCACCAAATATGGGCCCGTCTTTGCAAAAGTAGTGTCTTCTGAAGACTGTCAACTGCCACAACATTGCAAATCACTCATTTAGTCCTCTATCAGAGGAGTAGCTGGCAAAGATCTTATACCATTTTCCTGGCTCTTTTTTAAGGTTCTTTGCTGCTCAGAAGCTCTTTAATTTGATGCAATCCTCCTTATTAATCCTCATTTTAATTTATTGGGGTCTTAGTGAGAAGTATCTACTTTGCTTATATTTTAGAGTGTTGGACCTACCCCCTTCTCTAGTAATTTCAAAACATCTAGTCTACTTTTCAGATCTTTGATTCATTTTGAATTGACTCTTGTTCAGGGTGACAGGTTGGGATTTAATTTCATTTTCTCCACAAATGGATAACCAAGTTTTCTAACACCATTAAAAAGGCTGTCTTTTATCCAACATATGTTTTAGCACTTTTGTAGAAAATCAATTGGCTATGAGTGTGTGGATTAGTTTCTGTATAAAGGACTAATATATAGAATATATAAAGAACTTAAGAAGCCTCTAAAAACACAAAGAAGGCAATAATGGTCAAGTGAACCAAATAGACATTTCACAGAAGAAGAAATACAAATGGCTAATAAATACATGAAAAATGTTCAACATCAGGTCAGGGAGATGCAAATCAAAAGTACACTGAGATTCCATCTAACTCCAATTACAATGACAATCACCAAGAAGTTCAACAGCAATAAATGCTGGTGAGGATGTGGTGAAATAAGAACTCTTCTATACTGTTGGTGGAATTACAAATTAGTGCAGCCACTATGGAGATCAGTGTGGAGATTCCTTAGAAAATTGAGAATGAATCCACACTGATCTCCATAGGTGACTGCACTAATTTGTAATCCCACCACATAACAACAACTGAAGTATATATTGTTTTTGTACATAAGAGAACAAAACCCAGGTGAAGACTAGAGAGATAAATAGGCTTTAACAAGCTAGTTTCTGAGACTGAATTCAAAGTTACACATTCCAATTTTAAGTCTAACACTCTTTCTATGATTTCACAATGTTCCACAATAAATCAGAAAAAATAAATTACTTTGGTTGTTACAAACTACCCATTTTTAAGGGAAAAGTGATTTAGTCCTCCATGGAAAAGACCATTTGTCTCTTCATTGTTTTTAGATAATAAAACTATCAAGAATAAAACTATTTTCTTTTACAACTTAATAAATATTTTATAGTAGAAAATATTTGATTGTAGAATGTGGATCATGGTCAAATAGAACAAAATGACACTCCAGAGAGAAGGCAAGAGAATGCAATAAAATATGACAATGTAAAATGCCAGACTTTTAGATGACCATGGAGAGTGTCACCATAAGGGAGATGAGAGGCTGAGTCATGCTAGCTGATCACATTGGAAACATCTTTTGTTAAGTATGATGGTCACCTTTATGTATCCAATTAGGATGCTTCAATGGAGATATTTAGTAGACAAAAACTATAGATTTGTATGTTTTCTTCCCTAAGGCATCAGAGCAGGATACAGAGATTTTAGTGAATTGATAAGAATATGGTCCTCTATCAGATGACCTTTGTAACATTATTGTATAATATACTTTTTTAAAAATAAGTCACTGTAAATGCAAATGTATAAGATTGATCTCTGAGAAATTAGGACATTTAGGACCATAGGGGGGAATAAGAATTATCCATATCAAGGCCTTTAGTAGTTCAGACCTCTTCCTCTTGCTTTCCAGGTATCAGAATCTGTCAGGCAGGGTCCTACTTCCTCCCTCTCTGCAGACCTAGGTCTATGGCTACAATGAACCTATTAATTTTCTGTTGGAAAGTAACTGAAATGTTGGTGAAAACTATCATTTTCAATCTTTTAAGTGGCTTTTAGGTCTTTGCTAACAAATTTGAAATCCATAGTTTATAATTTTTATTTCAACCACATAATTTGTTTGTGTATAGTCTCAAGAGTCTTAGTATAAAATGCTACTTTCATTATTGTAAACACTTATGAAAAATTACCTGCCAACTTGAATTAAGGGCAGTTTCTTTTATAAGTATTATAAAAATATTGTTCTTAAGAAGTACTAAATAAGGCTCAAACCTTGTTTAGATATTTTAAAGCCCTATACAAGAGGATAAAAAAATTCATAGTATTTAAAATCATTTGTACTTAGTTCTGTGTTACCATATGGATAATTATATTTGTTATAAATTATACAATATTAGATAGCATACAGAAAAATAGCATGGTGTAGTGAAAAGTGTAGGACTCTAGATTGGCATAATTCAAAACTAATTTCTGTTTTTTTGTGATTATATGAACTTGAATGAGTCGTTTACTCTGTGTCTTACAGCTCTTATCCATAAATGGGGATTTGCTTCCCATCCATTATTAACTGATTATACCTTGCATATTATCATGAATAATAGGAAGGGACCTCATTCTACTACTTACATAGCTCCCTGTGTTGATCAGTACAATTGCCAGGGATTGAGATGATTTATATTAATAGTAAGAGTTATTTTAGAGTCAAAACCAACACAATATAAGCCAAGGTTTTAGCGAGCTTGCATAAATAGGGGTGGAATATCTGTAGTGCAAGCTGGAACAGAACTTCTCAACTTCATGCTGAGAAGACATCAGTAGGGTAATGTGTTCTCTGAAAAAAAATTTACAAATTGAAGAGTGCATATAGCTAGGCAATGAGCATATTTTTGAGCCATTGTCTGGGAACAGACATGATAAATTTTTCTTGGAGAATATTATGGTTAGATATAGACTGCCTCCTAAAGAGAATATGTATTATTTGTCATGGTTGATATAGTTAAAAAGTCATCAGGGTTGTAATGACTGAATCTGGGTGGTAACCTGGGAAGGTAGGGTGTGGCTAGAGGAGACTGTGGTCTTAGGGATTATGTATTGTTTCTTCCTCCCTTGCTTGCTCCCTTGTGTTTGGCCTCTGTGATGTGAGAGTGGAGCCTTGAACTCTCCAGCTCTCCACTTTCCACCACCATGCCCTGGGATCCATGGTCCCCAGCCTCACATAGACTGAACCCAAAATGCTCAAGGAAACTGTATTAAATAAATCTTTCTTTTTCTCAGCTATATGGTCAGTTCTTTGTATTATTGCAGTGGATATACTGATTAAGACAGAGAAAAGTGGAACTTCCGGGAAGATGGCGACCGAGAAAAGCGGGGCTTAAGAGCCCCGCTAACAACAAATCTCCATTACCACAAAATCAGCGCGTTTCATAGCCAGAAAACACCATCACCAGTGAAACAAAAAAATCACCAGGCTCCAGAGAGAAAGCGGACTGAGAACAAAGCCACAGAGGAGATACACCGGCCTCACGCCCGAGGCCGCGGCAGACGTGGCAGCAGCGCCATACTGCCGGCAGGACCGGCGAATTCACGGGACGGCTACACAAGCCGAGGTGAGCCACTGCGGAACAGCCAGGCAGGATTTCTTTGCGCAGAAAGCATCTAAAGCTCCCAGTGGCCGAGCTCAGCACACGCTGCAGGGATTCAGAGTGGAAATCAAAACCAAGAAGAAAAACACCAGCCCCACAGCCGAGGGCGTAGCAGTGGCGCCATATTGCCACCAGCGGCAGCAGCACCGAATTCAGCGAGGCCAGTACAGCTACATCTGCGTACTCAAGAACAGTGAGTCAAATTGTGGGCCACAGAGGAGAAATCCCAGTACTGTACTCCCTGGGACTTGACCCAGTGGGAGAGGGGCGGTGGCAGAGATATCACACCATAGGAGAACGTGCAACCTGGCACCCCCCACAGTCTAAAGCAGCCTCTATCGACTCTCTGGGTCGGAGACTCTGTGATACAACCCAGTAAAGGAGTAGTGGGGTCTGAGATACTACTGACTCGAGATCCAGAACACCTTAAGTGAAGTCATAGTGACCCAAGGGAAGAACCCAGAGAAGGCACAAACTTCCGAAATCATGGGAAAGAGGAATAATACTGGAGCAATAAATGCCCACAACCCCACAACATCAAAACCTGATAAAACAGAAAATTAGAGATTTCTAGAAGATCAAATCAGGAAAATAACTGTAGAAATAATAGAGGTGCTTCGAAAAGAACTCAGAGAGAGCCAAAAAGAGATAAAGGATGCAATTAATGAAGTAAAGGCCTCAATTCAAAGCACAAACAACCGATTAGAACACATGGAGAACAGAATCTCGCTCTTAGAAGATGAGCAATCCAAAAATGAATGCATAGTTTCTAATCTAGAAAAAAATATCCGACAGCAGGAATCTGATATTGAAGAAATATGGGCCCATTTTAAGAGAGCTAACCTAAGAATAATTGGAATAGAGGAGGGAAAAGAAAGTGAAACCAAAGGGATCAACAATCTCTTCAAGGAAGTAATAGCAGAAAATTTTCCAGACATAGAGCAAGAGATCGATACACAGGTCCAGGAAACTTATAGAACTCCCTTTAGACAGGATCGGAGAAGAGGATCCCCACGCCACATAATTGTCAAAATGACCAATGTGGAAGCCAAGCAGAGAATCTTAAAGGCAACTAAAACAAAGGGCCAAGTGACATTCAGAGGCAAACCAATTAGAATCACTCCAGACTTCCCAAACCAAGTTATGAGAGCCAGAAGGGCTTGGAGTAACATATTCCAAACTCTGAAAGAAAACAACTTCCAGCCAAAAATTTCCTACCCAGCAAAACTTTCTATCAAATTAGATGAAGAAATAAGAAGCTTCCATGACAAACAGAAACTGAAGGAATTTATGTCTTCAAAACCAGCGCTAGAGAAAATACTCAAAGAGATTAACTACAAAGAAGAAATAGGTAACACACTCCAGAACTAGAGAAAGAAGATTTTCCATCCAACAGACAACTAAGATTGGTTATCTGTGGAGATTCATTATTTATGTTAGTCTTTTACCTATCTCTAAAGGGTATTGTTTGCCTTTATTGTTGTTAATTTTTAGGATTTCTAGTTGTAATATTAATATACCTTCAGATATAGCAATTGGAAATATTTTATCCCATTCTATTAGTAACTGTTAACTCTGTTTACATTGTCTTTGGATATACAATATTTTTTTTATTTTTTAGGGAGTTTGTATACTCTTCTGTTGCCTGTGCCATTGAAATCATAACCAAGAAATCACTGCCAATTTCAATGTTGTGAGGTTTTATGACCCAGATTTTCTCCTAAATGTTTATAGTCTTAAGATTTATATTTAGGTCTATTATCTATTTTGAGTTAATAGTTGTATATGGGATTAGGTAAGGGTCCAATTTTATTCTTTTCCATGTACTTATTATTTTTTAATAATATTTAGTTTAAAGGTTAATATTTCCACCACCAAATGTTCATGGAAACCTTGTCAAAAATAACTTGACAATATAGGGAAGAATTTAGCTCTAGGCTTTTCTTTAACTCCAATGGTTTATATATCTGCCTTCAGAATAGTACTACACTGTTTCAATTATTGTAGCTTTATATGGTTTGAAATAAGAAAATATATATCTTCTAGCTTTGTTCTTTTTCAAGATCGTTTTGGGTACCTAGAGTCCATATTTCACAGTAGGATAGATTTTTTTCTGAAAAATAAATATATAAATATATGATAGTTTCACCTAAAAAATAGAAAAAAGTATTCTCTGGTAAGAAAGAAAGCAAAAAGAAATATTGAAATGTTATCTTTAAGTCATCAAAAGCTTGGTATCAGACAAATGAAACTGTTATGTGAGATTATCATTTTTAATTTTAGATAAATTGCCATAATACTAGATGTCAACTACTAAGCCAAGCATGGGAGGGAGGGATAGGGAGAGAATGGGGTGGGGATTGGGTGGGGGCTGACTGGGAAAAGTGTGCATGTATGTCTACAAAAGTATGTATCCTACTATGATGTATGAATACAGTGCACCAATAAAAAAAAAACAGAGAAAAGTGAATTAGGAATATAATAGCTATCTTTGATTATTTACAAGAAAGTCATATGTAGTAAGGTTCATGCTAATTTTGTGAAGTTCTGGAAGACAGGACTGGTATGGATAGATGGAACATGTGCCTTAATATAATTTCTAAAAATTAGATCATACCTCAAAATGGATTGGGGTAATAGTTTTCTCATCATTGTGAGTATCTAATCAGAGAATAGAGAGATGCTTTGGAAATTTTTGTAAGGTATTACCTTAGATTATGTCTTAATTGCCAAAGTCCTTTCTCACATTGGTTTCTGAATTTATCATTTATTATTACTGTTGACCAATTGTTAAATGACTAGATTGAAATTATAATATTTTTCTATTTAATCAAAAATATCTATGAAAAACAACAGGTAAAAAATAAATATATTTACATTATTATGTTATTCAATTTCATCATATTTTCTCAGGTCTATATTCTTGAAATACATATGACCTGCTGAAAATCTGTTTTATGTATTTTCTGCCATATTTTCCATGAATTTGTGAGTTGTAAGAACATTTTTCACCTTTGGTATTATCTTTTTTAGAAATAATTTAAAGAATAAAAATTAGAGGCATCTTAAAAAGCTTTCTAGGAAAATAATTTACTGTGTTTTTATTTCATTCTTTCTATTTCTTGCTGGTGGCAGTCATCCATTTACCTTTTCCACCTCAACATGCTGTTGCAGACCATCAGGGATTAAGTTTCTAAGGTTAATCTAATGGTCTTAGCAGAGCACATCAGTGATCTGTGGAAAGGAGAATTCCTACATGCAAGATTGTCTCCAAGGTCCTGATATATCCATATCAGAAACGAGCTCAGGTGCACATATCTCCTTTGTATTATATTTGTCCTTGTCTTACGCTTTTGTCTGAGATAACAAGTTATGTTTGTGCATCTTAAGTTTGGCAGATGCTTTGTTTAAACTCCAGTATAAGAGGCTTCTGAAAGAAGACTGGCAGAAGAGGATCTCTGCTCTTCTCCTCAGCTGCCCTGACTAAATTAAATTTATTTATGACTCCGAGTCTTTCATGTGAGTGGGCTTCTAAATCTGCAGTATCCATGGCAGGTGACATCCGAACAGACCCTATGAAGCAAGCAAGCTTCATTTTTGGTGAGTGCCTCTCATTCTTTCAACCACCCAGGTCTTGACTGTTTGGAAGGGAAATTTCACAGGTAACAATGGGGAATAATTTGTCTCAAATGCAACATTACTCTGGTTTGTTTTTTTGTTTGCTTAAACAGGGGGGAGTTAATGTCAGTTGACAGACTATAAAAGAGTTATTAGATTGGGTTGTAGAAGCTTAATCTTTGTTTACTGATAAAGGAATAGTTAGCATCATAAGATACCTAAAAAAGTAATCTAATTAAAATCTTTTTGTAAAATTATAAATATTTAAAATCCCATTTAAGAGGGACTATAATCTCCATTAGTAAATAAGATAACACTGATAAACAAATATAAATATCTCCACTGATGAACAAGATAACCTGTCTATCCCAGTAACACCATAACCAATATTCAGACCAAAAGGGGCCTGGAGATATAAACAATATTCTATGCTGTGGTCTCCATGTTGGATGAAGGCTCCTCAGAAAAATATAATGCTACCTTGTTGGACTGTGGTCCACATCATCAATTAAAAAATAACAATAAAATTTTAAAATTTGGTAAATATTCCAATCAATCTATTACCTGGAGTGAACATTGACTGTCAGGACCTATTTTACACCTTATGGAATGAAAAGGGCATATAACTCTCCTTCATGCACAATAATAGTAGAGGTCAAATCTTCCTTTTTTTGAATGAAAGGCTCCTCATGGTTATTATGGTAAATTTGATAAATAATTACTCTATTATTTTCTAATAATGTTACTGATTCTCTTATTATTTATACTACTCATCCATATGCATTGTTATGGGGAAATGTACCCTCAGTTATTGAAATGACTTTTATATATTACATTACTGTTTCACCTCCTTCTTGGTTTTTAGATTGTTTGACATATCATAATGCAACTGACAATAATATATCATTTGTTACAGTGCTAAAGAAAAGAGCTGCAATTTGGCTTTCTGTTCAGCATACTCACACTTGGCTTAAAGAGCATAAAATACACACTTTAAGAATCTTTAGATTCTTTGGAATCTAAATCTTTTAGAATCTTTAAAATGAATTAGACATAAAAGGTTTCTAGCTATACTTATAGCATTTATTATTTAAACAGTTATCATTATTGCTGCAGCTCTTTAAGCAATTATTTCTTTAATAGAGAATATTCATACAGCTAAAACAGTTGAAAGTGTTCTCACAAATGTTACTAACAAATTAGAAATGCAAGTAGAAATTGATAGAAAATTTATAGCTAGACTAAAGCTCTAGAAGCTGTTATAAAATGGTTAGGAAAACAAGCTGCCATGGCTGCATGATGACAGTTAAAATGTGATTGGCAGTTTACCAAACATTGTGTTACTGCTCTCCCATTTAATAATTCCTATGATAACCGGCAATCAGTAAAGGAACAATTACTTGACCTTTTCAATATATCCCTACATAACAATGCTAGTTATTTAAATAAAATCAATTAGACTATCAGTTGCAAAATATTTATACACAGTTCTCTTAATCTGCCTTTCAGTCTATTAAGCAAGGGTTCATTGGTTAAACTTCACTAATTGATTCTCTGAAATATCTTTTAGACTTTGTATGATATTTCAGCCAGGGTTGTGTTTTATAGCAATGTATTAATTATACCATTTAATACAATGTTACTGGTGTTATGATATTACAAAGGCCTGTTGCAGTTACTCTTGAGGAGCCTTGGCAAGAGACTCCTTCTGTGTTTTTCATGGAAGAACTGTTAACACATTTGAAAAGATAAACAAAGAGTTTTATCTGGAGGTTGATTGCTGGGATCGTCATACTTGCCAGCATCATTGCATCAGTGTCTACTGTTGCTGTTGCTTTATATCATATGGCACAAAATGCTAAATATTTACAATAATTACCAAAAACTTTACTGAGAATTAAGCAAACTCAAGTTCATATGGATTGAGATATTCTTGAGGAACTTTAGCAACATAATAATACTATAATTTGAATTGGAGAACACAAAACTTGCACTGATCTCAGTGCCTACAATGTAATTATAATGTTACTGAATATTGTGTAATTAAGCTTTCTTATAATGATATAATGATATCAAATAATGCTGAGTTAAAACTAATTTGTTAGTCCTAGTCTCCTTTCACAATGCTTCTCTAGATATATAAAAATTACAGTCTAGTAGTGTGAGAGGGATATTGAAGTCTCACAATATATTAATGCGTGGCTTAATGTCAGAAAGAGTATTTTCATGAAAGTGGCTGCACCTATGTATGGGTCATAATTGTTGACTGCCATTATTTCCTTTTGCTGGATTGTTCCTTTTGCCAGTAAAAATGATCTGCTTTGTCTCTTCTGATAAGCTTGACCTTGAAGTCTAACTTGTCTGATATCAAGTTCCTAGTCTTGCTTGTCTTCAGGTTAAATTGGCAAGAATTACCTGGCTCCAGCCCTTTACCTTTAATTTGTTATTATCTTTACTTATAAAGTGTGTTTCTTGTAGGCAGCAAGGAGATGGATTCTGGTTATTAATTCATTTTGCCACTTTATATCTTTTTTATTGGAGAGTTGAGGCCTTTAATATTCAGTGTGATTATTGAGAGATGGTTTTTAATATCTAACAATTTGAGTTTAACTTGTGTTTGAGGTAAAGTTTGTTTTTCTTTGCTTATTTGTTTGCTTGATAGAAATTATTGCTTCTTTGGTTCTGGTATGTATAACTTACTTTTCCTTTTCACTTGATCTTTTTGAGTATTTTCTCTAGTGTTGGGTTGGAAGACATAAATTCTTTCAGTTTCTGTTACTCATGGTAGATGTTTATTTTTCCTGCCAAATTTGAGAGATAGTTTTGCTGGGTAGAAAATTTTTGGTTGCAAGTTGGTTTTTTTTTTCTTCTTCAGAGTTTAGAATATTTTACACCAGGCCCTTCTGGTTTTTATGACTTGGTTTGGAAACTCTAGAGTGATTCTAATAGGGTTGCCTCTGATTTCTTTTTTTTATTTATTTTTTTGTAGCCTTAACATTCTCTCCTTGGATTCTATGTTGCTTAGTTTGACTATTATGTGATGTGGTGAACCTTTTCTCTGATCTTGTCTGAAGGGGGTTCTATAAGTTGTCTGAATCTGTATCAACCTCTTGCTCATATTTTAAAATTTTCTAATATTACTACTTGGAAAATATTGTTGCTACCTTTGGTTTCACTTTCTATTCCCTCTTCTATGCCTTTTATTCTTAGGTTACCTTCTATAAGGTGGGACCATATCTCTTCAATGTCCAAATTACGCTGTCAAATTACTTTTTCTAAAATAATGCTAAGCATATATTTTTATATATTTATCTATATATATATTTTTATTGGTGCATTGTAGTCAAACATCACAATAGAATACATGACTTGTGAGGGTATACAAGTACACATCATCCAATTAGTCCCTATTCTCTCCCTGTCCCATTCCCTCCCCCTCCCTCAAGCCCATGCTTGATTTGATAATTAACATTGATTCATTTGTTTATGTATATCATGTGTTTTGAAGAAATTCCATCTTTTCCCATCCCATTTCCTCTAATTGGTTACCTTAATTGCTCTTCCATGGGTCCTTTCTTCAACTAGATCTCCTCCCATTACCCATTTCTTTCTAGTTTTTGCATATTAGGGAAAGCATCTGATTTTCTATTTTCTGTATGTTTCTCTATGTATGCCGCATTGCAAGTTTTGATCCTGCTCCTGAAGGCTCTGGCGCCGGCCTGGTGCCCCTGCAGACTCTGATCCCAGGCTCACTGGCTCAAGCACCAGCCTTGCCTCATGACAAGCACCAATCTCTGCCCCACTGACCCCAGCTCCGGCCTCACCCTTCGGCAGGTTTCAATCCCGGCCTTGGAGGCCCCAGCATCAGCCTTGCCTCATGGCAGGCTCCAATCCTAGCTATGCTAACCCTGGCTCTGGACTCATCCCTCGGCAGGCTCTGATCCTAGTCTCTGAGGTCCCAGCACTAGCCTTGCCTCACGGTAGGCCCCGATTCCAGTCTCACTGGCCCCGGCACCAGCCTCACCCCTCAACAGGATCTGATCCTGGCCTCAGAGGTCCCAGCTCCAGCTTTGGCTCACTGCAGTCTCTGAGCCCAACCTCGCTGGCCCCGGCAATGGTCTTACCCCTCGGCAGACTCTGATCACAGCCTTGGAGGCCCCAACACCAGCCTTGCTTCATGGCAGGCTTCAATCACTGCCTCGCTGGCCCAGACTCTGGGCTCACTGCTAAGCAGGCTTCGATCCTGGCCTTGGAGGCACCAGCACTGGCCTTGCCTCACGGTGGGCCCCAATCCTGGCCAGGTTGGCCCCAGCACCGGTCTCACCCCTTGGCAGGCTCCAATCCCAGCCTCAGAGTCCCCAGTACAAACCTTACCTCACGGCTTGCGCTGATCCTGGCATTGCTCACCCCAGGATTGGCCTCACTCCTCAGCTGGCTCTGATACCAGCCTCGGAGGCACCAGCACCAGCCTTGCCTCACGGCAGACCCTGGTTCTAACCTTGGTGGCCCTGGCACTGGTCTAACCTCTCGGCAGGCTCTGATCCTGGCCTCGAAGGCCCCTGCACCGGTCTTGCTTCATGGCAGGCTCCGATCAGGGCTTCGCTGGCCCTGGCATCAGCCTCACCCCTCGGCAGGCTCCAATCCTGGCCTCGGAAGCCCCAGAACTGGCATTGCATCATGGCAGTCTCCAATCCCAGACTCACTGGCCCTAGAACTGGCCTAACCCCTTGGCAGGCTCTGATCCTGGCCTCAGATGCCCAAGCATCAGCTTTGCCTCATGGCAGGCTCTGATCCTGGCCTCACTGGCCCTGGCATTGGCCTTGCCCCTTGGCATGCTCTGATCCTGGCCTCAGATGGAGGCCCCAGCCCTGTCCTTGCCTCATGAAAGGCTCCAAACCCAGCCTCCCTGGCCCTGGTGTCAGTCTGGTCGCCTGACAGACTCCTATCCTGGTCTCAGAGACCCCAGCACTGGCCTTGTTGTGCATTAGGTTCTGGTCTCTGTCACTATGGGCAGGTTGTCTACAGATATTCCCTTTTTTCTTCCTTTTCTTTTTTTTTTTTGGTGTTATTGAGGTTTCTGGAGACCCTTCTATCTCCAGGCTACACTCCTGGAGACCTAATTCTTTTTTTAAAAAAATATATGTATATATTTATTTGGAAACAGGGTCTCTTAAGCCAGCAAGGCTGGCCTCGAACCAACGTGATCCTCCTGTTCTCACCTCCCAAGCGTGGGAATTACAAGTGTGCGCCACCATACCCAGCGTTCTTCCTTTTTTTTCTTTCTTTCTTTTTTTTAACTATGAAAAAGCAGTACATGTCTTTTGCAAAAGCTGGGACCCCAAATACCTAATGTCAGTAAGTTTTGTCTTCCCTCCAGAGGCAGAGGTCCGTAGCCCTCTTCAGAAAGTAGGCTCTGCCATTCACGTGGACCCTGGCCTCCCACTCTGCAGAAGAGTGTGTTGGCCATGAGGGCTGATGATTCCCAGAACACACAACAGGTAGTCCCACCCCGGCTATGCGGGGCTCCCTCTGATAACCCCCATACTCTTTTGCCACTTTCCATATACTCCAGGCTTTTCGATCATGTGTGGCAGGTGCAGTCAGTCTACTATGAGGGGATTCTCTCAAAAGTTCAAGGTGGACTGAACTGGATCTGTCTGCCCCACCAATTTCTACCTTTGGGGAAATTTCTTCAGAAGATCAAAGTTGGTTGAATCTGGTCTCTGCCTCTCCAAAATAATAGCCTCCACCTTTGCTGCCGGCACTAGTGCCTGCACCTCTGCACTACCCTACCATTCCTCTGCTCTGCTGGCACAGCCCGCCACTGCGCTGCCCTCCACTCCACCTGCGCCGCTTTGCTGCTGATGTCCCAGGACTATGGCTCAGCTCCCCACCTGGTGCTTCATGTCTCCCTCCACCACTCCCGGCCCATTTTTCTTACGAGGTGTGTTGATAAGAGTCCCCAGCATGCGCAGCTGGAGTGGTTCTTTCTCTCATCCCTTCTGGGAAGTTTTTACGAAAGTCGTTTTTCTTGTGTGTTGGGAGCTTCCTTGTCTCCTTGCTTCTAATTCCACCGTTATCCATGCCCTCTCCTGTATTCTAGATACAAAGTAGCAGTTGGAAGTGTCTCCTTAAGCTGTACAATTCTGATATTACACAAAAATCTGGTGTCCAGGGCTTCACTGAGAAATGGCCACCACCATCTTCCTGGGATGTAAGCATATATATTTAGAGTGATCACCATCTAAGAGTAAGATTCTATTTTCCATGTGGTCTAATCTATTGTTTATAGTTTTATAGAAGTCTTTACTTCAATGATTGCATCCTTTATTTTTTTCAGGCTCTCTCTAATTTTTTTTCAGAAATTCTGAATCATTTCTACTGTTAAATTTCTGATTCGTCCTTGTAATCTTCAATTCTGTGTTATCAGGTTCTGTTATTGTGGGGTTGTGTAAGCTTATTGCTTTATTGTTATTCCTTCTCATAATTTTGAAGTTTGTGTCTGTTGCTTTTGATAAATTTTTCAGTCTTTAAGTGTCAGCTGCTATATACAATGACAAGTTGTTTTTTTTATTCAATGGTGAAGGTTGAGTGAAGAGAAAATTGAAGTTGTAAACGCAAGAATATTGTAAAACCACAGGCAGGATCAAATAGAATGAGATTATGAGTTTGATAAGATAGTATATAGTAGAGATTAAAAATAGTGAATATGTAGTAGTATTCTAGTAAGCAATGTAGAGTATTTAATATAGTGATATGAAGTGAATTTAATATAAAACAAAGAGGAGAAAAGAAAAAATGAAAAGAAAAAAGGTATGGAGTGAAGAAAGTATTAGTGTACAAGAAAGATGCTTGTGAAAGGTGTGGGGAAGAGAGCAAGCAAATAAACATACACATACAAAACAAGAACAAGAACAACAACAACAACAAAACCAAAACAACAAGAAAATAATGCAACCATATAAATATATGAATGCTCATCACTTGGCCTCTGCAGTCTCTGTACAGACGTCAAGTGCTACTGGCACCTTACTGCTCCAAGCCTGGTTCTCCGAGTCTCTCTCAGTTTGTGCAGATGGCCGGTATTAATGGGGATGGATCTAGTGTTAAGTGTAGGTCTCCCTTCATGCTTTTCATTGATGCAGAGCCTGGGTCTCTCCTTGCCTGTGTAGACAGTTGATGCCTCTGAGACCAAACCCATTGTATACATAAGAGTCCCTGTTCTCCATAGCTAGGGCTGGATTGGTCTAACTTCTCCTCGTTCACCATGGTTGGGTAGTCTGTAGTGATCTTGAAGATCTTATTAGTTGGATCTAGTGTTAAGTATAGGTCTTCCTCCACAAATTATTTCTTTTCTTTTTTTGTGCTAGTGGGGATGCAATCAAGGGGCGTTGTACCTCTGAGCTACACTCTCAACCCTATTTTTATTCTTTATTTTGAAACAAGGTCTCACTAAGTTTCAAAGGGCCTCAATAAGTAGCCGAGGCTGTACACAAACCACAATCCTCCTCTCTTAGTCTCCCAGATTCTGGGATTACAAGTGTGTGCAACCATACTAGGCTAAGTCTGAATTTCTCTGAGCCTCTGCTATGTCTAACAGCAGACTCCACCTGCACTTTCAAGTCTCAGACCCAGGGTGTTTATTATGGCTGCATGAGTCCTTGCTGGCACAGTGCTGGGGGTTCTCCTGTGGAACAGAGGGTTCACTTAAGGTGTTGTTAACAGCCACTCTGGATCTCTGGAGGGCACAGTGAACTCAGTTGCCACTTCTGTAAGTTGTAACCAGTGTTTGCACAGGAGGAACTGATGGCTTAAAATTTTGATGAGCTGTAGCTGCCTTCTTTGTTTCAAGTCATTGGTTGTTTTCTTGTTAGTCTCTGTCAGTTTGGCGAGGTGAGGCAAGATGACACTGCTGTGATGCTCATTGCCACAGCCATGGAAGGTGGGTGGGATCTTTTGGGCTCTCTTATTGGCCTTCTAGATTTTTTTCTGCTGCTTTCACTTATTGTGCTCTTTTTAAAGTTTTTCTGCTTTCTTTCTTTTGTTGTATGATGTTTTTACAGCAGTGGAGACTGAATGTCAGCAGGACTGATATGTGCTGCTTCCCTCTGTCACCATCATCCTGGAATTCCTATATTATAAAAATATATTTAGAGAAAAGCTTTTCTTCTTTCTTATAAGATCTGTTATTAAACCATACTCTTCAGTTTAACAAATGTATTATTATTTATTGTCATGTAGGTCTTCATATTTTCCTAATTAAATTCAATCTTAAAAATACTTAATATATTATTTTAGTATTTCAAAATTTTATGAAAGCTTAATTTAATTATCCAATACATTTTCAATCACTTGCCTATGTTAACAAAGGTGATAAAATTTATATTATGTTTCACATTATGGATTAAAATGTTGAATGGGAAAAGGCTGATGAATGAGCCACATGGTATATGACTAGAAATATCCAGAATGATACATAACTCATTATTCAGTCACATTCCGTGTGAACACTTAACAGTTTACTTGATTGTCTCCACACACAACATATAACATATGTTGCTGAGCATGCGTGTGTGTGTGTATGTGTGTGTGAGAGAGAGAGAGAGAGAGAGAGAGAGAGAGAGAGAGAGAGAGAGAGAGAGAGAGAGAAATATGTTAGAAAAGCCTTTTTCAAATGCTTTGATGAAGACTATTTTGCCTAATTTTGCGATAGCTTCACAGGAAGCATGATGTTTTGTGTTTATTGCAGTTCACAGCTGGTGACTAAAGAGGGGGAAGGGAAGGAAGGAGGGGAAATGACTTTTTTTCTTGCTTCTGGAACTGAACATAAGTGGATTTGACTGAAGTGGCTGATTTCTCAATGGAACAGGACCATGCGGCTTTATTGTCCAAACAACTAACTGACTCGTTTTTAATGCAGCTATAGCTGGTATCTAATGTTAAAATTGGTTGGTTGAGCCTAGTGACTGAGATGAGACATAAGCAGTTGTTAGTTATTGGGCATTACAGTGGGCAGAAGTCACTCTGATTCTTTGTAGACCTCCCTATTCTGGAAGGAACAATAGTATTAGTGAGGAAGATGAATGTGGTTTGTGTTCTTTAGGTTGGTATTTAGATTTGAGTATGATCTTATGGGAGTGCCATAGAAGAAACCAGTTAAAACTAAGGAGTTAGGCCAATGTATAATGAAAAAAGGCGCCACTTAATCAAAAGGATAAAATTACAAATTTATAATTTTAATTTAAATATAAATATATGTTACATATTATAAATATATATATGTACACAATATTGGAGCACCTAAATAGGTAAAAGATCTACAGTACTGTAATAGCAGAAACTTTGGTAACCTGCTTTAATAATGAATTTTTATTTGGACAGAAAACTCAATAAGAAAACACTGGTCTTGAGCTATACTTTAGACCAAATAGACCTATCAGACATAAAACAGAACGGTTCATCCAACATCAACAGAATACCCATTCTTCTCAAGCATGCACGTAATGTTTGCCCAAACAGATCATATACTAGGCCACAAAACAAGGCTTAGTTTTAAAAGGATTGAAAAAATATTGAATTACCTTTCCTTTATCTTTTTAAACACATATTTATTTGAATTCCTTTTGTACCAACTAACTACAGAAGCACTTCATTAACTAAAACTTTTCCCTTTAATAAATACTGAGTATACTTTTGAAGAATATTTATTTGAATGAGAGCCCATCCAAAGGCTTATAGTTCTATGACCATATTTGTTTTGAATAAACACATCAGCAGAACTGTGATCTTGAGGGATATAACTCAGTGGTATAACACTTACTTGTCATGCACAATGCTGTGAGTTTGAGTCCAATGCTTGTGTGCGCGCACACACACACACACGCACGCACACACACACACACACACACACATCATTATTTTGCCTAATTTCTCTCACTGGTTCTCTCTTTCTGTGAGTATGAACAGGAGGAGAGTATTTCTTTTCCATATCTATGTGTTCAATATTTTTGAGGGATAAATTATACAAAAGTGGACTTAGCAATTATTTCATAGTTGGAATCAAATATTTCTACCCTAGACCCAGGATGAATTCAATACAAAGGCATTAAATATAATGAATTACAAAGGAATTAAATCAATATAAGGAAGTTAATTGAAATAACTATATTTAAATTATATTTTTTCTTTGTAATGTTGTTATTATTATCCCTAAATGTATTTTAAAATAAACTTCCAGCATATCAGATAAAAAAGTAGATGGAAATTCACTATTAAAAACCCAATGTCTTTTTCATAAAAAGAGGTTATAAGTATGTATGAATAAAAATACCATGTTATTTTATTTTATATTATTTTTTATTGGTGCATTATATTCAAACATCATATTGGGGTAAAAAACTTGTGTGGGCATACATGTACACATTACCGATTTAACCCCTACTCAATCCCCACTCCATTCCCTCCCCATCCCTCCTTCCTTTGCTTGGCTTATTTGAACATTAAATTTAAACACATACAATTTAAACATTGCACTTCTGTCTATTAAAATGAAGTATGTAAATGATAGTCTTGTTTCCAAAATTATGAGAAAAGAGTTGAACATTTTGAATATTTGTGCATGAATAGCGTCTCTACCTATTCCAATTAGATAAAATAATACTCATTTTATCTTGATATAGTTTTGCTCTTTCAATCACCTTTTATTAAAAGCTGTGAAATCACCTCATAATGCTAATATTAAAAATTCTACATTTCAAGTTATGCTTTGGAATTGTATGAACTAGAATATTAAGAAGATTTAATATTTATCTATCTATTGTGTTACTGGTGATTAAACCCGTGGGTACTCTATCACTGAGCTATATTCCCAGACCTTTTTATTTTTTAAATTTTGAATAGGGTCTTGCTAAGTTACTAGTGATTGGCTTGAACCTGTGATCCTCCTGTCTCAGCCTTCCAAATGCTTAGATTACAGAAGTGTACCACCAGGCCTAGCAAAAATTATTTTTATTACATATTTAATTGGTGGTATTTGTTTAATTTAGGTTCAAATGCAAAATTTTCTTTTTCAGATAGATAGCTATTGGTTCTTTTTTCTGTTACTGTGAAAAATGTTTTATAATTTTATCACCTTGAGATAAATTGAAATGTGATATAAAAATTTCAGTCCATATATTAAAAAATAATGTTGAATAGTTAGTATAACTTTGGAATTTGCTTTTGAAATATGACTCTTGGAAACTTTGAAAAATAACATTAGTATAAAATTAATTTGAGAACCCATAAAATTTAACTTATATAGTTTACTTAAGCATAGAAGGACTTGCTTTAGAAAGGGCTTCCTACAAGAATTCCTAATAGGACAGTTGTATCAATCAGAATGGTAGAGATGGCAAAATGAAGATAGATGTAACCAAATGTTTAAAGAACTATAGTATATTTTGTTGTGAAGAATCATCAGGTTTTCTGCTAGACAGTTATATGGGCCATTAAGATGCATAAATTTAGCAAACTGGGTTGGAAAACAATATAAGGACCTTTTGAATTCCAAAGAAAGAAAATGTTAGTTCTGTTGTAAATATCTACATGCCTAATGCCTGAGATCTGTTCCTTTTAAAGAAAATAGAGTACACATGATATAATTTTCCTGAGAACTCTGAAATATTTGGTTATTTAGATAAAAAGGTTCTCAGGTTATTTTCTTAATTTTTACTCAACCAATAGAAACATTTTAGGTAAGATGAGGGGCAAAAAATGTAAAAATAAACTGATTCCAAATGAGAATTATATCGAAACACACCGTAATGGGGAACAGATGAGAGGACTGTTACCTAGGTAAACGAAGCATAACTTGGCTCTTGCCAGCTTCTATTAAAATTTTGGCTAACATCACTTTAGAAAAGCTAGACTTGAGAAGAGCCAGCTCTAGGTCAATTAGCCAAAATTCAACTTACCAAATGACCTTGTTTCTTTTAAATGTATTAATTGACATTAGCAAATTTTCATTTTGTCATCATAATAGTTTTCAAGTAAATATTAATTTGTTTCTATTCCAACTTATTAAAAAATAATCTTTTTGTTTCTATGACAGCTGGAGGTCAACAGCTAGAGAAATGGAAAGACTGACAGGCAAGAACCGGTTTTTTTTTTATAAAGAATTCATACAAAATAGTATTTCTGAATATATTCTTTATGGTTGTATTCTTAATGTATATATTAATTAAAATTTATATTTATGAACAAAATTTATATTTGGGAAGGTAGATTTTTAAAAATATATTTTATTAGGAATAGAAATATATAATTGATCTCATGGATAATTTAGAATGTCAGTAATTGCATATTTAATTTTATTTTTATTTTTAAATCTTCCCTTTTGCATGTACTTTAATTACTCCTCTTTCTTCTCCTCGGTTTCTAGCGCTCTAAAATGGTACCATGAAGACAAAACAGAGCCAATCAATATCGTGAAAGAAAATAAATGTTAGGTGAATTATTGAGTTGTCTGTCCTCTATGTGTGTGCAAATTTGTTGGAGGAAGGTTAATTTCTACTATTTACTAAAGGAAATATAAAGCTGATAATTTGCTATGAAGAAGAGAATAAATCAAAACACCCAGCTTTTAGTAGAAGTGCTTGGGATGATCAATTCACAAATGTTTTAGGCCATTTCTGTACTGGCTGCATCTTTGTAAGGATTTATGATTTTAATGCAAGATTGATTTAGGGTCTATTTGACTATCATGCAAGATTTGTAATCCTGCAGTGTTCTTGTCGCTTCACCCTGCAACAAAGGTGCATGCGTGCAAATACTATACATTATTGTCTTTTACAATATGTGTATGTGAGAAACTGTTCTAAGTCTAAAAAATATTTTTTAAGGATTTATAGCTTCTTACTTGCTTTGGCAGAAGACTGGCTTTCTTGAGGGTATTGAAGTCAGGGACCTTGATGCTTCTTTGCTGTTTGAGCTAGGCCCTTCTATTTCACTACACCTTTGCTTGCTTTGCTTATGGATGCAAGACTGCCCCAAGAAGAGGGCTGAAGACAGCAACCTCTGCTCCTCTTGAAAAACCGCTATATAACTTACCTTCTAAAGCATTTATTTCTGTTTTCTTTTTCTTTTATTGGTACTGGACATGGAACCCAAGGGCTTTCTACCCCTGGTCTCCACTTTCAGACCTATTTTATTTTATTTGGAAACAGGTTCTCACTAAGTTGCTGAGTCTGGCTTTGAACCTGTGTGATCCTCCTGTCCCAGCCTCCCAAGCTCGGGGATGAGAAGTGTGCGCCACCATGCTCGGCTACTTCTAAACCATTCCTAACACGATGCGTTATGCTATGGCCAGAGAAAATTAATCATTTAATGACTCAGTCTTAATTCTGTAAACCTGTAATAAAAGGAAGAGAAGAACTTCCCTAGGGGAGTATGGCTCTCTTGTCCTCTCTTCTCTCACCTCTTTGAGTCCAGGAATAAAGTCTCAAGAACATTTTTTTTTTTTCCATCATGTCATCCCATGTCCTGCGGCACAGAGCCCGGCATGTATGTATGTATGTGTGTGTGTGTGTGTGTGTGTGTGTGTGTGTGTTTCCTGGATGTGATGACATGCAGTAAGCCAAAAAAGTAAGAAAAGGTAAGAAAATTGTATCAAGATATTAATATTTTATGTGTATCAGTTATAGATATTCAAGCAGTGCAGTGAAATAAACATATACTGGTTAAGGAAGGAAGGAATAGTCTTTTAGTTTAGTTATTGTGTTTGAGAGATTTGAATAAATCTAAAGTAAAAACATAAACTATGTGTTCCCCAATACATTTATAGAATGGCTTCATTCAGAACTTCTCACTCATTTGGTGATTCCCTTTTTAGTGCTGTGCTGTGATCAGGTCAGTCACAGCCTGTTCAATTATTCCATCGTGCAGTAAGGATGTGATGTGATGTGTGTGTGTGTGTGTGTGTGTGTGTGTGTGTGTGTGTGCCATCATGGGAAGTAGTGTTTGATAATACTAATACTCTTTATGTTTCAGGCTTCAGATAGAGTGTGATTACCTCTTTTATACTCATGGCATTAAGAAGAAGCATAATATGCAAAATAAAGTCAATGAATCACTTTCCTTTCTTTGCCTAAAATTTGACTCAAAAAGATCTCCTTAATTCAGTCAGCTTCACAGAGAAAGCAAACGACAGAGCTTTTCTAAATCAACTCATATATAAAAGAAATAATTGAAATAATTGATTAAATTAAAACGTGTCCTAGAATTATGAAATATCCTTCATTACAACCATCCTATCTGGCAGATATACTGATGAAAAGATTGACTTGAGTTCTTTGTACAATGAACCTTTTTGACTACAAAGGCATGGACTTGACTTGAATACCCAGATGCATTTTATACACACACACACACACACACACACACACACACACTCACTCACACCTGTGTTCTAAAATTTATTTTATTCAGACTATTTAGTATGGACAAATTTTCCAAGAGAGCAACTTCCACGAAGGAGTTCAGAGTATGCCACCCCAAACTATGCCACTTAGACTTAAAGATTATTCTGAACTGAAAACAATTGAAAAGAAGCACAGAAAAGAAAGACTTCTCTATACCCATACACATACATCTTCAGGAAGGGTAGCATAATTCTTTATCTCTGGAGATAAATACATATTCATATAAGACCACAGAAGGCACCAGAGGAATTCACATAAACTTTACTAAATAGCCCTTATAATTTATTAATATTTCCCCTATATTTATTTTTCTAAAGCTCATCGCCCTTAAAAACCTAAGCCACTTTTCTCTCTCTCTCTCTCTCTCTCTCTCTCTCTCTCTCTCTCTCTCTCTCTCTCTCTCTCTCTGTGTGTGTGTGTGTCTGTATATGTGAGTGTGTGAATTTTCTACAATTTTATAAGTCCTGGTTTCTAACCACCCTTTTGATTTACTAATCATTACAACTTCCATATATTATTGTGATATTCATGTTAGTAAACTTCTGTCTCTTTATACCTGGTTAATCTTTTGATCAGTTTAATTTGCAGATGAAGAGAGTAACAAATCTTTTTTTTTCTTTCCAACATCCATACTTCCTTTTGAACAGAGAGGGTTCAAATGCTTAAACTGAGATATAGTAAAAGGTAGAATGTATCCACATTCTTATCTCAAATAAATATCCTTTTAAAATAACTTCAAAGTACCAAAATATGGATACTTACATATTGCATACGATAAAAAGAAGAAATCCGGTCTCTGCTTCTTTCTTTATATGATATTTTCCTTTCTGTGTGTCTCTTTTTGCACATGTTTCCCTCTTCGTTTTATCAGAACACCAGTCTTGGATTAGGCTCCACCCTAACCAGTAGGACTTTAACTATTTCTATCTGTGAAGACCCTATTTCCAAATGCAGTCATATTGTGGGCTATTCAACCCAGTATAATTTGTATATTAAACTACCAGCCTAAATAACCAGTTTGTTGCTCTCCTTTTATTTACTTAAGTGTTTAAACTATTATTTCTTATCAGGCAAATGTAAAATAGGAATATGAACGTAAATCACGTTAGATTGAAATAGCAGGTTGGTCATGGATTGAGATTAATGATATTATTTAATTTTTCAAACGCTCACCCAAACCAGGGGGAATAACACAGTTAAACACAGCAAGAAAATAAGCTGCAACTAGATAGATAAGTTGTCTATCATCAAATAAAATGTTGACAATAGGTGTGATCTCAAGTTTCTCTTGCGTTATTAACTGTTCCTATCTATTTTCTCTTAGCTTCAGTGGAGTGAGAGAGACAGTCTCTCATGGTTATAATGTAAGAGAATTTCAATGGAATAATATATAGAAGCACCTTTCTTTCAGTTAATAGGGATAAAATAAACTGGAATTTAGCCTTACTGTTACTTATGAGGTTTTTATACAGGTAATAAAATAAAGCTTTTTATGAGAGTTGCAAAAAATAATAATTGTGTATGCAATCTTCAAATAGATATTCAGGATATTTTTCAGTTACTATAATGATATTTTGCTAAATTATTTGGTTTTACTGTGTTTTATATGTTACTTAGCTAATTGCTTCTCAGCCTTAGATCAAGTGTAATATCTGTGTTACTTACCTAAGATGGCACTAAACTAACTTCCTTTGTTCCTTCCTTCTTCTCTTGAACCCAGGGGCATTTTGGCTAAAACCCCAACCTTTTTTATATTTTGAGAGCAGATATCACTAAGTTTCTGAGGCTGGCCTTCAATCTATGATCCTTCTTTTTCAGCCTCCCAAGTACTGAAATTATTGTCATGTGCCACAATGCCTGGCCCCACCTCTTATTACTATTCTACTGTGTATTAGATTCTGACACATGAATTGAGGAAGGGCAACAACACTGAAACCACAGCATTCATATAAATGTATATTATTAAAGTCACGTGAAGCCAGTGAATACTTAGGTTAGATTGTACTTCTAAAAATTTTTTTTTGGGGGGGATGGAACCTAGAAGCATTTGGCCTCCAAGCTACACCCCCTGCCCTATTTTTTATTTTTTATTTTGAAACAGGGTTTAAGTAGCTGAGGCTGTCCGCGAACCATGATCCTCTGGTCTCAGGCTCCTGAATGCTGGGATTACAAGTGTGTGCCACCACACCCGGCTTATCTCTATATATGAATAACAAAATAAATTTATTCAGAGATATAGGAATAAAAATGCCATTATGTTTCATAAATATGTATGATTATTATGTCAGTCAAAAACTTAAAAAGAACTACAGAAGCAAAAGAAGTAAAAATATTATACTTAATTACTTTAGTTGCCTAAAAAAATCCCATTTAGAGAATTCACTGTTGTGTATGCACTGCTATATTGCTAGTGAAAATATTTTGATGTAACGAAAGGAAACAAACATATAAAAGATAGCTTTTCTTTACAAATTTTATTTTAACTTTAATAAAGTCTTGAAATGCTATTAATATTCAAGCAGGTTTAGAATTTCAACAGCAAAGGGACACTCTCTGGCTGTAGCAATTTTGTGTTTTTAATTTCAAGGTCTCTGTATGGCATGCACATACTGATTAAACACATTTGTTTTTTCATATTTCTGCTAATCTTTTAAGCCACAACTCGAATGATCAGAGATGGTAAGTATAAATATTAAACATGCAGAACTTTGTGTACTCATTGTATTTATCTTGCACTTTAAGTATCCAACTCATTTTCATGCTCTAAGTCATTTACCCAGCATCTCTGAGGCTAGACGCATATGAGCTTTGTTACTTGAAGAGGAGGCAAGGGTTTGGCTTGAGATACTAGACTAGGGCACTGGGCATTATTGGACTTGATTTTTTTCTCCTTGGTCTTGGACTATGGTATTTTGTTTATGTGAAAAAATCACCTAATTTTGGTGCTAGATTTAAGTTGTGTTGACTGAGGCAAGGCAAGGAAATACATCATATAAAGGGGTGTTCATTAAGAGACAGGTTATTTGGGAGAGAATGTAAGAGTTTATGATATCCTTAGCTTTTATCATATATTAGTCTATAAACATGAAAGTTAATAGCACTGTGTTCTGTTGCTGGGTCCTGTTTACCTCTTATTTTACCCTTTAAGTTTTACATACTTCATATCATTTTCTGTGTTGCTAACACAGAACAACTGAGCATATCTCTCAATGCAAATCTGTTATTTATTCATCCCATAAGAAGGAATCAAGCATCTAACCTACCTCTTGACCCATTTGAACCTCCAAACTCACTGAACTCATCAGATAAATCATGGTTTATTCTGTAGTAATGAAACACTTCTGAGACTATTTCATATCTTCTCACTCTTATTACATCTTTCTACTTTCTGAAATACTTTTTTTTTCTTAGAAAACTTTTCCTGAACATCAGTTGGGCTAAGTATCCTTGCTGTCAACTTTCATAGTACTGTGAGCATTCTTCCAGTTGTCAGGGCAGCATCATGATTGATAACTATGGCCTCAAACTGGATTTGATTCTATTCTGCTCTTTCCTATCTGGGTATCTCCAGGTTCACCAAACCTCCCATATCTCATCTTAAAAAAAGGCTATTCATAATGTCAATTTTACTTGTAGAGTTGCCAGTGAGTTAATACTTATAAATCACTTTACCATAGTGCCTTATGTGGGTAGCAATTTTGAATCTAAGAAATATTGGCTTCAGGATCTATGGCTCTTGCTTACCTTAATGGAAGGTCATAAAAAGAAGGCACGGAGGCAGTGACTTCTGCTCCTGCTTTCCCTGAAAATATCTTTCTCATGCATAGAAAACTAATGATCTCAATTTCTTGTTATACTAGCCTTGAGTTAAAGATAAACTTGTATAACTACAGACACATTTGAAAGGCTTTACCACAAACAAGAGAACTCATTCTCTTTCCAAAGAAAACAACTTAAACTCTATACTTTTGCAAATAAAACTGAGGTTGAACACTGGTTTGGGGAGATGACTCTCTTGCCCTCTTTCCTCTCACTTTTTGACTCAGAATTTTTGTCTTAAGAGTATTCCATAAAGTGGACACAAATCAGAGCCTAGAAGTTTAGCTGCCTTATAAATTGTAAACATGCAATACGTGTTTCAGGGACCATGTTTTAATAACATTTACTATTATCAGTAATTATCACTATAGCTTCTTTTTACTATTCCATAGATAGTACTTGTCCATGAGTTCATCTCCCTTTCAGATTGCCTATTATATAAGGCAATAGTCAGCCAGTACTTATTTCTAATGCCTCTGGGGAGTGTATTGAGCCTAGTTCATAGAGGAAATCAATAAATGTTAGATTATGTTTACCATGTCTCTAAGCTTAAAGTATAAATTAATATTAAAGGATCACACTCTAGACTTTGTAGAATGGATCAGCAAAATGTTTGTTCATTGGCTGAAGGGCTGAAGGCTGTGTTCAAGTACCTTCCCAATTACTTCAGTGTAGTTACTGATTGATAAGTAGTCCTATGGTTTCTGACAGCCACTGTCTTCTCTTTCTATAGGGATTAGACTGAGCCTTACATTCTGTTAGCATTTAGAAGGTACTTAAAATGAAAAGTTTTACAAAAGAAGGTACAGAGCTAACAATTTAACTCTTGTTTGTTTTTTTAAGCTTAAGCATTTTTTATTATTACAAAGGCAGAAAGAAAGGGACAGAAAAGCACTACATCAGAGTGATATAGTGTTGTGACTTGAAAATAAAACACTTAATTCTTGTTTTTAAGTTTAGGATTATGTTAATTATTTTAAGTTTAGAATAACATGATCATCTTATTGTGAGTAGATACCGATGATGTTATTTATTTTATGCCTTTGTTTTAACTCTGAAAGTAGAATGGTAGATGGAAATCTCTTCTATAGTGTCTTCTTAATTTTTATTATTATTATTTTTTGTAATCGTCCATCTCTTTGGAATACAAGCACACATCATCCAATAAGCCCTCATCCAATCCCCATCCCATTCCCTCCCCCCTCGATCCAATGCTTAATTGGTGATTATCTTTGACATAACTGTTTACTCATCTCATGTGTTTTAAAGAGATTCCATCTTCCCCCATCACCTCCCCTCTGATTGTTTACCTTAATTGCTTCTCAATAGGGCCCTTTCTACTACTCAACCTCCTCCTGTTACCCCTTTCCTCCTAGTCCTTGCTAATTAGGAGAAGCATCTGGATTTTATTTTCTGTGTTATATCTCTGTGCATGCCGCATTGCAAGTTCCAATCCCACTCTTGACAGCCCCAGTAGTGGCCTGGCCACCCGGAGAACTCTTATCCCGACCTCACTGGCTCCAGCACCAGCCTTGCCTCATGGGAGGCCCCGATCCTGGCCTCGCTGGCCCCTGCACCCAGCTATCCCCTCCTTGGCTGGCTCTGCTCCCGGCCTCAGAGGCCCCAGCACTGGCCTATCCTCATAACAGGCTCTGATCCTGGCCTTGCTGATCCTGGCACCGGCCTAACCGCTCGGCAGGCTCCTATCCTGGTCTCATAAGTCCCAGCTCCATCCTTGCCTCACAGAAGTTTCCAATCCTGGCCTTGCTGGCCCTGTCACTGGCCTTACTCCTCGGCAGAGTCCGATCCCAGCCTAAGAGGTCCCAGCATTGGTCTTGCCTCATGGCAGGCTTGTGTCCTGACCTTGCTGGCCCCGGCACCGGCCTAACCCCTTGGCTGGCGCCAATTCCTGCCTCAGATGCCTCAGTAGCGGCCTTGCCTCATAGCAGGCTCTGAACCCGGCCTCGTTGGCCCCGGCACTGACCTCATCCCTCAGGAGGCTTCAATCCCGGCCTTGGAGGCCCCAGCACTGGCCATACCTCAAGGCAGGCTCTGATCCCAGCCTTGCTGGCCCGGAAACCAGTCTAACCCCTTGTCAGGTTCCTATCCAGGTCTCGGAGGCCCCAGAACCAGCCTTGCCTCACAGCAGGCTCCGATCCCGGCCTTGATGGTTCCGGTACTGGCCTAACCCCTCGGCAGGCTCTGATCCCGGCCTCGGGGGCCTCAGCACTGGCCTTGCCTCACGGCAGACTTCAATCCCAGCCTCGCTGGCTCCGGCACTGGCATAACACATCAGCTGGCTCTGATCCTGACCTCAGAGGCCCCAGCACCAGCCTTCTCTCATGGCAGGCTCTGGCCTTGCTGGCTCCGGCACCGGCCTAAATCCTTGGCAGGCTCTGATCCCGGCCTTGCTGGCCCCGGCACCAACCTAACCCCATGGGAGGCTCCGATCCTGGCCTCGGAGGCCCCATCATCTGCCTTGCCTCAAGGCAGGCTCTGATCCGAACCCCCTCTTCACCCAGCAGGTTGTCCCACATTCCCGAGGTGCGTGGTGGTAGTATTTCATCTCTGAGGTAATTTCTTCATAAGTTCCAGGTGTAATACATCAGATCTCTGCCTCCCCTGAGTACTTGGTGCTGCCAATGTGACTGCCTCCACCATTTCAAATCTTTCCCAAGCTCTTTTCCCATACCGCATAATGTCCAGTGTTCCTAAGCATGAGCAACAGTAGCATTCGACCTTTGGGGTAATTTCTTCAAAGGATCAGATGTCTGCCTCTTCCAAAGACAAGTCTCCACTGCCATCTCAGTCACTGCTGCTGCCACCGCCTTCCTCCTAGGTCTCTGCTAGACTCTCTCCTTACAGGTGATGTCTAGGATTCTTAAAGATGTAGAGAAGCCTCAGTGCTCCTTCGCGGGAATTTTTTCATAAGTTCCAGTTCAGATGTATATATTTTGTCTGCATCTCCAGTATTCTAGCTGCCGCCATGGTCGTCTTAACCCCTCTCGAATATTTTTCTTTTTTCTTTTCCCTTTTTTTTTTTTTAAATAAGAGAAGAGAGTATGTGTGGTTTGGGGAGGATGTGGGTTCAGGCACTCAGTAACGAAAATTTTTTTCATTCCGGTGTGTGAGGTGGGGGTCGCCTAAGGGTGCCCTGCCCACGCCCTCCGATGTGCCCAGGGTCGGGGCCTGGCAGCTGGGACCTCAGGGTCCTTCCCGGTGAGGAAGGGGTCGCCTAAGGGTGCCCCATCAGCGCACGCCTGTCAGCCCAGGGTCAGGGCTGGGGGCCCAGACCTCAGGGTACTTCTGGGTGGCGAGGGTGTCACCTAAGTGTGCCCCGCCAGTGCCTGCCTATCAGTTCAGGGTTGGAGCCGGCGGCCATCTTCTTAATTTTAATATCAATAAAATTTATATTTTGCTACATAATTTTGAGGATTTAAAAGATGGTAACTTTTTCACTTTTACAAAGGTAAACAGAAAAAAAATAAGTTTAAGATGTTTAGTAGCTTGATTTCAATATTTTGTTTCTTTTGAAAAGATGAAGGTATTTAGTAGTAAATAATTTCTTCTTTTAATTTTAACAGGAATTGTCAGTTCTGTCAATGTAAACACAGAGTGTTAAACTTAAAACTAAAATAGTATATAAGATATGGATGAATATTTACTACAAATTTCTATTTTCCAAGACTTCTAGAAGATTGATATATTTTGCTAGTATTAATATTCTCATGTCTTCACTAATAGTTTTATTTTTAATTGATTATTGCCTTGTTTTTTTAATTTTCTCTGGAAAAGCACTGAGAATATAACATGCAATGCCCAGTATTATGAAGCATATCTCATTTTTCACATGGTGCTGAATGATTTATTATAAAGGGTTCCTCCTTGTTATATTATGTAATATGTAATGTATACATGATTTGGTACTTTGAAGTTACTTATAAGAAATATTTGTTTGAGAAAAGAATGCTTATCATCTTTTTGTTGTTATTCTAGAGCTTTTTCTACAGCTCAGTTTATGCACTCTGAACGTTCTCTGTTTATAAAAGGAAGTATGGATGTTAGAAAGAAAAAATATTTTTTTCTCTCTTCCTCTAGGGTTCATTGATTAGGAAAGTCTACAAATTAGACCAATTAAAAGATTAACCTGGTATAAAAAGACAGAGGTTTACTAACATGGGTATCACACACAATACATAAAAGTTGTGATGAATAGTAACTCAAAGGAGTGGTTAGAAATCAGGACTTATAAAGCATCTTAAGGAAAGAGAAATAAAATTGTAAGAGATCACACACACACACACACACACACACACACACACACACACACAAAGTGGTTTAGGTCTTTGGGAAAAATAAGCTTTAGAAAAATAAATATAGGGAGAAAAATTAATAGATTATAAGGTCTATATTTGTAAAGGTTATGGAGATTCCTCTGATGCTGTCTGTGGTCTTTTATAGTAAGGATTTGTCTTCAGAGATGAATAATTATTCTACCCTTTCTGGAAAGTGTGTGTGTGTGTGTGTGTGTGTGTGTGTGTGTGTGTGTGTGTTGTATTTCTTTTGTGTGGTTATTTCCAATTGCTTTCAGCTCAAAATAATTCTTATGTCTAAGTGGCATACTCTGAACCCTCTTTGTGGAAGTTGCTCTTTTGGCAAATTTGTCCATACTGAATAGTCTGAATAAATGGCACACATTTTGGAACATAGGTATGTGTGTGTGTGTGTGTGTGTGTGTGTGTGTGTGTGTGTATACAAAATGCATCAGAGGATTCAAGTCAGTCCCAGTCTTTTGTAATAAAGAGGCTCATCCTACAAAAATCTCAATTTATTCTTTTCACCAGTATATCTTCCAGATAGAATGGTTGTTTAACATTTCAGAAGTTGTTGCTCTATATAGTCCCTTGAATTTAGTGCAAGATTTAATAATGGATTACAAAATTGTGGGATATGTAATCAATGGAATTTTACTCAGCCATAAAGATAAACACAATTACATAATTTTCAGGGAAATAGATGGAACTGGAGGGCATTATGCTAAGTGAGATTAGTCAGTCACAAAAAAAAAGAAGAAATTGGACTCTTTCCCTAATATGCTAAAGCTAGGTAGAAATGGGTAACAGGAGGAACTCTAGATGAAGAAGGAGATCCTATAGAGGAGCAAATAAGGCAACCTAACTGAGGGGATGAGAAGGGGGGAGAGGAAAACTCTCTAAAGCACATTATGTACTTAAACAAACATATCGAAGTCGATCACCAAGTCAAGCATGAGAAGGAGGGATGGGGAGGGAAAGGGATGAGGATTGGGTAAGGGCTAATTGGGTGATGTATGCATGTATGCATACACAAGTCTTTTAACCCATTAAGATGTATGACTACAATTCACCAATAAAAAAAAAACTAAAAAAATTATAGGAAAGACTTTAATCAATTCTTTCTTACATACATGGATTGATTTTAAAAAAAACAAGAGAAAGGTTCATTGGGTGCTGTGGGCAGAAATGGACTTGCACTAATCTTATTCCAACATTGTCTGTTGACCATAAAAGCAGGATATCTGGACACATTGGCACACAACTATAATCCAAGCTACTTGGGAGGCTATAGCAGAAGGATTGCAAATTCATGGCCAGCTTGGAAAATTTAGTGAGATCCTGTCTCAAAAAAAAAAAAAAAAAAAAGGATATGAGATTCAGCTCAGTGGCAGACATCCTTGAGTAAAGTCCCTCGAAAGGGGTGGAGGGTAAAAATAAAAAGGATAACCCCAAAGATTGTCCTAATATAGTAGTGACTGGTGTATTATTGAAAACTGGAACATTTAATGCCTTGGCTTGTGTGATTTCATTTCAATAGAAACCATGTGGCAAAAGCATTCTTAATTTCTGACCATACTCCTACATTATTTATTTCTTTTTCTTGTAAGTCTGAAAAAGAGTTTGTCTTCTATAGTTATGTTAGGAGTGAAAAATTTTATTGAATTTTTTAAAAAGAAGATAGAATCTATTATTGGCTCAACTGTTTTTATTAAATGCACACTATGTACTATGATGAATAAACACATTTTGGGTGGACCAAGATGGATTTATAATTTATTTACTTTATGTAGCGCACAAATATAACATATAAGCCTAATTATCATTTTTATTATTTATTTATTTATGTATTTATTTATTTATTTAATTTGTAGTACTGGGGGTGGAGCGAAGATGCATTCTACCTCTGAACTACGACCAAAGCCCTAGTGTTTATTCTTTTTATTTTTGAAACAGGGTCTCACTGAGTTGCTAAGGGCCTCACTAAGTAGCCGAGGCTGTCTGTGAGCCATGATTCTCCTGTCTGAGCATCCCAAAGACTGGGATTACAAGTATGAGTCACCACATCCAGCTCTAAACATCTTAAGTATTACTTCCAGTTTCTTTTTTTTTAACAAAGAAAGATACTATATTATTTTGTAAATTCCCCATGAGGCCTATGAAAAAGTCTATGATGTGATTATCATGTAGCAGGTCAGCTGATTCTAAAATATAGATGGTAAAAAAGGAGTAGAATAGCAGAAATAATACTGAGTTTCAACTTTCTTATTCTTTTGAAAAAGTGGATTAAAGGATTCAAGCTAACCAATTGTAAGGCATACTACTACAGAGCTACAGATAAAAGTCTAGTGATAGTAAAAGGATAGGCATGTAGATCAATGAAACAGAACAAGTTGAGATGTAAACTTAAACAAATATAGTCTACTGATCATGCATATTTACAATTATACTCTTTTACTATTTTAGAGATAATAGATTACATTGAACTCTTATCATGTTTGATTCTAGTAGGCTTTCTTTTTTATATACCGATATTGGTACATTGCATTCTCATTCATGGAATTTTGACAAAGAAACAAAATCAGCTGGAACAATTGCATATCTTTATGCAAACCCAGGAGTTTTAACACATAACTTACAGGTTCCAGAAAAATTAACTCAAAATGAACATTGACCTAAATGTAAAATATAAAAATGTAAGATTTTAGAGAAAATCTTAGGTAAAATTCTGAGTTCACTGGGCATGTGTCCTAGACTGTTTGCCCAGCATACATGAGGCCCTAGATTCCATTCCCAGCAGAAAAAAATAAAATTTGAAATATTTTACTGTATTAAAATTTAAAATAATGTGGAAGACACTGTTAACAAAATGGAAAGATAACTCACTAACTTGGCAAATCATATATCTGTTAAAATATTTGTATCTTGACTATTTGATAGTCTCAGAAGTCTTTTAAAACAACTCAGTTTTTAAAATACGAGCTAAGGATCTGGACAAACATATTAACCAAATGATCAAGTTTAACATTACCAGTAGTAATAACATGCATCGACTTCATTTATTTTCCAAAATCATGCCATGAGTATTCTGTTCCATTGTAATATTTATCCCTTAAGTTCTAATAATGAAGATATACCAGGGAAACCCCAAAATGAAGAACTTCCTAAAAAATATGAGACAAGTACTCATGAAATACAAAGGAAGTCTCAAGAGCTATTGTAGTTGATAGAACTACCACAGTAGTGAGGCAGTGTGAGATTCCAGATCAGAAAAAGGATATTAATGAAAAATTTGTAAAAAAAAGTCTGTAGTTTAACGAAAGTATTTGTGTTGGTTAATTTTATATTTCAACTAGCTTGGATAAAGGGATAAGTTTAAAAAAATGATAGAAGATGGAGATTTTTTTTTTTTTTTTTTGCAGTACTGGGGATGGAACCTAGGGGAATTCTACCTCTGAGCTACACCCCCAGAACTATTTTTTTATTCTTTATTTTGAAACAGGATCTTACTGAGTTGCAAAGGACCTCACTAAGTAGCTGAGTCTGTCTGTAAACTGATATTCTTCTGTCTCAGCCTCCCAAATTCTGGAATTACAAGCTTGCTCCAGCACGCCTGGCTTGTGAATAGAAAATTTGAGAAAAAGATTTGTGGTTTTTCACTATAAACCTTTCTCTGACCTTTAACGACATATTCATATGTATTATTTGTTTTTGGACTTCTCTGTTAATAGAGTTGTCTTGGTTTATTTCTTTTTTATATATAACTGTGATAAATACCTGAGAAAAGCACCTTAGAGGAGTAAAGATATATTTAGTTCAAAGTTTCAGGAGTTTCAGTCCATGGCCCGCTGAGTCCTTTGGTTTGGGCCTGAGATGAGGCAGAACACCATGACAGAATGGCCTGGCAGAGGCAGCTGCCCGCTGTATAGAGACCAGGAAGCAGGTGTGTGTGGGAGTGGGGAGGGGGAGAGAAGAAGGGGCTGGGATGGCATAGAGCCTTCCAGGGAATGCCGCCAGTGTCCTACTTCCTCCAGCTAGGTTCCATCCCCCAATAATCCATTCAAAGGCTTTAGTCCATTGTGGAGGTTGGCTTCTGCATGGTCCAATCATTTTCTAAAAGTCTCATTTCTGTGTTGCTGCACTGGGGATCCAGCCTTCAAGTACATAAGTCTTTTGGGAATAGTTCAGATCTATCTCATGCCAATAGATACCACCCATGAGAGTCATAAAACTATAATTGACATAGCAAAATATGAATACATATATATATTCACATTTTTATGTGTGTATACACACATACACATAAACACATGTATATAAAAGAGAACCAAATTCTATATTAAAATTTATCCAATATAAACAAAATTACCTTTAGAATGCTTTGAAGTAATAGATTCAGCAATTAAAATGGCATTTGTCTTCAAGTTAATTATTTAAGCAATGACATTTGTCTTTCTAAACAAAAGTAACAAATTGTGTCTTATAAGGTCCTTGTCATCAGTAAATGGGATTCTATGTGTAATGTGCTTGATTGTTTTGGCATTACAATAGCCATAACCATGATGGTAGCTATTATTATATGAACTTTTTTACTCTTCCGCTCTGTTGCCAAAAATACTTAGTGGAATACGGTGTGAGGGAAATTGGTAAATAAGTCTAAGAAGGAATATTGACAATCTAAGTGTGGAAAGTCTAAGTGTCCAAAGTAAAACACTAGGATTAAACAGGTTTCTAGCCTTCTCTTAAATTAAAAAATATCTTTACATTTGTGTGTACTAAATGTATATATGTATATAAATGCACACACTTGAAAAATACCCATTGTAATATGAATTATCATTTTAGATAGTTTTTGGCAATATATGTGAAATAGATAATAATTATATTTGGTAATAAAAGAAGGTTCTAGATTCTGTCCTATGTTCTGAGATAGCTGAACCTTCTTTCTTTAGTTTTATTTTTGTTTTTCTCTTTTCTTTTCTGATCTTATTTATTTATTTATTTATTTATTTATTGGTGTGTTGTACTCATACATCTTAATGAGGTACAAGATGATAGAGACATACATGCACACTTCCTCAGTAAATTTCAGTCTCTCATCTGCCATTGATCCAGAATAAACTGAGAACTAGAATCCTCATAGTTAAATTGATTTCTGAAATCTATGATGATTATATTGAAGTTCTATTTGGTAGATTTTTTGCCTAAGTGTTTTTTATCAAAATATACTTTCAAAATCCACTATGATGGCAACTAAAATGCTGTCACAGCATTTCTGAGATTCTGTCAATGCAGTTTTGTAGTAAATAGAATTATAATGTCAGTGTATCACCAAGAAGGTGATACAATGTCAAGGATACACTCAGCATGGCTACACCATAAATTATGGGGAATGCATATTTATGGAGACTTAGAATGTCAAAACTGAGTCATGCAAATATTACATTACTAAGAGAAAAGAAATCAAGTCAGGGCACTTTGTTAAAATTATGTAAATTCTATCGAATGAAGAATATTTTAAATTATGACAGTCAAGGTGCCTTCAGATTATAAGGTGCTATCATATCTCCCATGACTATCCCCCACACCAAGTTCTATTGACAATGTTCAATGTCCTTGGACCTAAAGGATATTCCGGAGTCATTCATAGATTTTTTTTCCCCACCAGGATTTTGTGATAGGACCAGAAAAATTTTAATGTCATAATGGAGGTTGGAAGTTGTTAAGCTGCCCTAATTCCAAGGCCTGCCTACCATGACTTTCTTACTTGTAGACTGCTCTCCTGTTTTAGTATTGGAAGAAGAGAATTGAGGTCTTAGACCTACCACTGTCTTATCTATGTGAAGAAGAGCATCTGTGCACAGTCAACTGATATCTTCTCTTAGAAAATATTCTCCTGAGTTAAGATTTTAAAATGTCATTGCTACTAGAGAGTAACACATCAGCCCCTTTCCATGCTTACTGAAGTGTTTTTTTTTTTTTTTTCAAAATATGGTCAGTGGATGGCATGTATTTGAATTCCCTGGGATGCTTGTAGAAAACACATTATTTCTTTCTGGATCCTCTCTCAGCTGTGTCGAGTCAGAATACTGGGGGATTAATATTTATTTCCTTCCCATGAGTGTGTCCTGAGAAGAATTAGACACTGAAAAACATACCTTTTCTTTGGGCTAAGAAAAAACCCAGCCATTAATCATCCTGAGTGCAAGGCTGGCACTCATTTCTTTCTTTGCTTGGTTTGCAGGGCACTGTGTCTCTGTCTTGAAAATGTCTGCTATTCAATATTTTTTAAAGATCCTTTGAAAGGGCATTAAGTAGATAAAAATCTCTGTTGTTCCTTCTCACCAGCTTATTTACTGTCATGCCCAGACAAATGGAGAACCACCTCTTAACAGCTTGCATACATTTTGTATTTCATTCTTAAAGTGAAGGTGACCATATAATTTATGGTTTTTTTTTTTTTTTGTGGTACTGGGGTTCCTGGTAACCCTTCTCTTTCAGGCTACACTCCCAGACCTATTTTTATATTTTTATTTGGAAACAGGGTCTCTTAAACCAGTATGGCTGGCTTTGAACCAGCGCAATCCTCCTGTCTCTGCCTCCCAGGCGCGGGGATTACAAGCGTGTACCACCACGTCTGGCTAATTTATGGTTCTAATTGGGCTTCTCTTTAGCAAGAGAGAGAGGGTGTTGTTAATGATTATGTTGGGCTTTAGGAGAAAAATCAAAACTTTTTCAGACAAACTTAGACATATATTCTAAAAGAGTAACACCAATCAAATTTTACCAATCAATTCTAAGCTATTAATTATATCTTTTCAATCAGTGTTCTGATAGTGTATTATAATTTAATACCTCTTTAGTCTATGAAGTCAATTATAATTTTGTTGAAATTTCCTCCTTCATCTTCCCTCAACTCCATACACCCTTAAGCCTATGTTTTAAGGGTTAATATTTCTATAATATTTTAATTTCTATAATATTTCTATTTTAAGGGTTAATATTTCTATATAAAATATTTGAATGAAGCATGAGAAACTTGGGGATGGCCCAGAAATATGTTTTACCAAGCCCTCCATATTATTCTGTTTCATGCTTGATTTTGTTTGAGGACCACCTGAAATATTGGAATTCTTTTCCTTCTATTCAGTTCTCCTCCCACTCCCTGTTCCTCTCTCTCTCTTTGGCATGTTGAACTTGTGATATCATCAATTCAGTTCTTCTGTTACTCAGGTTGGTGAAGTTGAAGGATGAGAAAACGTGAGGTCTAATTTTTAAATCAAACTTAATTTTATATTACACATATTTTAAGCATCTACCTTATGCTAGGCATGAAGATATGAACTAGAGTCAAACTCAGATCCTGCTGTCATAGTATAGTGAGCTGTCTTCTAGAGAGACGGAAATGTAAACTAAGTGCAAGTTGTTGCGTCCCATGGAACTTGGTATGGTGGTAACAGATTCTTTACAAGGAAATCTCCTAGAATAATAGTAGAAGTTCACCTAAATCACTCTGGAACAAGGTATATTGGAGAGCTTTTGAGTCTTTAAGGTCTCTTTTTTGGTTCTTTCATGAAGCTTCATGGTGTTTCATCTACTGATTTCTGTGTCTGTTCTTTTTCTTCTCTCATAGCCTTAATGATTTCTCCATTATATAATGAATATTATATAATGAATATTATATAATGAAGAGAAATAATCTCTTCATTATTGTCTTTCAGCACCAAAGCCTATGGTTTTTCTTAATGAGTCTCAACTGGTATTCTTTGTTTGTTTGTTTTGGTAGTTTGAGTAATCATCACTTAATTAAAGATCACTGATTTTTAAATCCAGTCAATAAAGAATGTTTATATATACCAATATAGTTCTTCAAAGTTATACAAAGTGAGAAAGTATTTTAAAAAGAGATAGGCAGATAGGCATGGTGATGAATACTTGTAATCCTGGTATTTGGGAGACTAAGATCAGAGGTTTGAAGCCAGCCCCAGCAACGTAGTGAGGCCCTCCACAACTGAGATCTTGTTTCACAATTTAAAAAAAAAAAAAAAACAACCTAAAAAGTAGGACTGAAGGAGCAGCTCAGAGGTAGAATTCCTGAGTTTAATCCCCAGTAAAACACACACACACACACACACACACACACACACACACACACATACACACACACTTGGCAAATGCTATTAAGTTGTAAAATTAATTGTCTCCATATTTACTTATGTTTATCTGTGAATGAGGAAATGTACAAAAGATGAGAAAAACTGCTGTTGGTGAAAATGTTTCTCAACAAAGTTATATTGAAATATTTTTGTATAACATTTAGCATTCTCTCTCTCTCTCTCTCTCTCTCTCTCTCTCTCTCTCTCTCTCTCTCTCTCCTTTCCTCCTTCCCTCTCTCTCTTTGTACTTTTGGGGCAGATGTCAGACTAAACCTGTGGCTAGCAGTTCTCTCTTTCTCTCTGTCTTAAGGACCAATAGTTATTTCAAGCTGCTTTATTTAGCTAGGAGAGTTCCGTGGGAGAGTGCTGATGGTGTCCTTGTAATGCAGGCTTCCTGAGGGATAAAAGCAGCCTGGGGCTGACTTTTAGAAAGCAGATTTAAAAAACACCATGCTGTGGTCTTGCTTTTATATTTTATTAGCTGTGGGGTGACTATTATCTTATCTTTTTACAGAATTAACTATTTTCAAGTTCTAGACAGGATTTTTTCTATCAAAATAAATATTTCAAATGCTGAGAAATCAAAATGCAGTGTATGTATCTACTTTAAGTACAAAATGACCTTAGTCAACGTTATTTAAAGTTTCCTCATCTCAACTTCTTCATTCACAAAATATATATTTGAATAGTTCTAACTGAACAAGTCAGAATTGTGCCAGATCCATGAAACACACTCAATAAATATTATTTTTTCATTTAAAATAATTACTCACTTTAAAGCAATACTGTGCATTTTTTACATAATATCCTTTTAAAATTTAGACATGTATTGGAGGGAAAATATATGATGTAATTTTGGCTTATATAAATGCTGACAGGAAGGGGTCAGAAGTTCAGATACACATGAAGGCAGGTTAATTAGACTGGATGGAAGGAGACAAAAATGTTAATATCTTGTTTATGAGAAAACCAAAACTATGGTTAGTTCTGTTTGAGCATCCATCAGTCTGGCTGACTAACATTCAGACATAAAATATAGTCATGAGATGACTTGTTCACTTTTCAACTAATTTAAGAATTGTAAAAACGTAACGACTGTGTGCTGTTAAGACTCTATTTAGAAATTAGCAATTGATTATGTAGCACTTTGTAATTCTTAAGTTCCGTTCATTAGTAACGAGTATAATTTAACCACATTTGTAGAGCTAGAACTATGCTTTTGGATTGAGGATTAGTTTGGAGCTGGGGAAATTAGTCCTCCCTGTTGGTTGGGTAAAATGCTGAGCCCTATCCTAAATCTGAGGAGAGCTCTTCTTCAGTGATCTCAGAAGCTCAATTCAAGCCAAAGTGTCAAAGATTTAAGAGTACTTCCCAGATGTGTGCTTGTTTGAAAGAAGAAACCTATAAATCCAACACAAATGAATAACAATTCGGGGAGAATTTCAGCAGTCTAGAGAAGACTTTATTCTTAAACATTGAATTAAATAGATATTGGCTTATTCTCTCTCCGGAATATCTCTCTATAGACTATATATATATATATATATATATATATATATATATATATATATATTTGTGTGTGATATATGTTTGTGTGTGTATACATGCATCTTTATATATACTTATACAGTGTTTTATGAATATATAGTATATAGTATAATGCATATGTGCAAATAAAATACAATATAATCATATGTGAAACTTTTCTCTGGCCTTTCGGGGATTCCACTGAATGTTTGAAGACTCCATTCAGAATGATCAGAGACAGAATATGTGAGAATAGTTAACAACTCCACTGTCTTTCTTGGCTTCACTCTGGGGTTTAACTCTCTGTGTGCTCTGTCAGTACCTGGTAAGAACCTAAGAGGATCCCCATATTGATGTCTGCAGCTCTTTTCTGCATAACTCATTCCTCTGTGAAACTCAGCCACACATCTTCCAGAAGCTCCACTTCCCTCTGAGATCTGGCACTTGTGCTCTTTTTACTGGGTTGTATAGCTTCTAGCATTGCTTCCCACTGCCTAAGCAATTTATTTTCTTAAAACATAAACTCAGCAAGTGAAACAAATTTGTAGTTATTTTCTTCAAAGAAATACTTTGTAACCCATACAATTTAGTACAAATTTGGAACTTGTAATACACTCATGGAAGATAAAAATCAATAACCTTTATTTAATTCCAATAATATTTTGCTTTTATTAAAATAGTTGACATATATGTTAGAAAAGTATGCTACACTCACTTTTTACTCCGAGTTATATACAAGAGTTACTCTTAATATTAAAGTCAGTAAAAAAAAAATGGATTCTGGAAGTTAGCTCAAGGCATTTTATAAATATAACAAAGATTGTGTTTTTTTTAAAAAAGTAGTTTAGCTCTGTAGATTTTTTTTGAAAGACAAAACAAAGCCCAGTTAATGCTGGAGTTTGTTCTTCTCCTGGGCTTTAGGTTAGAATGCCTTTACCTTTGGTACCTAAACTTTTTCCTCCCATTTTGTGCTTATGATGAGGGCAAGGAGTTCATCTTCTCTTATTTTCTTCCCCACTGCACCTCTACCACCAAAGTAGGTCATCTTCATTTCAGGGACCAGATTCTACCTTAGTGAATGCCTAAGTTGTTAGTGCACACATTCTTGCCATGTCTCAGTTTGTGAACATTTTCTTTTTTTTTGGAATGGGGGTACTGGGAATGGAACTCAGGACATTCTATCTCTGGGATATACACCCAGACCTATTTTATTTTTTATTTGGAAACATAATCTCATTAAGTTGCTGAGAACCTCACTAATTGCTGAGGCTGGTTTTGAACCTATGATACTCCTATCTCAGCTTCCTAAGTATGGAGTATACCATTGCACCCAGCTAGAATTTTCGGTTTCTCAGCCCTCTAGCAATTGACGTTCAAGGGAGTAAGTTTATAAATATATTTTTAATAATATTACTTAATGTATATGTGGAATTTCTTGGCCTTTATCATTTGCTATACTAAATAATTTCTCTTTAACCCATTTTGTCCCATTGTTTCAGATGTGAAACACCTATACAATTGAGTGGCAAGTATACCACTTATAGTAACTTTGAATTAATTATTATATTTGTCAAGGTCTTTTTTTGAAAGTGAATAATTAGAGCATTTGAATGCATGTGTACTTCATGTATATAAAAATATAAAAGGTAAGCCGGGCGTGGTGGCACACGCTTGTAATCCCCGCCCTTGGGAGGTGGAGACAGGAGGATCGCGCTGGTTCGAAGCCAGCCTCGCTGGCTTAAGAGACTCTGTTTCCACATAAAAAAAAAAAAAGTTAAAAAAAATAGGTCTGGGAGTGTAGCCCGTGGGAGTGTATCCCGGAGGTAGAAGGGCTTCCAGGAACCCCAGTACCACCAAAAAAAAAAAAAAATATATATATATATATATATATATATATATAGTGTAAGCTGTAGATTATGATTTCTAATCTATTTTAATGCACCTATGTCAATTCTGTTGAAATATTTGCAGAATTTAAAACCTTGGATTTCATGGGTTAATCTTATGTTATATTGTTAATGGAAAAAGGGAAGTTTGCAGACGATTTCTTGAAGTTTAGCACCATTTATACAAAATTTAAAAACAAAATGTCATATATTTTTATGCACATATATGTATTTGGTAGAGTATAGAGGTATGCATTTGAACAATAAATACAAAATTTAAATGATTTTGGGGGAACATAATAATTGGAATGAGGTAAGAGTGTGTTTCCTAAAAAGGGTATTAAAATAACTTTTGGGCTGGGCGTGGTGGTGCACGCTTGTAATCCTCGTGCTTGGGAGGCTGAGACAGGAGGATTGCACATGTTCGAAGCCAGCCTCAGCTACTCAGTGAGTCTCTCAGCAACTTAGTGAGACTCTATTTCCAAATATAATATAAAATAGGTCTGGGAGTACAGCCTGGAGGTAGAAAAGCCCCTGGGTTCCACCCCCAGTACCACACACACACACACACACACACACACACACACACACACATACACACACACACAAAAAAAACATTTGAAGCATATATAAAAATATTAAAATAGATAAAGGATGTGATGGGGTGAGACACGTTGCATTAGGAAATTTGAGGGACAGGCAGCTAGTTTATATTAACAATTTTATTTAGGATAGGTTTTGACTTACAGAAATATCCATTGTTTTATTTATGATAGCTATCTGAAGTGTTTGCCCTGGAACACTCTAAGTTTGTCTTTAATGAGAAAGGAGAAAAAATGAATGGTGGATATGTGCCAGTATTGAAAAATTGCTCCAGTATTGACTTCCAATAGAAATATAAAAAGGAGTCAAAGTCTGGGTGCCACATGGGCACTCAGGCAGGGTAAAACACAGCTTATTCTGTTATATTCTCAAACTCCCCTTCACCTCAGCTCTTTGTTTTAATGTTAACTCATAGTAAAAGGTAGAGATAATTAAATTCTTTAGCCTTAGAAATACATAAAGAAAATTAAAGCCTTTAGCTGTACAAATATAAAATAAATTAAAACCCCTAAGATCACAGTGGCTCTGCCTGGCACATTGTAAAGCCACAAAGATAGCAAGAGTTTTATGCCCTGCTCTTAGAGATTACACATAGCTACACTGGCTGTCATTACCACGTTTTTCCCTCCTATTCTTTATGACTTGGTCTTGGTATAAAAAATATAAACTCCATGTGTTGCTTTAGAGCACCCATAGTTAATGGGCAACAATTATAGCCCAATACAACAGAGGTTTAAAAAAGGCAGATTATTGACCCCTGCATTTATTCAGTCACTATTTATTTTTGTCACTATTCAGAGACTAAAAGGTACCACCTGCCTAAAACATAAGTTACTAACCTGTTGTTTTGGTAATGCTGATAAGAACATAACAACAAGAAAACTGTATTTAAGGGCTGGGATTGGAGAGGGAGTAGAGTTCCATTTTTGGTCTTTCTGGCATGTCTTCCAGACAGGATGCTTTTTCCTCTTATCTTTCTATTACTTTCTGATTTTAATAAAGATTTGTTGAAGATGAAACTGAGCTGTTAGTTATAATTTTCCAATTCCACTTATCTATTTGAATCAAAGAACTGTTTGTATCAAAGAACCCTCAGCACTGTTACAACTGTAACAGATTTTTTGTTTGTTTTTGCAGTTCTAGGGTTTGAATCTAGGAGTGCTCTACCTTTGAGATACATTCACAGACTTTTTAAAATTATTTAAATTATATTTTTCTTTTTTATATTTTGAGATAGGGTTTTTGCTAAGTTGCTTGGCCTTGAAAATGTAGTCATCTTACGCAGGCCTCCACAGTAGCTTGGAATCAACGCATATGCCACTGCCTCTCATTTAAAATATCCTTAACCAATGTATATTATATATTTCCTTTTTATATGCACTTAATATACAGTATGATAAAAATTCTAAATGGATTTAAACTCTTCTGCTTTCTGGCAACAAAAAATAAAAGACAAAGCACTGCTTTGAGCAGTGGAAATATATATTAGAAATTATTACTATTATTGACATCTTTGTAATCAGTGATTGAGCCTCTACCATATGTTCCTGTCATAGTGAAGTTATGGTGGGTGTGGCCACTGTGAGGTCTTGTCTGGAGGAAACCAAGAAGAAAAACCCAAGAAATGCTCAAGAGCAGGGAGGAATCTTTCTAACCATCCTTCTCCCCCTAAACCATAAATTTACCAAATCTGGCTCAGTATCAAGCCCACCATTCTGAGAAATACACCACTGCTCTTGCACTCTTCTTTCCTTCCTAACCCAATAAGAATCCTCAAGTCTGTAAGGAAATGGGCTTTGGCTCTCATGGGGTCTTTTCCTATGAGAAAAGAGGGTCAGGTGCTCCCTGCCAGGTTTTTATCCCAAATAAAGCCTGTTTCTTGCTGTTGAGCTATGTCCCTTTTGTTCCTATAATTTTTAACATTTTGTCCTGAAACCTGGAAGGGAACCAGAAGCAAGATCTCACTTGTAACCTGGGAAGTGGCAGACAACTGCACTCACCTTGGCACTGTATCTGTGCTAGTTCCCAGATCTTGAAAGATTCTGGCTGGCCACCTTCCAGGAGACCAGTGCCATTTCTCTTCCTCCATTTCTTTTCTCTTGAGTGTGGTCAAAAGGATTACAAGGGAATGAAACAAAATTCCAGCAGAGTGCAATAGAAACTTTAGGGATTAGGCTCACTCCCCAGACTACCCATCTAAGTGTTCTAGCTGGCTGACTTACACTACCTTTCCCTCCCTCCTTCTCATAGCTTCAGCACTGGAAGGTCCTTTCTAGGTCCTTTCTGGGTTACTGCTTCCAACACTAATCACTAATTCAGGTCCTGCAAGCCCTGCCCCCATCTACCTTTCAGTGATACCCAAAAAGCACCCCCAAAATCCTACCTGCAACACCCAGGATTCTAGGCTTCAGAAATTCCCTTTCCACACCCAAAGGCCTAAGGAATCCCCAGCTCTAAAGATTTTTTTCCCAATATGCCCAAGGGTTTTTCCATGTTCAAATAGGTACTCAAAGATATTTGGCTTCCTTTTTCTGGCTCCATCTATCTGCCAGGCAGATAACTGTACTCTCCCTCCCTTTATTTAAGATGCTTTGTGAATGCCAAATCTGTCCTTCAGCATCGTGTCTTAATAACCCATGGGTTTATAAATTTTAAAAATCCCCCCAGAGTTCCCTCTGGAATGCTTTTAAAACACATCTCTATTTGGGACTGAAGGGAATCTTAAATCAAATTATCTTAGTCTTTCACTCTAACACTGCCTGGCCTCAATATAAATTAGGAAATGAGAGTCAGAGACCTGCCTAAAAATGGCACATTCAATCCCCAAATCCAGAAAACGTATATAGTTTTATTGTCCAAAATGGCCAAAGATAGGAGGCCCTTTATTTTCAAGCTTTTTCTCCTTTCCATTCTCAGCCCTCACTATAACAGTCACCTTATCTGGCAAGCCATTCTCCTTGATGCAAAACTTCACAGGAAAAATCTTCTCCTAATCCTCCCCTGCCTTCTACCAGCCATTGCCAGAACCTAACCTTCCGACTCCACTTTGTCAGTTCTGGCCTCTCCCTTCAGATCCATTCAGCCCTTACATTCCAATTTGCTCCTGCTCTTCTCTTTCCAGTGGTCTCCACATCACCTCATGTGATCCTCCTGCTGCCCATTCTCCCTTGACTGCTGCTGCCCCAGCTCTTGCAGGTGCTTCCGCCTTGGCCTCTGCAACCACCATGACCCTCCTACCATACCTGTCCACCCAGGCCACTTCAAATCTTTTCCTCTTTCTCTACCTCTCACTCACTTCTTTTCCATCACACATTCACATGACTTTTTTAATGATCAATCTTGCTCAAGTGGAGGAGTGACAAGAATCTTTCTGTGATGCAGATGAGCTCTATCAACAAGCTCCTGACACTTACCCACTGGGTGTTAATGCTCTTCCTAGAACCAATACTGATTGGACTTCCAACAAGGAAATATCTCTCTAATAGTAGGAACAATGTATTCTCCTGGATTTTGGTTGGAATGGACAAAAATGTCCATAAGGTGGTAAGTTATAATAAGATTAGAGGGTAGACATAAAAGTTCAATGAAAACCCTGTCTCACCTCAGGCAGGTGATGCTTAAACACATAAATACAGATCCATATTCACTATCTCTAATTTCTACTATATACTACCTTACCAAATTCGTGCTCTCATTCTATTTGATCTTATCTGTGGCTTTATCTGTTCTTGCACTTATTACTTCACTTCCTTTCTCACCTCAACCTTCACTGTTGAATACAACACAATTTATTCTTGTATATACCAGAGGACACCTAGAGACTGAGAAAAATCTACCCAAAGCAACAGATACAAACTTTTAAAATCACGAGAAGAGGGGATAACAAGAAAGCATTGAGCTTCCATAACCCAACAATAACAGAACCTGACAACACAGAATTGCATAGATCTTGAGAAGGTCAAATCAAGAATATAATTGTAGAAATAATATAAGACTTCTAAAAAGAATTTAAAGATAGTCTGAAAGAAATAAAGGATGCAATCACTGAAGTGAAGGCATCAATTCAAACCATTAACAATTGATTAGACCACATGGAGAATAGAATCTTGCTCCTAGAAGATAATCACTCCAAAAATAAATGCATAGTATGTACCTTAGGAAAAACAATTTGACACCATGAATTGGACATTGAAAAAATATGGGCCTATTGTAAAAGAGATAACCTAAGAATAATTGTCATAGAAGAGGTAATAGAAGGTGAAACCAAAAAGATCAACAATCTTTTCAAAGAATTAATATCAGAAAAAATTCCAAACATAAAACAAGAGATTGATCCACAGGTACAGGAAACTCATAGAACACTCTTTAGACAAGATCAGATAAAAGGTTCACCACACCACATAATAGTCAAACGGACCAATGTAGGAACCAAGGAGAGAATATTAATGGCAACAAAAACAAAATACCAAATGACATTTGGAGGCAAACCGATTATAATCACTACAGACATTCCAAACAAAGTCATGAAAGCCAGAAGGTCTTGGAATAACATATTCTAAACTTGGAAAGAAAACAACTTGCAGCCCCCAATTTCCTACCTAACAAAACTATCTCCCAAATTAGATGGGGAAATAAAATCTCTTTTAACAAACAGAAGCTGAAAGAAATTTATGTCTTCCAAATCAGAGGCTGAGAGACTGAGAGAACAATGTATTCTTCTGGCTTTTGGCTGGAATGGACAAAAATGCCCATAAGGTGGTAAGTTATAATAAGATTAGAGAAAATACTTAAAGAGAAAACTGCAAAGAAGAAATAAGTAATATATGTCAGAACCAGAGAAACAAGGATTTCCATCTAGCAAACAAGTAAGCAAAGAAGAATAAACTATCTTTGACAGAAGTTAAATCTCAATATGTTAAAAATTAAAATCATTTTTCGATAATCATACTGAAAATAAATGGCGTCAATTCCCCAACAAAATGACATAAAGTGGGAAAAGGGATTTAAAACCATAATCCTTCTATCTTCTGCCTGCAAGAAACACACAAGTAAAGATAGTAGCAAACTTAAGGTAAAGGGCTGGAACAAAGAAATCCATGCCAATGGAACTCAAAGACAAGCAGGAGTAGCTACTATGATATCAGACAAGTTAGATTTCAAGCGCAAGTTTATTAAAAGAGACAAGGCATGTCATTTTTACTGGTAAAAGGAACAATCCAGCAGTAGGAAATAATGATACTCAACATTTATGCCTCAGATATAGATGTAGCTACTTTCATAAAACAAACTCTTTGTGACATTAGGTCACAAGTACCAGTACAATAATACTGGGAGACTTCCACACTCCTCTCACACTGCTTGTCTGAACTTCTAGACAAAAGGTCAATAAAGATACCTTAAACCTAAAGAACACCATCAACCAAATGGACCTATTAGACACATATTAAATATTCCATACAGAGTTCACATCTTTCTCAGCTGCTCACAGAACCTTCTGCAAAAGAGATCACATTCTGGGCCACAAAGTGAGAACTAGCAAATTTGAAAAATATGACATACTTCCCTGTGTATTCAGACCATAATAGAGTAAATCCATAAATCAACAATAAGAAGACCCAGAGAAAACACATAAATATGTGGGGCCTGAACACCACACTGGTGAATAAATATTGGGTCATAGAAGAAGTAAGGGGTGAAATCAAGAAATTTCTAGAAATAAATGAAAATAGAGATACAACATATCAAAAACTCTGGGACACATTGAAGGCAGTATTAAAAGGAAAATTTATAGCACTAAGTGCTCACATTAAAAGAACAGAAAATCACCAAATATATAACCTAATACCACATCTCAGAGCCCAAGAAAAACAAGAACAATCTAATCCAAAAGCCAGTAGAAGAAAAGAAATTATTAAAATCAGACTAAAAATCAACAGAGAATGAAATGAGAATATAAAAAATGAACAAAACCAAAAGTTGGTTTCTCAAAAAATATTAACAAGATAGATAAACCACTAGCCAACTTAATAAAGAAAAAGAGAATATACCCAAACTACAAAGACAAGAAATGAAAAAGGAGATATTAACACTAACACTGTAGAAATCTAGAGGATTATCAGAAACTACTTTGAAAATTTATACTCCAACAAAATGGAAAATCTGGAAGAAATTGACAATTTTCTAGATAAATACAACCTTTCTAAACTGAGTTAAGAAGATATGGAAAACTTCTTTATTTATTTATTATTTATTTAATTTTTATAATCATACATCACTTTGGAATACAAGACTTGAGAGGATATACAAGCACATATCATCCAATAAGCCCTCATCCCATCCCCATCCCATTCCCTCCCCCTCCCTCGATCTCATGCTTAATTGGTCATTATCTTTGATATATTTTTTTATGCACCTCATGAGTTTTAAAGAGATTCCATCCTCCCCCACCTCTTCTCTCTGATTGGTCACCTTAATTGCTTCTCAATAGGGCCCTTTCTACTACTTGACCTCCTCCTGTTACCCCTTTCTTCCTAGTTCTTGCTAATTAGGAGAAGCATCTGGATTTTATTTTCTGTGCTATTTTTTTGTACATGCCGCATTGCAAATTCTGATCCCACTCTTGAAGGCCCCAGTAGTGGCCTGGCCACCCGGAGGACTCTGATCCCAACCTTGCTGGCTCCAACACCGGCCTTGCCTCATGGGAGGCACCGATCCTGACCTCGCTGGCCCCTGCACTGAACTAACCCCTCAGCTGGCTCTGCTCCCGACCTCAGAGGCCCCAGCGCTGGATATAGAAAATTTAAACAAACCAATAGCAATTAAAGAGAAATAGCAATAAAGAGCCTACTATGAAAGAAAATCCCAGGACCAGATGGTTTCCCAAGTGAATTTTATAAAACCTTTATAGAAGAGCTAACCTCAATACTCCTCAATCTATTTTGTGAAATAGAAAAAATTGGATTCTCCTAAATATATTTTATGAAGCCAACATCACATTATTACTAAAATGAAATAAATATAGCTCAAGGAATGAATACTATAGGCCTATGTCTTTGATGAACTTGGACGCAAAACTGCTAAACAAAATATTAGCAACAGACATTCAAAATTACATTAAGAAATTCATACAACATGACCAAGTAGGGTTCATTTCAGAGATGCAAGTGTGATTCAACATATGAAATCAACTCACGTAATTCTTTACATAAACAGAACCAAAGACAAATATCATATGATCATTTTAGTAGAGGCTGAAAAAGAATTTGACAAAATCCAACATCCATTTATGCTAAAAGCACTGCAGAGAATTGGAATAGAAGGAGCATACCTCAATATCATAAAGGCAGCCTATAATAGGCCCAAAACCATCATCATATTAAATGGGCAAAAACTTCTAGAATTTTCCTTAAAAACAGGAACAAGATGAGGATGTCTATTATCAACACATTTTTTTTTCTTTTTGCGGGTATGGGGATGGAACCCAGGGGCATTTGACCTCCAAGCTACACCCCCTGCCCTATTTTTTAAAATTTATTTTGAAACAGAGTCTCACTAAATTATGGAGTGCCTCACTTACGTGGCTGAGGCTATCCTCGAACCATGATCCTCTGGTCTCAGCCTCCCAAATGCTGGGATTACAAGTGTGTGCCACCACGCTCAGCTCTATTTATTTTTAATATTGTACTTGAGACTCTAGCAAGAAAGATAAGGCAAGAAAAGAAAATCAAGGAGTACAAATAGGAAAAGAATAACTAAAACTTTCACTATTTCCATGATACTATACTTGGTACACTCAATAAATTCTACCAAAAGGCTTATAGAACTGATCAACAAATTCAGTAAAGTGTCTGAATACAAAATCAATCTTAAAATATTAGAAGATTTTTTTATATATCAACCATAAATCCACTGAGAAAGAAATCCAGAAAACACTATCACTTTTAGGATATCTCACAAAAAATAAAATACTTAGGAATAAACTTAACCAAGGAGGTAAAAGACCTCTATATAGGAGGAAAGTATAACAGGGCTTGGTGGCACAAGCTTGTAATCTCCTCACTTGGAAGGTGGAGACAGGAGGATTGCACAGGTTCAAAGTCAGCCTCACTGGCTTAAGAGACCCTGTTTCTAAATAAAAAATATTAAATGGTTCTGGGAGTGTAGCCCGGAGGTAGAAGGGTTCCATCTCCAGTACCACAAAAAAAAAAAAAAATTTAAACATTGAAAAAGAAATCAAAGATGACCTTAGAAGATGAATAGATCTTCCATGTTCATGGATAGGCAGACATGGATAGGCAGAATAAGTACATCAAAATGGCCATACTTCCAAAAGTGATCTACATATTCAATGTAATATCCATTAAATTACCAAGGTCATTCCTCAAAGACATAGAAAAATCATCCTTCATTTCATTTTGAACAAAACATCCCCAGAATGGCCAAAGTAGTTCTCAGCAACAAAAATCATGCAGAAGGAATTACAGGCTCCTGGCTCTTATGAGTTCTTTCTCCATAAGAAAAGAGGATCATTTGTTCCCTCCCAGTTTTTATTCCAAATAAAGCCTCTTTCTTGATGTTGAGCCATATCCTTTTTGACCCTGTAATTCCTAACAGTAGGATATTTGCCTTTAAGATATCTTCAAAACTCTCTTGGAAACTGGGAATTTCTTCCCATTCATAAATCTTGAATGCATCTTAAAAGGGATTGAAAATTTATATTTATCATTCTAATAATGAAAGAAAAGTTGTGGGGATATTGCATAAATCATTTGGCTTGTCCAATGTAAAGATTGCATCTATAAATATTTCTAGCTATTTGGATTACGCATGGCCCAAAGCACTTTTAATTAGTACATTATCTTTAAAATTTTAAAAAGTGCTTTACATTCATGAAATCACATTCTCTGTTTCCTCAGGATGGATATATTCTTGTCCTTTCTCTCTGTCACTTGATGGTCATCATTCAAAGTAGGCAGAAAGGACACACAGTGGGGGCAATTTCAATGATAACTTATCCAGAAAATTTATTCCTTTTGGTTCCATTTCTAGCTCAGAATAAAATTAGCTAGAAACCAATTATTTTAAAATGAACATTTTAAAACCTTTTTAATGTATATGTGTTTTTGCATTAAGACTTATGGTTTATTGAAATTTTTTATAATCCACTGATCCAATAATACATAGTGATCTCATTTTTTCCTATTTGAAAGAATAAATTTTCAGCATAATTTTCACATATCTATCAAAAGAGTAATTTTAAACCACAAAGGGATTCTGAATATCATAGATGGTAGAGTTGCAAACAGGATTTGGCATTAGTGGAATTATAGGTGAAACTGTGCAAAGCTTAGCCTTTATATTAAAATATGACTTATTTACTAACAAGAGTATGTTTATGATCAACTCTACAATGTATAAAATATAAATACCATATTTAAAGGACAATTATGTAGAAGAAAAATGTATATATTATATAGGCCCAACCCATATTCATAAAGTAGTAGGACTGCTAAATGTACCTGTTTTATAAACACTTCAACATAATAATGTAAAACCTTGGATAAATGTTCTCACAAATATATTTTTCTCTATTTTCTATTTTGGTTAACATCAGCTATCCTCCAAGCTAAGACTTGAGATACTATTAAGCTTTTTATACATGGCTCATACTTCACTCACACACACACACACACACACACACACACACACACACACATTTTCCTTTTTGTTTTTTGTTTTCTGATTTTTTGTTTATTTGGGATTTATTTTTTTTCCTTTTATTTGGGTTTCTTGTTTGGTTGTTTCACTTTGTTGTCTCACATGGTTGCTAGTTTGTTTTATTTTATTTAATTTTTATCTCTTTTTTCTCTTAATCCTCATTTTTTCTATTTTGGTTGTTTATTTTTCTTTTTGTTGATGTGGTTATTTATCTTTGAAGTATAATAGTTAGCCTTTGCATCTTGTTTTGTTTCTTTATTCATATTTGTTTGCTTCTCCCCCCCCCACTCCTTTTACAAAATGCTTCACTCTAGTCTATCTACTCTCTTCTCTCAAAATGTCCTCTTTGTCCCTTAACTTTATCTTTTTGTTTAATACTCAAAGTTCCTTGTATCTCCATACTTATATATTCTACTTACTATAAGTGTCCTACTATCTAACCTCCTCCCATTCTCAACTAGATACTACCCTATTATACTTAAATTCTTTCTCAACCTAATTATATCCTCCACCTTACCCGACTCCTGCACCTATCACCCTAGCTACTTCACCATCACCCAACCCTGACCTCTGGAAAAAGTACTGCTTACCGGCTGACTCTTCTAAATTTCTACTACTAAGACTGGATTAAACATAATATGCACAAACAATGGTAAGACATTAGAAAAACAGGCCTGAGAACCTTGAATATACAAGAACTAGGAACAGTGAAGAGACAATGGAAATCATGAATACTGACCTACAAGAAATGCAAGAAGGGGAATTCCAATTCCTGTTCTACAATATGATTAACGGCTTTAAAACAAGCATACACGAAATGAAAGAGGAATTAGAAACACTAAGAAAGACTCAGAAAGTGGTCTGAAATGAAATGAGTCAATAAATGAAGACAGCAATAGAAAGAAATTCTGAAAGATTAGATGAAATGGAAAGAAGAATATCACTGTTAGAAGACAGTTCATTCAAAACTAGAAACATAGTCAACAGCATACAGAAGTCATTACAACAAAACCTAAACATCCAACAACTATGGGACAACATGAAACCTCCTAAATTATGGATGAAAGGCATTGAAGAAGGTTTAGAGGTACAGACCAAGGGCATCTGTAATCTCTTCAGAGAAATAATTACAGAGAATTTTCCAAACATGGATAGAGACTTGATTTTCTTGTCCAGGAAATATATAAAACACCATTAAGAAAAGATCAAATAAGGAGCTCCCCATGCCTTGTAATAGCCAAAATGACCAAGATTAAATTTTAAGAAAAAAATGGCCAAGGAAAGAATTTTAAAGGCAGTGAGAACAAAAGAATGTGTGACATAAAAACAATATGACAATTTTGTCATATTGTCATATTGGGAAAAACAATAAAAATTACCCCAGACTATACAACCCAAGTCATGAATGACAGGGAAGACTGGTATGATGTGCTTCAGACCTTGGAAGAAAACAACTTCCAACCAAAACTGCTATATGCAGGAAAATTACTATTCTAAATTAATGGAGAAAACACAAAAGTGTTTCAACATAAGCAGAATTTCAAAAAAATTATTGAATTCAATGCCAACACTAGAGAAAATATTTAAAGAAAAAAACATAAAGAAGAAAAAAGAAGCACACTTCAAGATCAGGGAAAAGATGAAATGGATCAGTAGGGCATCTAACTAAAGAAGAAATAACAAGCTACCAGACATAAAACAGAACACAAAATGACAAGAAACAAAAATCATATTTCAATAATAACTCTGAACATCAAAGGAATTAACTCAACAAACTAAAGACATAGACTGGCAATTTGAAGTAAAGAACATAATCCAAATATATGCTGTTTGTAAGAAAATCACCTTATGACCAAAGGCATTCACAGACTTAAAGTAAAAGGATGGAAAAAGATATACCATGCTAATGAAGACCAAAAATGGGCAGGAATAGTAACGCTGATATCCCACAAAACAGACTTTAAGCTAAAACAAATCAGAAGAGAAAAAGCAGGACACTTACTTTCAATAAAATAGGCAATCCACCAAGAAGATATAATTATAGTAAATGTTTATGCCCCAAATGTGGGTGCAACCACATTTGTAAAACAAACCCTCCTGGACATCAAATCTCAAATAAACACAAATACAATAATTTTTAGAGACTTCAACACACCTCTCACACCAGTGGATCTATCTTGAAGGCAAAAGATGAGTAAAGAAACTTTAGAACTAAAGAAAACTATAAACCAAATGGACTTAATGGACATATATAAAATATTTCAACCAGTAACAACAGAAAACACATTCTTCTCAGCAGCCCATGGAACCTTTTCCAAAATAGATCACATCCTGGGACACAAAGCAAGTACCAGCAAATTTAAAAGATGTATTATAATTCTCTGCATCTTTTCAGACTACAATGGAATGAAAGTAGAAATCAACAACAGGAAACTCAAAAGAAACTATTTAAATACATGGTGATTGAATGATACACTATTGAATGATGAATGGCTAAGATCAGAAATTAGGGGAGATATAAAGAAATTTCTGGAAATGAATAAAAATAGAGAAACAACAAAGTCTATGGGACACTTTGAGGCAGTGTTAAGAGGAAAGTTTATAGCATTGAGTGCCAACATAAGGCTGAAAATCTGCAATCCTCCTGTCTCAGCCTCCCAAATACTAGGATTGCAGGTGTACACGACCATGCCCAGCTAAGAAAGGCTTTCAAGAATCCCAAATCCTTACTGTCTTTATTCAGAAAGTCAATATCATAAAATAGCTCACTCATATTACTCTAATATATTTTAATACATAATCTATTAATAATTAATATGAATATAATTTATATTTATTCATATTAATTAAGCATGTCTATACACATGCTTATCTGATTGTATGAATATACAATCACATGTTTATATAAATATAAATTTCACAAGTATATATTAAAGCTGCAACAAGTAATATTTTAAGATGAGAAAAGGTACAAAAAGATAATAAAGTAATAGCTTTATAAAGATAAAAATTTAAAAAATAGTGTTAATATTGAAGGAAATATCTGTAGGCTTCTTTCTCCTTTCTTTATCATTTTAGTAAATATGAGCTACTTGTTAAGTAAGAGGCTTCTTTTAAAGTTACACCTCTTCTTTGAGATCATTGTACTTGCCAGGAGATGGCACTAATGCACTTTCTTCCAGAGTCTAGAAACTGACTCTATATGCCAAAGGTTACCTCAACAGTGCATTATGTAATACTGCGTGAATTAAGCATTTTGTTTTGCTCCACTTCTTACTTATACTGCATGTTATACTGCATGTTAAGATTATTAGTTTTCTTACCATGTCTATATTAAAAGATCAACTTGTATTACTTTAGGAGTATAATATATGCTTTAACAAAATGATCTGTCTCATTTTGCAATTTATTTGAGAAATGGTTTTAGCCCTAAAAGGAAGAAAAAAATTAGGTATGAAAAGCCCAAAGGTTACTAGGTTTATAAATAATAATAAGCTGTAAGGATACCAATGGAGATCAAAATCAACATAAATTAAGTGAGGAATAATGTGGGAATTGTACCTATTGATTTCTTCTGTCATTTGTAATTTTTGTACTGCTAATGGATACATTTTATTACCTTATGAATTAATTTTGACTTTTCCCAACAAGTAAGGTTTGAGAGATAATCATTCCCAAAGATTGAATACTTAATGGATATTTATTTTAAATTAAATAATTAGAAAAGTTCTATTTTAGATTTTTCATTATGGAAAATGATAAGAATATTGGCTTGCTAAATCATTACAGAAATTGGGTGCTTACTTTGAATAAAATTCAAAGAAACATTAGTGTGTTATGTGCTATGAGCCAGACTTCATTCCAGCTTTCAGGAATACAAAGATATAACAATTTCACATCCTCACCCTCAAATAGCCCATGTTAGTACATAAAAATTCCAGCTCTTCTACTTCCTCTACAATGCTTGATGTGGCCAGTTTTAATTTTTTTTTTTTGCCTCTTCTAATAGAACTTAGTGAGAAAAATAAAACAGGGGCACCACAAAAAATACAGAAGATTTTAATTTTGATAAAGTTCTGATTATTAATGTTTTCTTTTTTGTGATATACTTTTGGTATAAGAAATATCAGCCTAATCCAAAGTATAAAAATCTTGTCTCATTTATTTATGTGTATCTATCTATCTATCTATCTATCTATATATATATATATGGAGAGAGAGAAATATATATGTGATATAAGGTTTGAATTGAAGTTCATGTTTTTTTTTTACATGGGTAACCAATTGATCTTTCCTATTAATTGGAAAACTTTTTTTCAGTGAATTTTCTTTTCATATATTGTCAAAAATGTTATTTTTGATTTTTTGTTTTTATAGTTTTGGGGATTGAATCCAAAGGCATTCTGAGCTACACCCCACCCTTTTTAAAAAAAATATATTGTTAAGTTGATGAGGGTCTTGATAGGTTGCTGAAGTTGGCCTAAAACCTGTGATTCTTCTATCTAATCCTTTGAGTACTGTGATATAGGCCTATACTGCCATACCTGGCTAAAAGTCTGTCTAGAAATGTGTGGGGCTATCTGGACTCTATTCTGTCCTGCTGATCTATTTGTCTATGTCAATGTCACACTTTGTTGACTATTGTAGTTTTATAGTAAGTTTTAAAATTATGTAATATATTATTTCAATTTTGTTTCTATTTAGAGTTGTTTGGAATATTCTAACCATTTGCATTTATATTTCAATTTTAGAATCAGCTTCTCAATTTCTAAAAAAAAACAAATAAATAATCTCTCTTGGAACTCTATCCTTACAGTGATGCTGTACAGATAATTTAGGGGAGAATTTACATTTTACTAATATTGAGTCTTGTGGCCTCTGAACATAGTATACATAGTATACTCTCTTATTTAGATCTTCTTTCATTTCTCTCAGTTGTAATTTTAGTTTTCAGTATGCAGTTCTTTAATATTTTTGTCAGTTATTTCTGTTTTTATTTATATTTTATGCTTCCAGAGAAGCTATCTTTTAATAATCTCAATTTCTAAATTTTTTCTTCCTCCCTTCCTTCCTTATTTCCTTTCTTCCTTCCATTTTTGGAAGGAAGACAGTTTATTTGTCAAAGCAAAAATATGAGACAATGTTACAGAAGCAAGGAAGATTTTGCTTAATTATATTAAGGGAAAGAGGCCAGAACTTGGTCCTCAGTCTGAGCTCAAATCCTTGGAACACAAGCTAAAGAGATTCAAGGGCTGGAATCAGGGAATTACAGGCCACCTGTATTCACTAATTGGGTTTACTCTATGGAAAAGTAAACATTCTTGAATTTTCATAACAGCAGGTAGTTTACAACTGGATGCGAATGCAGAGCATACTGTCTTCCTTGATGATTACATTAAAAGTAATAGCTCTCAGGGTCTGGAGAAAGACAGTCTTGGGTTGTCAAATTGGCAAGAGGCTTTTGAAAAACTTTAAATCTCAAAGAGGCAGGGAAATAATTTACAAGTTTTCTAAAGTAGATACTTGAACAAAAGGGAGATCAGGGGTCTATAGTCAGGAGAATCTTGTCCAAAGTTTAGTCAAGCTGAGGGGAACTTTAAGAGCCTCTTGGTCCTATGTTACATTTTGACCTGAAATAGTGAAACATTCATAAACTCATTACTTTTAGAAACTTTGTTTTCGGCATATTTACTGCACAGAAAATTATGACAAGTGTGAGGGTAGACAGTTTTACTTCTTTCTAGAGTTCTATCAATTTTATTCATCCTTTCAGATAACCAGGTTTTAGCTTTGCTCTCTGTTACTGTTTGTTATCTATTTAATGAATTTCCAATATGTTCTTTATTATTTTTGTTAATTATATTTTTGTTTGTTAATTTGCCTTTTCAAGTTTCTTAAGGTAGAAAAATACCATGCTTTTAAAATTTTTCTTTGTTGATATATTTCTTTTTATAATTTTCTTCTATTATATGCACTAGTGGCTTTCCACAATATTTTTAAATATTATTTTTGAATGTTTTTCCTTTTATTTATCACAACTCCCTAATTTTTGTATTCTAACTGAATATTTAGATTCTCTGGGCTGTCCTATATAAGCAATATTATATCTTAAAAAACAAGTCTTATTCCTTTTCTCTTTTTTACCTCTATTTTTCTCTATTTTTTTCTCTCTCTCTGTCTCTCTGTGTCTCTGTCTGTGTCTCTGTGTCTCTGTCTGTCTCTGTCTGTCTCTGTCTCTCTGTCTCTCTCTCTGTCTCTCTCTCTGTCTCTCTCTGTCTCTCTCTGTCTCTCTCTGTCTCTGTCTCTCTCTCTGTCTCTCTCTGTCTCTCTCTCTCTCTCTCTCTCTCTCTCTCTATATATATATATATATATATATATATATATATATAGTCTCTATTATCATTGTTCTCATTTTTCTTTAATTACTTTGACCAGTATCTTTGATATCTTATTGAATGAGAAGTAAAGTAAACAGGGATCCTTGTCATGTTTTGGATTTTGTTAAATCTTCCAATAATAATAACTAATTTACTAAAATATTTGGTTAGAGATTATCAATTAAGAACACTCTTTTCTACTTTGAGATGTTTTTTAATGGATTACTATTAAAATCTATTATGTGTTTTGTTTATTAAATTATTATTGGATATTATCTTTTAATCTATTAATATGATGTCTCAAATGGGTAAGTTTTCTAATATTGGCTCACCTCTTAATTTTTGGAAAATTATCAATTTAATCAAGATATATTTATACAATATTTCAATTTGTTAGGAATTTACTTAGGAACTGTGTATCTACATTCTTTTTTGAAGCTAAACTAAGCTATAGAGTTTATTAAGTGTTTGCAATAGTTTCCTGGCAATATAACAGTAACCCAAGGAATTGGGGAACATTTTTCTCTCTTACTCTTTGAAAGAGTATAATTATGGTATGCATTGTGCTCTTTTGATGTTTGATGGTTGCAAATAAGCATTTCTGATTTGGGGTTTATTGAAAGAGGATATTTTAACATAGTAACTTATGTAATTAAAATTTCTTTTTTAAACTAGGTATGGTGGTACATGCCTGTAATTTCAGTACTTTGGAGGTTAAGACAGGATGATTGTAGGTTTGAGAACAGCCTCAGCAAAATATTGAGACTCTCAGCAACTTAAGAAGACCTTATTTCAAAACAGGAAATAAGAAGGGTTGGGGATATAGCTCAGAGGTGGAATGCCTCTGGATAGAGTCCTTATTGCGCGCGCGCGCCCGCACACAAACACACACACACACACACACACACACACACACACACACACACACACTTATATTTCTTACTTGAGACATTTTTTTCTTGAAATTGTCCACTCAAGCTGGGTTTCAAAACAATGGCTTATAGGTATAAGCCATTCTCTTCTTCTCTCTTTGTGTGTGGTACTGAGGATTGAACTCAGAGATACTACTTCTGAGCTATACCCCCAGTCCGATTTTATTTTTTATTTTGAAACAAGGGTTCCCTAGGTTGCTGAGAATCTTACTATGTTGACAAGGCTGTCTTTGAATCTGCAATCATCCTGTCTCAGCCTCCCAGAACTGAGATATAGGTATGTTCCACCATTCCTGACCTCTTTTTTTCTTCATATGCTTATTGTAAACATACATCATACTGAGATTTAGCATAAAAGAAACACACAGATAAATAGTACTGGGTACATTTTTTCTGGATTCTGCCTCCCTCCTCTTTTATAATATTAAAATTGATATGGATAGATTCACAAATGTACAGAACATTGTTAAAACTTTTTTCTTCATCAGGTATCCCTTTTCCCCTCCACACCTTCCTCCCTAAGTCCCCTTCCACTATTCTACTGATATCTCTATAAGATGGATAATTAGATGAATAATAAAGAGATAGAATACTTTCTATTTTATTTATCTTTTGCATTTTGTTTTTTAAATTTTGTAACTGACAAATATAAAAAAAGTCTAGTGGAGGAACACAAGATGTTTACATACATGTATACATTGTGCAAGGTTTAATTCAGGTTTAATATATCTGTCTTTTCAAAATTTATTATTTCTTTATTATGAAAATATTCATAATTCTTTCTTTTAGCTTTTTGAAATATATGATATATAGTTAATAACTATGATCACCTAATATATGCACATCAGAATTTCTTGTTCCTATCTAGCTTTAACATAATATGCATTGATCAACCATTTATTTTTATTTTTTAATTTTAATTTTATTTTTAATTTAATTTTTTATTTTTATGTGGAACATATTGAAAATGGCACACATTCAGACTATGCTTGGTACCCTCCTGCCATTACTCCTTCCACCACCCAACAATTAGTGTCCAGGTTAACCATGTTATATTTATAATTTTACACAAATTCAGATGTAGGTTTTTCATTAATCAACCTCGGCATTCTTCCTATCCTATACTTCCATTCTAGCATTGGTGAGGTTTCTCCTCCATTGTCTGAAGTCTTTCTGATATCCCCTAATACTCCATAGTTTGGGCATATTAGAGAAAACATAAGTCCCTTTGCTCTCTATGCTTGGCTGATCTCACTTAGCATAATATTCTCCAGGTCTTTCCATCTTCTTGTGAATGACATGATTTTGTTCTTCTTTATAGCTGAGTAAAATTCCATTGTGTGTATTTCCCATAATTTTGTAATCCATTCATCTGTTGATGGAGACCTAGGTCGGTTCCATATTTTGACTATTACGAATTATGCTGCTATGAACATGGGTATGCAGGTATTATTATAGTTTTCTGATTTAAAAACTTTAGGAAAAATACCCAGGAGAGGTATAGCTGGATCATATGGTGGATCTATTCCCAGTTTTCTAAGGAATCTCCACACAGATCTCCATAGTGGCTGAACTAGTTTGCACTCCCACCAACAGTGTAAAAGAGTTCCTCTTTCCCCACATCCTCGCCAGCATTTGTTGTTATTTGATTTCTTTATGCTTGCTACTCCGACTGAGGTTAGATGGAATCTCAGTGTAGTTTTGATTTGCATCTCCCTGATGGCTAATGATGTAGAACATCTTTTCATGTATATATTGGCCATTTGTATCTCTTCTTTTGTGAAGTGTCTATTCAGTTCAGTTGCCCATTTCTTGATTTGGTTGTTTGTTTTGATAGTGTAGAATCTTTTGAGCTGTTTGCATATTCTGGATATTAGCCCTCTATTTGAGTGGTGGCTTCTCCCATTCTGTAGGCTTTATCTTAAGGTTCTTGATGGATTCCTTTATAAAGGAAAGGGCTGGGTCCATATAATATTTGTATGCCTGATCACTGGTATATTCTGGAATATATTCCAATGTGTCTAATTTTCTCTGTATCCTATTGTCAGCTTTTAAATCCAATCTCTGCATGATCCCACTCTCTCCCCTCTTACAGCTTTGTGCAGAGAGCATCTAATATAGACTTAGCACGCCCTCCTGTGACTTTGTGCAGGTACCATGCCTTGAGCACCTTTCCTGTGTTTCTACAGGATCTAACTGGACTACCCCACCAGGTACCTTCTCTGGGTGCCCAGGATTACCTGCCTGCCCTGGTCCGGGTCACAGGAAGGCTTGTTGTGCTGCTGTAACCCAAGGATTTTCTGGGTGCACATGGTTACCTGGTCCTCCTCTGAGTCTCTAGAGGACTGTGCTACTGCGGGTGCCACCTTTGGTGAGTACACAGGATTTTCTGCCCTCCACTTAAAATGTTGGAGGTCTGTGGCCGTTTTCAAGCACTTGGGTTATTTATTTGGATTTCTTAAGGCTGCGGCACCAGGGCTTGCAGTTTGGGCCCATGGCCCATGGTCTGCGATGGCGCCAGCAGCTTGTCTACAGGTTAGTCATGTGCTCTGGCTTTTTGCAGTGGATCTCCCAGTTCAGAGTTATTGGATTCCTTCCACTGTGGTTCCTCTTTCTGTTTTGGTTCATAAGCTGCATTTATTTTGTTTGTATAGATGCTGCCTTGAACTTTCTTTCAGCTACCGATAATGTGCTGCATCCTGCAATCAGCATTTAGAATTTCCCAATCAACCATTTCTTACTCCATTCCCCATATTTACTCTAGCCTCTGGTAGTTAGCATTCTATTCTCAACTTCCATACGATCAACATTTTTAGATTTCACACATTAATGAGATCATGCAGTTTTTGTCTTTTTTATTTCTTAAATACTTTCATATTTGCTGCATATACCATCATTCATTTTGGATAATGAAATTTTATTTCTTTTTCTTCCATCCACATACTTTTTATATTTTCATTTGCTCATCTCCCCTTATTAATTATCTATTTTAAGTCTTTCTGTGCTTGGATCATTTAATTGACCGTAATGATCTCCAGTTTCATTGGTGTTGTAACAAATGGAAGGATTTCATTTTTTATGGCTGAATAGCATTTCATTATATATTGATATCACATTTTCTTTATCCATTTATTAGATGATGGACACTTAATATTTTTCTATTTTTTGGTTATTGTCATGTGTTCTTATATTAGTGTTCAAACTGGGTGAAATAGAATAATAAAGTGCACAGTTATCAGATACTTTCAACTTTTTGTTGTTGTTGTTGTTTTTTGGTGGTACTGGGGTTCCTGGAAATCCTTCTACCTCTGGCTACACTCCCAGACCTGTTTTTATATTCTTATTTGGAAACAGGGTGTCTTAAGCCAGCAAGGCTGGCTTTGAACCTGCACAATCCTCCTGTCTCTGCCTCCCAAGCACAGGGATTACAAGCCTGAGCCACTATGCCTGGCTACTTTCAACTTTAACACTAATGGTTTGTTGAGTCATTGAAGAATAGATAGAAAGATGTAGACAATTTTTTTTTATCCTTTGTCCATCAGTGAAGTTATAGAACTTTTAAGTAGACTTAATATATGAAAAAATAGAATTAATCTTTGAGTTATTAAAGTACTTAATATAATGAATGTTATAATTTAAAAATTACTTTAACATTGTGAACTATTTCTAAAATGATTTTTGTATGAGTGTCAAAAGCACACATAATGATGAGTGAAAGTATATGATATGTGTCTTGAAGTCTGTGATATTCTCAATTATATTTTATGATACATAGTTATCTGTATGTAAAGAACTGATTTTAAATAAGTTAGGTTTTGGTTGTTTATTTTATTTTTATTTTATTTTGTCAAAACTGATGTACCATACAAATGAGTTTGAGTTTCAGAAAATTTATAAAAAATACATTAGTTAAATTTGACCATTTATCTTTAGTTAAAATCTTTCTTAAAACATTTCTTGATTATAATATTTTTGTAATTTGACACTTTAGAATTTTCTGAAAGTCCTTCTTTTCATTAATACAAAACAAACCTCAAAGAAGGTTATATTTTTCACAATTGTAATAACTATGTTATGATTATAAAATTTTTCCTCACAAACCCTGAAAATTAAACAATGATTTCTGATTATTTTTATTCTTCCATTGTGCATAATTCTTACTGGGATTAAGTTACAAATTACTACAAAAAAGGACTTTATTAAAATTAGTCCAAGTCATATGTGAATAACAGCTGCCAAAGTATAAAGCTTAATCAGTATATTAATCAGTACATATCATTTTCAAAGATACATTTGTATTCATAAATGCATAAAGATTAATGACAGGAAAATCTTTTGAAAAGCAATTGTTTCATTGTTAAAACAAATTTAACTATTATTATTCTAATTTCTACAGGTATAACTTTGATATTTCTTAAGTTAGTTAAAGCATAATTCTACTTATATGTTCTATTACATGGTTTTGAAATTGATCTTTGGTCCTGGGAACTATGAGAGTGTTTTATTGCAAGATGTCTTATTCTCTGCAGAGAAGTCTGTCTATCCTTTTCCTATCCCACCTTTTGCTTAGCAAACTCCTTATCAATATATGCTCCTGGTATCTACTCTCATTGCAACACTAGACTGTCATCGCAAGCATAACAGCTCTGGTTAAAATAATGAATTATTTAATTATTGCCTACTTTGGGGGCTATGATGTAAATTCTGAGATAGTGGAAATTAGGTCTTGCCAGCACCTAACATAGCCAGGCACAGGGCACCTTATCAATTATGATTAATTGATTTTGTCCATTTATGACTGGAGAGAGGAGGGTGAGAGGATGAAGGGTTGGGATTGATGCTCTATAGAAAAGGATTCTTAAAAGAGTGATGTGAGTATGCCTGTATCATCTTGTATTACCTTAGGATGTATGATTATAATGCATCAGTAAAAAATTATGCATAATATTTTAAAGATTACAAAATAATAGAGTAATTAAACATAATGTAATCCCCCAAAATAATTAGTCTTGAAAAAAAAAGAAAACCACACTTAGCAGTATCTAAAATACCCTGAGTATATGATGTGAGAGAGATGAAAGCACCTAATAAATTTGAATATTATTTAAATACTTAAAATAACTGGTTTCAAAAACAGATTTATTTATCGCTTAGTTGATATTTAGATGTTTAGTGAGGTTTATTTGTTTTATTGGTTAGGACCTAGAGCTGATGAGCCTGAAGTTGGTCATTGCTTCTCTAATTAATTTTAGTGGAGTGTAAAAGAAATTGTTCCTATATTTTCAGACTATATATAACCTCAACTTGTGTTAAATATTGTCTGATATCCAACGTGGACCCAGTCAAAAGAGTGGAGGTGCCTTAGAACAATTGCATGTGATCTGACAATTCTAGGTAATAAACATTTATTGAGCACCAGAGGTTACTGAGAAGGTTACTTCCACCAAGGAGAGCAGTGTCTTTCAGAAAACAGATATTATGACTATGGGGACAATTATGGCCCTTTTGTAGTGAAGTATACCTGCCAGTTGATCTATCTTCTCTTATTTATTTGAATTAAATAGTATCTACTTATTTTATCATACCAAAAAAGAGGAATTTATAAGATTTGATAAAACTTGAAATTCTGTTATGAATGTTTTGGTATAGAATTTTGGTTTACTCAGTTCATCTCTCCAAATTTATGATAATTTGATGATAAATATTTTTAGATGGAGACAAATATATACCAATGGACAACTTGTTTAGGAAACTTCCCTCAAAATCCATAGACAATTAAGTCATATAGTTAAATAACCCATATGACTTTGATAGGACTATTTGAAATATTACCAGTTGCTACTGTGTATTTCCTAAATTAAACACACATGTAAGTTAATGGAAGATTTAGACTTTTTTGACAGTCTAGCCATTCCTTACTTATAGACTAGTAATACTTTATTTATTCTTCTACAGTTTTGTATTACTGCTAGTTTTATACTACCATTTATTACTGCTCTATAGAAGCTATTGTTGCCCTTGAACAATGTGTGGGTGAGGGGCACTGATCTCCTTCACAGAAGATCCATGTATAATTTTTGACTCTTCTAAATTTTAAGTATCAGTAGAATTAACAGTAATATAAGCAGTTGGTAAACACATATTTTAAATATTATAGGTTTACATGGTGAAAATTATGTGTGCCTTTTTAGAGATTACCTTTTATTACATCATAAAATTTACTGAAGAGAAAAACTTCTCAGGGGGAATTGTCTAGAATCACATGACCATTTAAGCACAGGGAGGGTTAAGTAATACTCTAACCCCCAAGCTCAGCACAATAGCAACCATGACTACAAAGCTATTATATAAGTACAGGATGTGCTACAGTTATCTTTATGCAGTGGACATTTAATTCTACATCTCTGCTTGCTTATATTTTTCTTTACTGTGAGTGGAACCAATGTCACTCTCTTTGTGTTTAAGTTTTGATAAATTTGAGCATTTTATAATTGATTTATATATATTTCATGGTAGTAAGTAATAAAGTAAACTCTTATCTACATATTTTATGTATTCATATTATACCTAACTTTACTGAGACTTCTAGGTTACATTATTTTCTGTTCTTTTTTTCAAATTGTCTCACATATAAAAAATATCCATATATAACTGAGTCTATTCAGTTCAAAACCATGTTCTTTCAAGGGTTATCTGTATATTATCAAGCAAGTAAATTGTTAGATAATTTTAATTTAAATTACAGAGACTAAATACATTTTAGAGACAAATTATGATACTAGTAATCAGCTGAGATCTTTTTCACACAGAAATATAAAAGGGAAATGAGAAGATTTTACTGATACAATCTAAAGAAAAAATGGAAAGAACTGTATGTACATTGCCTCAGATATTTGAATGTCATTCAGATTGATAGATCAAGATAAGTCTCAGGGGGTAGAGGTCAAATATATTAGACTTTTACCCTATTTCAGTAAATAATTTTGATCATCTTAATGACTATGAAATGAGTTATAGTTTTTCTGCTATTGTGGTTTTATCTAGCAACTTCTCAATATAGCTATCTCAATCTATTCCGTCACAATTTTGACCAGATCCATAAAATAGTAAAGATTAGTTACTAGTATGAGTAAGATAATCAAGTAATTTATTTAACTTAACCATTAACAAATTTTGCTTAGGAATTGTTTTCATGTAAAATTGACCTATGTAAAGAATGTTTCCAATCTCCCTTTAATTTATAATATTATCTCCTGCCATGTGTTTTTGGACCTCATATCTGATCATATAAACATTCAGAATTCTTTATACTAGTGCTTACATTTTCAGACTTTAAAAAAAGTCATTAAAATTCATTTAAGTATTTTGGCACTGTGTATTTTAAAGAAACTTATTAGGACTTTACTAAATATTTTATGTAAAAGTAAATATTACTAATTGCTAGAAGTATCTAATGGATTTCTTCTATATTCTTTCATAGATTGCAATACTGAAAAAAGTTTTTCAATATATAAATAGATGAAAATAGAAAAATACTGTTTTCATTTTCTTAGAGTTCCTATTATTATTGATATGGTTTGGATTTAAAAGATCCCCTAGATACCACTTCATAAGTAAGGCAGTCATGTTGAAGGTGAGACTTAATTGCTGAAGAAGGGTCCCTGCAGATGTATCCTTGGAAAATTTATATATGATACTCTCTCTCATTGTTCTCTCTGCTTCTTGACTTCATAATGTGAGAAGAGTCCTCTTTTTACTTCCTGCCACCATGCCCTGAACTCCATAGACTTATCCTGGCCTAACAGATTGCAAACTTGGAAATTTTTAGAACTATGAGGAAATAAATCTTCCTTTCTCTAAGGTATAATCATCACCTATTTAGGGTCCTAGCACTAAGAATGTTGACTGAAACAGTTAAATACCAAAAGCACATGGTGATCTACCACCAAATACAAATTTTAATTGATCTGTCACATTAAGCTCACCTTCTAATGTCACTGAAAAAAAAGAGGTGTAAGGTGGGATGCATATAAATTTTTTATCAGTTTTGTTATGCAGAAATTAGAGCCGCCTTCTTCTTCTTCTTCTTCTTCTTCTTCTTCTTCTTCTTCTTCTTCTTCTTCTTCTTCTTCTTCTTTTTCTTCTTCTTCTGGTGGTACTGGAATTCCTGAAAATCTTCTACCTCTGGATTACACTCCCAGACCTATTTTTATACTTTTTTATTTTTTTTATCTGAATTTTATTTATTTTAGTTTTGAAGTGTCAAAAATAACCCACTGTAAATTTTAATTTTAGGTGGCCACTATTCACTCATAAATCTGAGAATTTTACTTTAATTATTTTTATTTAGCTATTTTGAGATATTCTTGTGCCTTATTTATTCTATATCCCCACTAGTATCATATTCTGGACTAATTATAGTAGCATATAAATTAATATGTATACATAAAGTACAGGATATATTACTAATCAAGATTGTGTAATACATTATCATTTTCCCCAGGTACATAGTCTACTAAATTGTTGGTAAGCATCCTTAGAAAATTTAATATACCTATGAACTCTGTAAATCTAAAGTATTTCATCAGTTCATTTAAAAAAATTTGCAAACCCAGCCAAGTATGGTGGCACATGCTTGTAATCCCATATTTTGGAGGCTGAGACAGGAGGATTGTTGTTTGAGGACAGCCACAGCTACTTAGTGAGACCCTCTGCAACTTAATGAGAACAAGTTTCAAAATAAAGAATAAAAAAA